>NW_003315888.1:603164-641464 GCF_000151265.4 Micromonas pusilla CCMP1545
GGGCGAAGCGATCGTGGGTGAACGCGTCGGTCAGTCGAACGTCTCACCGGTCAAACAAACGTTGAAAGGGAAGCGCGGGTGAAGAGTGACGACGCGACGGACGGGGAAAGTCCTTAAGAAACGGCGTTCACATCGCGAACGGGGTCGTATGGGAAGCAGTCTCACCGCGTACGGCGTGTCCGACGTCAACGCGACTCTCCCGAGGTACGTCCGACAGAGGAACTCGTCGAACTTGGCGCCGATGACGTCGCACGCGCACGACCAGCCGAAATACGCGGTCACGCCCGCGACGAGCGCGAAGTGCGCGGCGGGGGAGAGGTTGATCATCGGCTTGTCTTTGTCCGCGACGGGCATCGGGACGCCGTCGACGTCTTGCCGTCGGTTCGCGTTTTGCACCGCGCTCGCCCACGCGCCGATCATGTCCTCCGCGCCGCCGTCCTTCGCCATCTCCTTCATGTACTCCTTCATGAGATCGTCGTCGTGCAAGTGCTCGTTGTCCTCGTCCATGTCGTCCGAGTACTCGCCCTGGCCTTCGTCGTCGTCGTCGCCGTCGGATCCGGGCTTGAAGAATCCCGCGCCGCCGCCGGAGGCTCTCCCGCCGCCGCCGCCGCCGCCGCCGCCGCCGCCCGTCGGGCTCAGCCCCGGCGCGGCCCACCCGCCGAGCTTCGGGTTCGCGCGCGTGTTCGCCAGCGCGGTCACCATCTGCGCGAGCGTCTTTTTGATCTTCTCCCTGCGCTGCTTATTCCGCGCCGCGCGCGTTCGCGCCTCGCTCTCCATCGCCTTGTGCAACATCGCGGTGAGATCGTCCAAGTTGAAAAACCACGGCCGGTACATCGCGCCGATCGTGCCCGCGCCGCCGTCGTCGCCGTAGCCCGCGAGGAGCTCTTCCGGCTTCTTCGACGACGCGGACAGCATCGCGAGGTTCGCGGCCATCGCGTCCGCGGGCATCGGGACGATGACTTGGATCATAGACGACGAAAACACCGGCTTGTCGACGACGTGCTCCGGATCTTTCCAACCGTCGTGCGCGTCGGCGTACGCGGCGAGTAACTTGTCGTACTCGTCGGGGGTGTACTCGCCGTCGCCGTCGCCGTCGCCGTCGTCGATCGACGCGGGCGCGCGCCATCTCGGGGGGGACGTGAAGAGGTCGCCGCTCGGACGCGCGTCGGGCCCCGCGTCGACGTCGCCGCGTCGACGCCGCCGCGTCAAAAAGTTCACCGCTCTTCGAAACGTGGCGACGGATCCGTCCGCGGCGACGGCGACGCCGGTCCTGACGTCCCCAGCCTCGAACAGAGGTCCGCCGCCCGCGTCGTCCTTCTCCTTCTCTTTCGTCGTTTTATGCTTCATCTCCGCGATCCACTCGTCGATCTCGCGCGCGATGAACGCGCCCTCGCGCACGGGGTTCTCCGACGGCGGCGGCGGCGGCGGCGGCGGCGGCGCGGCTGGGTCTTCTCCCTCCGCCGCCGTCGGAGCTTTCATCGCGTTGAACCGGTACCCGGTCAGCAGCGCGCAGAGCGCGTTCGAGAGGCCTTCGCCGACGACCTTACGCCGTCGGCGCGTCCTCGCTCGCGGCGGCTGCGCGGTTTCGACCGCGTCGGAGGCGGCGGCGGCAGCGGCGGCGGCGGCGGCCGCGTCTTCATCCCCCGTCTTCGTCTTCGTCCGCTTCTTCGCGTCGTTCGCCTCGCCCGCGCCCCACCCCTGCACGAGCGCGGACGCGAGCTCCATCTGGACGTCGTCCGCGCTGAACCCCATCTTGGTCGCGAGCACGGGGTTCCCCCACCCCACGCACAGTTTCCCGAACGCCTCTCCCATGGAGCATCGCCGCACCTCGACCACCCCGAGCGGGATGTCCGACGGTCGGAACAGCCGTCGGCGTTGACAGTACCGCAGTCCCATCGGGCGTCGGATGACGTCGCGCCATCGCTCCGCGAGGTCTTTCGAGAGGAAGTACGCGCTCGCGCCGAGCGATTTGGACGTCCGCGGCGGCGGCGCGGAAGTCGACGACGTCGTCGTCGACGTCTTCGTCGTCGACGACGACGACGACGACGAAGGGAGGATGCCCGCGCGAGGGAGCTGCGGCGGCCACTCCGGCACGGGGACGTCGTCCGCGCCGGCGACGTAGTACACGGAGCCGACGAACGCGGGGGAGCCGGGGCCGCCGACGACCACCTCGTGCGCGGGGTCGACGCCGCCGTCCGCGTTCATCGTCCCCCGCCGACGCGAAGCGCGCGCCGGAGGTTCTGAGACGCGACGATGATGAGATCTAGGGATTTTCGGCGGCGCGTTCTGTTCGATGGCGTGGGCACCCTCATCAGCGAAGTGGCGTCTTCGCCTCTCAACTCTGCTATCGTCAAAACGCTATGACGCGCCCTCATCACATCTTCGACCCGAAGTCTATGTGCAGAATGACCTGCTTTATGTTATCGTACGCGGGCAGCTGGATCACGACGAGCGACGCGACGTGCGCGAGCCGTTCCCTCCACCCCACGAACAACCCGGAGGGGCCGAGCTCGGCGGCGACTTCGATCAATCCGCGTCGTCGTCGTCGTCGTCGTCGTTCGCGTCGTTCGCCGGGGTGACCCGCCGCGGACGCGACCTCCGCCGTCGCGCCGCCGTTCTCTTCCGTTCTTCCCGCGTCGTGAGGGGCGACTCCGGCGGCGCCTGCCACGTCGGCGTCCACGTCAGCGCCGCCCCCCTCCTCCTCCTCCTCCTCCTCCGCCTCATCCTCCGCGCCGCCGTTTATTTCCGACATGATCGTGTCCCCCGGCTGCGACGCCAACGACGCGATCAACGCCGCGGCGAGCGACGCGCTCAGCTGAATCGCGATCGGCGGCACGTCCACGACCCCCACCAACCCTCGCGCGGACTCTCTCAGACTCTTCGACACGACGTCGTACACCGGAAGCTGAAACATCGTGAACGGGATGGTCTTGCAGTAGATGGCGGGCAGAGAGTCCGCGACGCCGGCGACGCCGTCCTCTCGGAACAACCGCTTCAGCGCGCCGACGGTGCCGTCCGCGTAGTCCTTATCCTTCGTCATCTTGATCCGCGTCTGTTCCAGCGGGCACAGCGCGAGCGTGGCGACGAACTCCGCGACCGCGGCGGCGACGATGAGCGAGAAGAGTCGATGATCGCTCGCGAACGCCGTGAGGTCCTCGTAGCCCCCCTTGTACATCGTGAACTTCAACGACTCGAACCCGCCGTACTTGAGCGCGCCGTGGAGAAAGTACCCTAACGCCGTGGACCCTAAACCTTGCAGCAAAACCCCGGGCCCTTCCTCTCTCACGAGCGTCGCGCCGTTCTCGAAGAACGTGCCCGAATATTTTTTCGGATTCAGCTGCACGCGCGTCTTCACGACGTCGAGCGGCACCGCGCCGCTGTGCGAGATGCACGCGCCGATGCCTCCCGCGGCCGCGTACTTGAGCTGGTCCACGAGGATCATCATCCCGCCGGCGTTGCACGTCAGTCGCGAGGCGCGACGACGACGACGACGCGATGAAGATTCGTTTTTATTCCCTCTCGTCGTCGTCCCGATCGTCCCGCCGAAGCGCGCGTACGGCGACGATCGCGGGGCGACCCATCCGCGCGAGGAGAGCGTGCGGTGGGATCGGTCCGCGCGCGGCGCGACCGGCGCGACCGACGCGGTCACCGACGCGGGCACCAACGCGGGCATCGAGACGTGCGTCGCGCTGCGTCGCGCGGCGAGGGCTTGTGCGAGCCGCGGCCGCGGGGGCGGGGGCTCGACGACGCGCGCGCGCGCCGGGCGAGGTGCTGACTGGACTCCGATAAGATCCTGTCACGCCTCGCGCGCACGTGTTTCTCGGAAGGGTGTCGTCAGTCGTGATCCGTGTACCGGACGGCACAAGACGCCGCGGCGCGAACGCCAGCAGACGACGCCCCCGACGCCACCGCGCGCGTCGACGCCGCGCATGATGTCCGCGACGACGCCGCGCGTCGCTGCGGCGGCGAAGACGAAGACGAAGACGACGACGACGACGACGCGGAGGCGTCGTCCCGAACCGTGGGCACCGAAACCGAAACCGCGCGCGTCGTGTTCGGGCGCTCTGATGATGCATCATCTCCCGCCATCATCGTCGCGCGCCTCCCGCCGTCGCGCCGCGCCTCCCAGCGCGCTCCCCGGCCCCGCCGGGTTCAACGGCCGAAGCGCGGACGACGACGCCGTCCCCGACCCGGACTCGCTCTCGCCCACGTGCGCGCTGCCGCTGCGCATCGACACGGACGGCGACCTGCCGTACTCCGAGGCGTCGCGTCGCTACCGACGCACCGTCTATCGCCACGACGACTGGCTCACGCATCGCTCGTCCACGCGGCTGTTCGGCAACCTCTCCGGCACGCTCACCTCCGGCGTCGTGCGGTCGCTGCTGACCGAGGTCGCCGCGGTCGCGACCATCGCGACGTTCACGTGCGCGTGGAACGCGAGCCTGTTGGGTCCCGTGGACTTCCGCGACGTCGCGCGAGACCCGCTGTTTCCGACGCTGCCGCGATTCCTTTTGATGCAGCTCCCCGCGTTGCCGTTCACGCTCGCGTCGCCGGCGCTGGGCTTGCTGCTCGTGTTTCGCACGAACGCGTCGTACGCGCGATGGGTCGAGAGCAGGGTCGCGTGGGGTCGAGTCGTGAGTCACTGTCGGAACGTCATGCGACAGAGCTCGCTGTGGCTGAACGTGGACAGGGAGCCGTTCGTGGTCGCCGGGTCGCCCGAGGTGCGTTCTGTCGTACACTGGTCCCCATACGACCGCGTCGGCGTGGTGAACGCCGTTCCTTGAGGACTTTTGCCGGCGCATCTCTCCGCCCACACCTCGCTTTCAATCCCCGACCGCGACGCCTTTCAACTCCATCTGACGCCTTTGAACTCCACCCCGACGTTCGCTCGTATGGACCCTCGACCCCGAGTGCCGCGCGTCGTTGCACGAGCTGAGAGGGAAGGCGTGGGCGTTTCCGCGGTGTCTGGCGTCGCACGTGTCCGGGCCCGAGGACGAGGTCGCGCTCGCGAGGGAGTTGAGGCTGCGGTTGGGGGAGAAGGACGCCGCGAGGTTGTTGACGGCGCCGAACCGGCCGTTGCAAGCGCTCGCGGACCTGTCCTACTGCATGGTAAGCTTCGCGCGTTTTTTCTTTTTGGAACGAACGGTTCGTTTCGTTCTCCGCGCGTTCCGTTCGCTCGCGTTCTCGCGCGTCCCGTCTCTGACGACGCACGCCGTCCACTCCCACTCCCCGCTATGAACGACACGACAGAACAATCTCCCGATCGACGAGAAACGCCGCGTGGAGATGGATAAGTCCATCATTCTCCTCGGCGACGCGCTAGAGACGTGCGAACGCATATTCACGTCCCCCGTGCCTCTGGTGTACACGCGACACACGGCTCGGTTTTTGTCGTTTTGGCTGCTGCTTCTCCCGCTCGCGCTGTGGGAACCGTTCGGGTCGTCGTGGAACCACGTCGCGATGATCCCGTCCGCGACGCTCGTCGCGATCTTTTTCTTCGGCATCGAAGAGCTCGCGGTGCAGCTCGAGGAGCCGTTCAGTATCCTGCCGTTGAAGCGGCTGTGCGACAACGTGTGGGACGGAGGCGCGTTCATTTTGTACTCTGGTTCCCATACGACCGCGTTCGCGATGTGAACGCCGATCCTTAAGGACTTTTTCGCCGGCGCATCTCTCCGCCCAACACCCCTCGGTTTCAATCCCGACACGCCTCGACGCCTTTCAACTTCTTTCAACTGACGCCTTTCAACTCCACCCTGACGTCGCTTCGTATGGAACGAACGACCCAGGCACGGAGCTCTTCTCGACGTCGGAGACGCTCGTGGACCTCAGCGAGGCGGCGTCGGTGGGGATGCGCGAGCCGCTGGCGCAGAGCGTGCCGATCAGCCGGTCGTAGAGGCGGACGTCGGTCGAGAGGTGTACGAGTACGCGTTAGTCTATATAGAGAAAAGGTAGTCGTCGATTTGATTTCGTTCCGTTTTCAAATCGCGTCGCGTCGCGTCCCATCCCCGTCGACGCCCCCTTCCGCTCTCCTTCATCACTGCGCCGCGTTCACGATCGCCTCCTTCGCGTTCGAGAACGCCCCCACGAGCGCCAACAACTGCATCCGCTCGTGCGTCACGTACGCCAGCCGGTGCTCGACGTCCGCCATCTCCGACACGAGCGCCGCGCGCGCCGTCGGCGGCTGGAGTTGAAAGGCGTCAGAAGCGGAGTTGAAAGGCGCCGAGGGCGGGCGTTGAAAGCGAGGGGTGGGCGGAGAGAGACGCCGGCGAAAGTCCTCAAGGATCGGTGTTCACCACGCCAACGCGGTCGTATGGGAACCAGTGTGTGGGACGCACCATGTGCAGCCGGAAGACGTACTCGCACAGCAGCCTCGCGACGTCGCCGAGCGCGAGCCCGCGCGACGTCTTGATCTCCTCCACCCGCGCCACCGCCTCCGCGAACGGCTCGTTGAGTAACACCCCCGCGATGGCCTCGACGTCCGCGGGGCGCGGTTGCCCGGTCGTCGCGTAGACGGCGTCGGCGTCGAGCGGCGCGGCGGGGTCCTCCTTGGCGAGGTACGACGACTGAGGGTCGTTCGTTCCATTCGAAGCGACGTCGGGGTGGAGTCGAAAGGCGTGAGTTGGAGTTGAAAGGCGTCGATGTGTGTCGGGATTGAAAGCGAGGTGTGCGCGGAGAGAAACGAACGCCGGGAAGAAAAGTCCTTAAGAAACGGCGTGCACCACGCCAACGGGGTCGTATGGGGACCAGTGTGAATACGAACGCGCCTGAAGAATGTTCAGCGTGCGACGCATGTCCCCGGCGCCGAGCGTCTGCACCGCGGCGAGCCCCTCTTCCGTGATCTCCACGCCCTCGCTCGCGACGACGTGCTTGACGCGCTCGCGGACGCTCTCCGGGCCGAGCGGCGCGAACCTGAACCGCGTGCATCGCGACTGCAACGCCGGGATGATCTTAGAGACGTAGTTTCCGATGAGGCAGAAGCGCGTGTGTTTCGTGTATTTTTCAATGACGCGACGCAGCGCGAACTGCGCGTCTTTCGTCATGCTGTCGCACTCGTCGAGGATGATGAGCTTGAACCCGGTCGCGTTGAAGCGCATCGTGGACGCGAAGGATTGGATCTCGTTCCGCACGACGTCGATGCCGCGGTCTGCGAGGAGGAGGAGGGGAAGACGGCGGCGGCGGCGAGGTGAGAAGAGAAGAGATTCGATCGAGATTCGAGAAGAGGGACCGCGGCGTGCTGCGTGTCTGGTGGCGGGTCCGCCTGCGCCTCTCGGGCTCTCCCGCTTTTTTGAAAAAAACGAGCGCGGGGGCGGCGGGATCTCGCGCGATCGACGCACCGTCGGACGCGTTCAACTCCAGCGTCATCTGCGCGAACGCGGGTCCGTACAGCTCCTTCGCGACGGCCAAGATCGTGGACGTCTTCCCCGTCCCCGGAGGCCCGTACAGAAGAAGATGCGGCAGCTTGTCCTCCTTCGTGAGTCGCCCGATCGTGTCGATGATGTCTTTGTGCGCGGCGACGTCCGCGAGCCGGCTCGGGCGATACTTCTCCACCCACATCTGGTTCTTCCGCGCGTCCGTGCCGTCGGCGTTTTTCTTCGCTCGCGCCGCGCCGCCGTCGTTCATCACCGGCGCGGCGTTCTCCTGTCCGTCCACCTCCATCATCGCGCTCGTCATCTTATTACCCTGTAGTTCGCAGAGTCTCGCGCGCTTCTCGATCGCCGTGCCCACGCGAGACGCCCTCCGCGCCCACGCCGCCGTCGTCGCGGTTCGTCGCGGTCCGGGGTTGCCCGCGCGGGGTGCGCGCGATGTCGCCGAGCGTGCGTCGCGCGTCCGCGCGGCGTGCGAGTGTCGGACGCGTCGGCGCGGGCGCGCGCGTCGCGCTCGTCCGCGTAGGCACACCGCGGTCGGTCTACGAAGTTTATTCGATTCGTCCGCTTTCAAATCGGAACGAAAGCAGCTTCAAAACGCATCATCCCTCGCGCGCGCGGACGCGCCGGCCGGGAGGATGTCCGCGGTGGAAGACGTCATGGAGGCGACCGGGACGACGGTCGTGCGCGACTACGCGCCGCCGACGCGCGCGCGCGCGTCGCGACGCGACGGCGCCGGCGGCGGCGGCGCGAGCGTCGCCGCGCTCGCGGCGTCGTCGCTCGCGTCGTTGTTCCTCGGCTTCCTTCTCGGGCGAATCAGCACCGCGAAGAAGACGCCGTCGCGCGGGATGGACGACGACGACGACGACGCCCGCGCGACGCCCGCGGGGAAGCGACGCGCGGCGGCGGCGCCGACGGCGGCGCCGCAGCTCGGGGACATGTCCACGGGGAAGCCGGTCCCGACGCGCTCGAGGATCGTCGTCGCGGCGCCGGCGGAGGAGGAGGACGAGGACGAGGCGGAGGACGCGTCCGACGACGACGACGACGACGACGACGACGCCGACGGCGACGCCGCCGCCGCGCGATGGACCGCGAAGCGCTTCCGAAGGTGGTGCGCGATGAAGATGGGCACCGGCGGCGATGTCGTCCGGTGGTACGTCAGCGGCGACGTGTACGAGTACCCGAGCGGGAAGCTGCTCGCGCGCGTGGAGGGACTCGACGTCGCGCGCGGCGTCATCGAGGGCGACGGCTCGCGGTGCGCGCACCAGCTCTCGCGAAAGTTTTTCGTGTTTCGCGACCCGGTCACGAACGCGGTCATCACGCGGCACGACGGCGCCGCGGTCGCGCCGATACGGTACCCGTACCAGCACATCACGTACAGGAGAGAGGGCGACGGCGGGACGCTGACGACGGAGGTCACGACGGGGACGGGGGAGAACGTGCGGACGACGGCGGGGAACGAAATCTCGGCGAGGCGCGCCGTCGGCGGCGGCGGCGGCGGTGAGACTGCTTCCCATACGACCCCGTTCGCGTGGTGCACGCCGTTCCTTAAGGACTTTTCCCGTCGTCACTCTTCACCCGCGCTTCCCTTTCAACGTTTGACCGGTAAGACGTTCGACTGACCGATCGCTTCACCCACGCAGGCGGCGGCTGCGGCGGCGGCGAGTGCTTCACGTGCCCGGTGTTTCTGAACCTGCGCACGCCGAGCGGGGGCGTCTACGAGGCGTACGAGAACTACGACTACTTCCACGACGCGGCGGGGGGGATCTCGAATACAGCGAAAACGAATACGCACGGCGGTGGGGGGTTATTCCGTTCGCCGGGCGGCGCGGGCGCGCGCGGCGGCGAGGGGCACCGGATGCAGTGGACGCGATTCGGCGCGGCGGCGCCGTTCGCGGAGCGCGCCGTGCTTCACGCGCTGTCGTGGCGCGTCGCGTCGCACGAGGAGCTTCCGGAGAGTATTAAAACGTACGTTGACGAGATGTTACCGCTGTGGAAGGACGCCCCGCGGGATCTCGCGGAGATACGAGCGATGCAACAGGCCGGGTAGTGGGCGGCGGGGAGTGGGCACTCTACTCGTAAGTTATTGGAAAAAAAAATTGCTTCCTCGACCGTCTCTTCGTTCGCGCCTCGGGACGACGGCGCGCGGCGAGATCTCGAAGATCTCGACTACTTCCGCGCGCGCGAGGGCACGTCCGCGCGATGACGACCGACGACGCGCCCGCTCCCGAGGAACCGCTCACGACGACCGCGGAGAAAGAGGCGTGGCTCCGCGAGCGAGGCGTCGAGATCGAGTCCGCCGCCGATCGCGCGTCCAAGGCCGCCGCGCGGAATCAGAAGAAGCCCGCGACGACGACGACCATCGACGGCGCGTCTTCCGCGTCCGCGCACACGCGCGCGTTCACGTACGTCCTGATCCCCGCGGACGACGCGAAGCCGTTCGAGGAGCGCGTCGCGATCGTCGACGCGGACGCGCCCCCCAGCGACGCGCTCGTCGAGATCCTCCGCCCCGTCTTCGCGGGCGGCGGCGGCATCGACGCGCGCGCCGCGCGCGAGCAAGCCGTGCGCCAGTTCGGCGAGAAGGGCGCGGCGGTCACCGCGGCGGCGCTGGAAAACGTCGCCGCCGACGGCGCGACGGAGACGTTCGCGCTCGTCCGCCCGTCGGACGCCAACGGCGAGCGCGGCGTGTCGCTGTACCTGGACGAGGTCGGGCTGCTGAAGGGGTCACCGCACAACGCGCGCGCGTCGGCGTTGGCGAGGGCGTGCGGGTACGACGACGTCGACATCCGCGGCGACGTCTTCGCGGGCGCGATCGGTATCACGCGCGACGGCGAGCGCGTCAGCGCGGACTTCAGGGTTAGCGAGCTCGACGGCGACGCGGCGTGGCTCAAGGCGGCGAAGGCGGAGAACTACGAGCACGGGATGAAGATGAAGAAGTTCCAGGAGTCGCTGGGCGACCGCGCCGGTGGACTCGTCTCCGGCGGGATCGATATGACGGGCGGCGGCGGGAATGGCGGCGGGATGCCCGGCGGTCCCGGCGTGGATATGAACGGCAACGCGTTCGCGTGGTGTCAGACCGACGACGAGGTCGAGATCATGGTCGACGTCGACGCGGATATCGTCGCGAAGGACGTGGTCGTCACGTTCCGGCCCGACGGGTTCGCGGTGCGCGCGAGAGACGAGGTTATGCTCGCGGTGCCGTCGTTGTTTCGAAAGACGCGGCCGGACGAGTGCACGTGGACGCTCGAGCGGGGCGGCGGCGGTGAGGGCGGCGAGGGGGAGGGCGCGCGAGGACGCGTCGTCGCGACGTTGGCGAAAATGGACGAGGAGGTGTGGGACGCGCTGAAGTCGGTGTGATGAGCGCGATGGACGAAAGGGTGGTCGCGGAGAGAGAGAGGAGCGAGCGTTGCGTTGATGTGAATACAACTATCAGCCGACGACGAAACACACAGCTGTGCGCTGCTCGCCGCGCCCGTCGCGTCGCGCGGACAATTTCGCAAAAAATGACACGTCCGGTCCGAGCTCGGAAGCAACGAGGAGGGATCTGGGACGACGCGTCCGGGGGCGACAGACGACGACGCGCGCGCGGGAACGGACGCGGCGCGAGTCGAGAGGTCGCATCGCGCGCGGGAAGGAGGGCGAGGCGAGGCGTCATGCCGCGAGAGGTGGGCGGCGTCGAGGTCGCGCCCGAGGAGACGCTCCACGATTTCGCGACCGGGTCCGTGTGCGACTGGTGCGCGGAGCGATGCGAGGGCAACGACGAGCTGAACGCGCTGTCGTGCACGTTCGCGGAGTGTCCCGCGAGCGCGGCGGTGTATCATCAGGACTGCCTGGAGAAGTACTTGAAGACGATCAAGCTCGAGAAGTGCGCGCGCGCGATCGCCGTCCCGGTCGCGACGCGGCGTCGGCGTCGGCCCCGTCGCGCGTCTCGTCGTCGTCTCTCGCAATTCGCGTCACCGCCCCGCCCGCGCGGATCTCGCGCGCCGCCCTCGCCGCGCGTTTCCGACGTTCCGCCCCCCGCCCACCCCGCGCGCGCGTTCGCAGGAGTCGCAAGACCGGGTTCAGATGCCCGCGAGGGTGCAGCAAAGCCAGCGAGTACGACAGGCCGTGCCCGGGCAAGGTGCGCGTCGTCGTCGTCGACCGGCCCTCGGAAGAACCGACCGCAACCCAGAGAGAAGCGGACGGGGGCTTCTATCGTTTTTCCTCCTCGCGTCGCCCGCCCGTTCGTTCGTCGTTCCGTTCCCTCGTCGTTTACCGATCCGAAACCTTCCGCAGGTGTCTAAATCGCACCCGATACACGCGTGCAACGAGGAGACGAAAAAACGACGCAAGGAGAAGGCTGCCGCGGTGGCGGCGTCCCCGGAGGTGCCGAGATACGGCCCGGCGGCGAAAGCGGCGCGCAAGGAGGCGGCGGAGAGAGAACGGAAAGCGAAAGAGGCGTCCGAGGCGAGCGCGCGCGCGGAGGAGCTGAAACGTCTCGCGAAATTGAAACGAACCGAGACGAAAGAGACGAAAAAAGCAGCCGCGGCGCGGGCGGCGGCGGCGCAGCGAGAGGCGATGGCCGCCGCCGCGGCGAACGCGAGACGCGAGCTCGGGTGCGTTCTATACACTGGTCCCCATACGGCCGCGTTCGCGTGGTGAACGCCGATCCTTAAGGACTTCTCCCGGCGCATCTCTCCGCCCAGGGTCCCTCGCTTTCAATCCCCGACCTCGATGCCTTTGAACTCCACCTGACGCCTTTGAACTCCAAGGTTGCATCGGCCGGGCGAGCCGCAGGCGGCGCCCTCGCGACGATCTGTGGACCGAACGTCGATAGACCGGCCGTCTATCGGCGGTGGAAACGGCGGGTGGACCGCCGCATCCGCGCCGGGGATGGAGCGGAGCGGAAGCGGCGGGTCGTGGGGCTCGGGCGGCGGCGGGTGGGGCGGCTGCGACGACGGCGCCGCGCCGCGGTCGAGGGCGACGCCGCTGCACGAGTTCACGACGTTCTCCATCGGCGGCGGGAGCTCGCGGGACTCCGGGAGCGAGTTCGACGCGAGCGAGGACGCGCCCGCCGCCGCATCGAACGCGTGGGCGGGGGCGCAGAGGGCGGCGACGCATCTCGGAGCGCAGCCGTCGGGAGGCGGCGGCGGCGGGTGGGGCGCGCCGCCCGGGTATTCGCACCCGCCGCAACCGCCAGCTGTACCGCCGCCGCCCGGGTCTCCGGGATCGTTCCCGTCGCTCGCGTCGACGTCGCAGTCACACGGGGGGCGTCAACCTCTGCCACCGCCATCGCGACCACCACCGGGGTTCGCGTCGCACCCGTCGCACCCGCCGCCGCAGCACGCGCAGCAGCAGCACCAGTGGCAGACCCGAGGGGGGCACCATCACGGGGGCACCGCTCAAAATCAAACGCATCAACCCGCGCGTCAACCCGCGCATCATCAGCAGCCGCAGTGGTTGAGAGCTCCGGAGCCGCCGCCGCCGCACCCTCAGGCGCCGCCGTCGCGGGATGATCCCGCGCCGCCGCCGCCGCGCGCGCCGCCGCCCGGGTTCGCGCCCGCGACCTCGTCGGCCGCGGAGGACGCGCTCGGCCACCTCCCGCCGTCGGCGCGAGAACGAGTCGAAGAAGCCGCCGCGATGGTCGCGCCCGGTCCGATCACCCCCGCGCGGCGTCGCTGCATCGCGGCGCTCCTCCATCGCGCGGCGACGCGCGCGCTGACGCCGCTGAAGAACATGGGCTTCCAAGACTGGCAGTGCCGCCTCGCGGTGATGCGCTTCGGCGGCAACGTCGACGCGGCGGTGTCGTGGCTCGTCGAAGGCGGCGCCGGGAGCGGGCGCGACGTCGAGGCTGAAGCGCGTCGGTGCGCGCTCGAGGGCGCGCCGCTGGACGTGACGCGAGAGCTCGAGTCGCTCCGGGAGGTGTACACGCTGGGGTTCGATCAGACCTCGGTGGACGAGGCGATCGCGGAGAAGAGCGGCGACATGCACGCCGCGGTGTGCGGCTTGTTCACGCGAGGGCGCGACCGCGACGGCGGGGGGTACGTCTCGTCCGGCGCCGGAACGGGGACGTCGAGCGCGCACGCGCCGTCGACGCCGTCGGAGAACTCGCCTACGAACACGACGCGACGGACGTCGGGGACGAACGGGGGAGGGTCGAGCAGCGCGAGCGAGGTGGGCGACTTCTCGCACGCGCATCCGCCGCCGCCGCTCGGGTCCGCGTCGGAGTCGAATTCGAATAATTCGCAGCAGAGCGCTTACGGGCTGTTCAGCGGCGGCGGCGGCGGCGGGGGGTCCCCCGCGGTCAGTCGCATGTCGCACCTGTTCGGAAGCGGCGCGGACGAAGACGCGACGACGCAGCAGCAGCAGCAGCAGCAGCCTCCGTCGGCGAGCGGCTCGCTCTTCAGCGGCGGCTCGCTCTTCGGGAACGGGTCGTATTCGTTATTCGGCGGGAACTGACGACGCGCCGGGGGGGCACTGTGCACGCGCTGTACGACGACGAGTCGCGCGACGACGCGCGGGAGGACGCGGGGAGGACGAACGCGAACGGAACCGAGACGGAGACGGAGACGACGACGAGAAAGAGACGAGACGATGTGAAAGACACGAACGAGCACGACGATCGAAATCGTTCATTCTGCGCTAAAAGTCGAGCGCGTTTCGCTAAAACGTTCTCTAGCTAGTAGCTACCACGGCTACGCGTCCGCCGGATCTTTCTCCTTCACCTCTTCCAGCCCCATCTTCCCGCTCGCCCTCCCGCGGAGCAACCCCAACCCGTTCATGAGCTGCAACTTCCCCCACGCCTTGGACGCTTTCGCTCTCGTCGTCTCGTCTGTCGTCTTGTCCATCCCCACCGCGAGCAGATACCCGAGACCGGCGCCCTTCGCGTCCGCGGCGGCTTCCCGCACCGCCGCCGCCTCCTTCTCGTCGCGCGACGCGAGGTCTTTCTTTCGCGTCTGCATGCGCGTCAACAGACTGCTCTCGTTCGCTCTCTCGACCGCGGCCATGGTCGCCTCGCCCTTCCTCGCGGTCTCTCTGAGCGCCTCCAAGTCGCTTCGGCGCTTCGCCATCTTCGCGAGAAGTCGCTCTCGGCTCCGCGTCTCGAGCTCGTCCTTGACCGCGACCGCGCGCTCCTCGAGGTTGAAAATCTCGATCGAGAGCTCCCTCGCGCGCCGCTCTTTCGTCGCCACGATGGCGTCCGCGGCCTCTTTCCTCCCGACCGCCTCCGCGAGCGCCACCTTCGCGTCGCGCAGCTTCTCCTGCGGGCGATGCCACGCGAAATACGTTCATCGGTCAGTCGAAAGTGGACGCGATCAAACGTTGAAACCGAGAGGTGGGCGTGGGTGGGTGAAAAACGTTTGTTCCGTAGAACGCACCTGCAACTCCTGAAGAGTGTCAGACGAGATCGACTTGAACTTCTCCATCAACGCCCTCTGATCCGCCATCTTACGACGAATCGCGCGCACCTCCTCGACCGCGCGCGCGAGGTTTTCGTCCGCGTCCGCGCGCTCGAGCTCCGCGTCGCGGAGCTCCGCGTTCGTCGCCGCGAGCGCCGCGTTCGCGTCCGCGAGCTTGACGGCGAATTTTAAATCCCGGACGCGCAACAGCGTGTCGTAGTCCATCCTCGCCTGCACGACGGCTTCGCGTTTGTTGCTCGAGTCGTCCACGACCACCTGTCGCAGTCGCCGCCACAGGACTTTGCCCATGCTCGGCGCTTTTGCGCCGCGTCGTTTGGTGGATCTGCTGGACGACGACGTGGCGGTCTTCGCGGAGCGGGCCGTCGCGGCGGTGGCCCCGGAACGCACCGTGTCCGCGTCGTCGTCGTCGTCCTCCTCCTCCTCCTCCTCCTCCTCCTCGGACTCTTCTTCCCGCGCGAGGTGACTCTTCCCGAATCGCAAGATCGCTCGTAAGCGCGCGGCGGCTTTCTCCTCTTTCGCCTTGATCTTCCTCGCCTTCTCCGCCTCCCTGATGCGCGACATCTCCTCCTGTTCCCTCTTGTTCTCGTTGATGTTCTTCAAGTGCGCGAGCAACCCGAGGTTCCCTTCCTTCTCGTACACGCTCGGCTCGGGAAACTTCAACGGGTTGCCCTCGGCGTAAAAGTTCGTCAGCGACGGGCAGTCCGCGATGTGAAGCGGCAGGGATTCGAACCGACACTCCGCCATCCACAGCGTCTTCAGCTTCAGACACGGCGTCAGGTCCGGCAGCGCGCTCAGCGGGTTCTTGCCGATGTAGAGCGTCTCGAGCTGACGCAGGGTGCACACGCTCGCGTGGACGCTCATGAGTCGGTTCGAGTGCGCGCGCAAATCGCGCAGGTTTTTCATCTTCGAGCAGTCGGGCAAGAACGTGATGAAGTTGTCGTTCAATCGCAAGACTTCGAGCGCGGTGAGCTCGGAGACGTGGCTCGGTAAGAACCCGATGCTGTTGTGCGACAGGTCGAGCGTCGTGAGCGACGGAAAGTGCGGATGAATCGTCGGCGCGTGGAGGAGCCCTCGGTTCCCGAGGTCCAAGGTGACGGCGTAATTCGGCGTGTGCCGTAACTCCCTCACCGCGGCGGTTTCGTTTATGAAGCGCGGCTCGAGCGCGGACAGCGGGACGTCCGCGAGCCACCACGGGATCGCCCCCAGGGGATTCTGCGAAAACGTAAACGTCTCCAGTCGACTCGCGCGACGCGACATGTTCGGCGCGTCCACGCTCCTCAGTAAATTCTTGGCAACCTTCAAGACCACGAGCTTGTGCAGCTCCGCGATGTCGTCCGGCAGCGACGTGATCTTGTTCCGCTCCGCGTCGAGCGTGTGGATGTCCGCGCACGACGTCGCGGCGGAGACGTCGTCGATTTTGTTCTCGCTCGCGAGGAGCCTCGTCAACCCGCGCGGCAACTCCGGGAGCGCGCGCACGTCGTTCGACGAGATATCCAGGACTCTCAACGAGACGCACTCGCGTAACGACACGATCGGGGACGTTATCTTGTTCCGCCCGAGCTCCAGCGTGTGAAGTTTGCGACACGCGCCGAGCCACTCCGGAACCGTCGAGAGCTCGCACTCCGCGGCGGTTAAAACGCGCAGATCGAACGCGGTCCGCGACACGTCCGGGATCGCCCTCAGCCTGTTCCCGTCCACGCGCATCTCCTGAAGCGTGATGCAGTGTTGGATCTCGTCCGGGAGCGACGTCATGCGCGCGCCTCTGAGATCCACGACCGTCAGCGAGACGAACCGCCGCCAAAACCCAATCTTAGGGTCGTTCCATACGAGCGAACGTCGGGGTGGAGTTGAAAGGCGTCAGAAGCGGAGTTGAAAGGCGCCGAGGGCGGGGATTGAAAGCGAGGGGTGGGCGGAGAGATGCGCCGGGCAAACTCCTTAAGAAACGGCGTTCACCACGCCAACGCGGTCGTATGGGGACCAGTGTATAGAACGCGCCTTATGCGCGACGTATCTCAAATCCGGCGGTCGCTCCCCCCCGCGCGCGTCCCGTCGACACGCGGCGGCTTCCTCGTCCTCGTCCCTCCCCTCGAGCCGCGCGCGCGCGTCGCAGCGCGCGATTCTGAGCGCCGCGGACAGCTCGCCGCCGGTCGCGCGGCGGTCGAAGACGGTCACGTCGTCCTCGTCCCAGTCCCTGACCAAACGCGTCGCGCGCAGGTACTCGCGCACGGCTCTCAACCCCATGTCCGCGACGAACGGCGGCGGCTCGCGCAGACGGTCGTTGCCGTCCAAGTCTAACCTCGTCAGCTCCGGGAGCTCCGCGATCCACGTCCCGCCGAGGTCGCGCAGGTCGTTGCGCGAGACGATCAGCGCTTTGAGGCGCAGACACCGCCCGAGCGCGGCGGGGAGCGTCGCGAGGCGATTGTCCGACGCGTCGATTCGCTCCAGCCTCGTGAACCTCGCGAGCGACGACGGCAGCTTCGCGATGAAGTTGTGCGACACGTCGATCGCGCGCAGATTCTTCGCGCGGTGCGGCGACGACGGCAGCTTCGGCGGGACCCTGGACAAGTTTTGATGCGACCAGTCGACGGAGTGAATCGTCGCAAATCCTTCGGCGTCGTCGTCCGTCGCGCGCTTCCTCGGGACGGCGCGAATCAACGCGCGCTCGATCCCGCGGCGCGTCGTCGGCGGTCTCGGCGCGAGGAACCGCGGGAGCTCCCCCGGGGCGAGCTCGGAGTTCTCCTCCTCCGCGTCTTCGACGTCGTCGTCGTCGTCGTCGTCGTCGTCGCGGTCGCTGCCGTTCCACTCCACGCTCGCGTCGTCCTCGTCGGATCGCACGTCGACCCAATCGTCGACGTGCGCCTCCGCGACCGCGGCGACGAGCGCGCGTTGCCACAGCGCGCTCTTCGGTTTCGGTTTCTTCGCCGCGGCGTCGGCGGGCGCGTCGCCGCTCTCGTCGCCTCCTCGCGGCGGCGACGACGCGCGGAGTTTCGCGGGGGCGACGTGCGCGTTTCGCGCGATCCCGGCGTGGTTCAGCCGGACGTTCGCGCGCCCGCCGCCGAGCTCCTCCTCGAGCGTCTCGCCGCTGATGAGCTTCATGCGCATCGCGCGCGGGCGCCGTGGCGCGTCTCCGCGACGCGCGCGCTCACGATATAAGAAGGTCGTGGTGTGGGCGACGCGACGAAGGACCGTTGAACTAACATTTCTTCTCGTCGTCCGTCGTTTATTTTCTGGGAAGGTGCCGACTATGCTGGACTGGAGTTTTCCGCCGCGTCCCAGCGCGACTCCTCCGCGTGCCGAGACCGACGCGCGTCTTCACAACAGTAACGGTTGTTACGCGCGCGTTACGCGACTACGATGACTTTTCTTTATTTCGCCCTCACCCCGTCGGCACGAACACCCTAAACGACTCCGCCGTCTTCCGGAACGCCGCCTCCCGACCCTTCCAGTCCGCCTCCGGGACCTGACACACCATCGTGTACAGCTTCCCGCCGAGCTCCGCGAACACCGCGATGTTATGCCGGTACCAGTCGTCCGTCTTTATCGTGTACTCGAACGTGTAGTACTTCGTCCCCGTACCGCCGCTCGACCCGCTCGACCGCGTGAACGCGTCGTAGAGCTCCGACGTCTTCCCCGAATTAGGCGGCGCCAAGACGTTCCCTAACAGCCACTCCGCCTGGTTCCTCGCGTCGCCGAAGCGATCGAGCCGGAACCCCCCGGGCGGCGACCGCGCGACGATCACCGAGACGTTCTCCTCGCCCGTGCCGCCCATGGGCCCGAACGCGCTCTGCGGCTCTTGAGGGTCGTTCCATACGAAGCGACGTCGGGGTGGAGTTGAAAGGCGTCAGAAGCGGAGTTGAAAGGCGTCAGAAGCGGAGGTGAAAGGCGTCGAGGGCGGGGATCGAAAGCGAGGGACCCTGGGAGGAGAGAATCGCCGGGAAAAGTCCTTAAGGATCGGCGTTCACCACGCGGACGGGGTCGTATGGGAACCAGTGTAAATATGAACGCACCTTGCACCGTCTGCCCGAAGATTTTCGGCGGCGCCGCGCGCGTCGCCGGGCCGGGATCCAACGCCAGGCGCGCCTCCCTCTGGTTCGCCGCTCGCGTCGCCATCGTCGCGTCGCCCAGGTACGTCTCCGGGTACGTGAACTCGTACCCTTTCTCCGGGTTGTAGCACCGTTTCATGCCGTTCACCGGGTATAAGATGTCCAGGCGAAGCGACGCGGCGAGATCTTCGTTCAGGAGCTTGCCGGTCACGCCGAGGAAGTTGCCCCCTAGCGCGAGCGCGGTCGTCGCGAGGACGCCGAGGAACACGCGGCGAGGCGACGGCGGCGCGATCGCCTGCGAGTCCAGCGCCATGTTCGGGCCGCCGTAGCCGTAGGACGACGACGACGACGACGTCGACGACGACGTCGGCGGCGGGAGCGGCGAGGACGGACGATCGCCGCTCACGCTTTCGGAGGACACGTCATCCTCGTTCGCGGACGCGGCGACGCGCGCGGGACGACGCCGCGACGACGACGACGACGACGACGACGACGACGGCGACCGCGACGCCACCGCGAGTCGGCGGCGCGGCGCGACGCGCGTCGCGGACGACGCGCGGACGCTCGGGAGGGGACGCGCGGCGGCGAGCATCGCGGCGTCCGTGCGGCGCGCGAGCTTCTCTGACGAGGACTCGCACTCGTTGGGCCAGGCTCTCGCTCTCGGAGGTGCTGGCGTCCTGTCGGCAATTCATTGTTCATTGTTACGCGCGCGGCGAGGCGGACGCCGGGTCGCGATGACGCGCCCGCGCGAGCCGCTCGTGATCCTCCGCGAGGCCGCGCTGCCGCTCGGGATGGACGCGCCGTGGGCGTCCTCGAGCGCGCGGCGCGGCGAGCGCGGCGAGCGCGACGACGACGACGACGACGACGGCGCGTCGTTCTCGGGGAGGATCGTCGCGAGCGGCGGGACCGTCTCCGCGCCCGTCGCGACGCTGCCGCGGCCGCTCCTTCTCGCGTCCGCGTCCGACGACGCGCCCGGGGACGTCGGCGCGCATCCGGACACGCTCCGCGCGCTGTCGCTCGTCAGCGGCGACCTCGTGGCGCTGACGTCGACGGCGAGCGGGGAGTGCCGCGTCGCGCGAATCGTCGCCGCGACGCGCTGGGGAGAGGCGACGGCGGATCTGGACGAGGAGGAGGAGGACGACGACGACGACGACGGTCGAGGCGGCGCGCTGACGCCCGGGGTGCTGTACCTCCCGCCCGGGATGCGCCGCGACCTCGGCGTGCACCTGACGGAGGCGACGGCGACGGCGAGCGGCGCGCGGCCGTTCGCCGCCGCGTCCGTGCGCGCGCGACGCGTCGAATCGGAGGACGCGATCCCGCGCGCGGGGGCGATGACCGTGGCGGCGCTGCGCCGCCCGCCGCCGTCGCTGCCGTCGCCGCCCACCGCGCGGGAAGACCGGTGGGTCCCCGGAGGGGCCGCGGAAGCGGCGCTGGGCGCTTATTTCGCGACGCCGAGGCGCGTCGCGGTCGGCGACGTGTTCGCGGTCGCCGCGGACGATTCGGACGAAGACTCGGACGACGACGACGACGACGACGACGACGCGGCGGCGGCGGAGGCGCGCGAACCGTTCTACTTCGTCGTGCTCTCGCTCGAGCCCGACCCCCCGACGGACGACGACCGCCGCGATCGCCGCCGCCGCCGCGACGGCGTCGGCGGCGTGATGCTCGCGTCGAGGGCGTGGACGCGGTGCGCGCTCGCGCCGCGCGGCGCCGCCGCGGGCGCGCCGCCGCCGGGGCTCTCTCGGTTCGTCGCGCGCGGTCCCGTCGGCGGCGGCGGTCGACGCGTCCGTCGACCGCCGCCGCCGCTTCCCACCGCGCGCGAGCGCGGTCGCGTCGCCGCGACGTTAGCTCCCGCGCTGTGCGCGAAGGCGTCGAAAGCGCTGCGGCTGCGAACGGCGCTGCTGTTGCACGGCTCGAGCGGGGTGGGGAAACGCGCGGCGGCGGCGGCGGCGGCGGCGGCGCTCGGCGCGTCGTTCGTCGTCGCGTCGTGCCACCTCCTCGTCTCCGACGCCGGCGGCGGCGCGAAGCGGCTCGCGTCCGAGATCGACGGCGCGTTCGAGCGCGCGGCGTCGTGCGCGCCGAGCGTGTTGTATCTCAGACGGTTCGGCGCGCTGGCCGCCGCCGCGGGCGGCGGCGGCGGCGGGGGCGGCGGCGGCGGGGGCGGCGGCGGCGGCGGCGCGTCTTCCGTCGTCGCGCGAGCGCTGCGACGCGCGATCGCGCGGTACTCCGCGACCGGCGTCGACGACGACGGCGGCGGCGGCGACGGCGCGCGAGACGACGAGGACGACGCGGAGGCGCAGAGGGCGCGTTCCTCGTCGCGCGAGGCAGCCGGCGGCGGCGGCGGCGGCGGCGGGGGAGATCCATCGTCGTCGTCGCGCGGGATCGTGCTCCTCGTCGTCGGCGTCGAGGAGCTCCACGACATCCCGGAACCGCTGCGACAGCTGTTCACGCACGAGTTGAAGGTGTCACCGCCCTCGGAGACGCACCGCATCGAGACCCTGCGCGCGTGTCTCGGCGTAGACGACGACGACGACGACGAAGACGCGGAGGAGGAGAAGGTCTCCGCGGCGTTTTCCGCGGCGGCGGCGGCGACGTCCGGCGCGTCCCCGCGCGACGTCCTCGCGCTCGCCGCGGAAGCCTCCGCCTCCGCCGCGATCAGGGGCGGCCGCGACCGCGGGGACCCCTCCTCGCCGGGCGCGCGCGTCGCCCCCGAGGACGTGCGCGCCGCGGTGACGTGGCTCGATCGACGCGCTGCGGCGGCGATCGGCGCGCCCTCCGTCCCGACCACCTCTTGGTCCGACGTCGGCGGGTTGGAGGACGTCAAGGCGGCGATCCGGGAGATCGTGGAGCTGCCGCTGAAGCGGAAGGCGCTCGTGCGGCGCGTCACCGGCGGGGTCGGCGGGCGGAGCGGCGCGCTGTTGTACGGGCCGCCCGGGACGGGGAAGACGCTTCTCGCCAAGGCGGTGGCGACGGAGTGCGCGTTGAGGCGCGTTCGCGTGATTCGATTCACGCCGGTCCCCATACGACCGCGTTCGCGCGGTGCACGGCGTTCCTTAAGGACAGGACTTTTTCGATCCCGACGCGCCGCGATGCCTCACGACTCCAATAACTGACGCGCCCCCGCGCTCCCTCCGCCCGTATGACGTCGCCTCGTGTGGGCAAACGCCCTCGCTCAGGTTTCTCTCCGTGAAGGGTCCGGAGCTCGTGAACATGTACGTGGGCGAGTCCGAGCGCAACGTCCGCGAGGTGTTCGAGCGCGCGCGCGACGCGGCGCCGTGCGTGGTGTTCTTCGACGAGCTCGACGCGCTCGCGCCCGCGCGCGGCGCGGGCGCGGACAGCGGCGGCGTGATGGACCGAGTCGTGTCTCAGGCGCGTTCCGTAGTCACGCACTGGTTCCCGTACGACCGCTTTCGCGTTGTGAACGCCGATCCTTAAGGACTTTCTCTCTCGGCGTTCGTTTCTCTCCGCGCACCCCTCGCCGCTTTCAATCCCGACACACCTCGACGCCTTTCAACTCCGCTTCTGACGCCTTTCAACTCCACCCCGATATCATCGCTCGTACGGTATACGACCCTCAGCTGTTGGCCGAGCTCGACGGCGCCAACGCCGCCGCCGCGCGCGACGACGACGCCGGCGGGCTTCTGTTCGTCGTCGGCGCGACGAACCGCCCGGACCTCGTGGACTCGGCGCTGCTGCGCCCCGGGCGGTTCGATCGGCTGCTGTACGTCGGCGTGGACGCGAGCGTCGACGGGCGCGCGCGGGTGTTGACGGCGTTGACGAGGAAGTTTACGTTCGAGGAGGAGGAGTGGGGGCGCGCGAGCGGCGGCGGCGGCGGCGGCGGCGGCGGCGCGGGCGCGGGGAGCGGACGGTCTCGCGTGGTGGAGAAACTCGCGCGGATGATTCCGGCGCGGTTCACCGGCGCGGACGTGTACGCGCTGTGCGCGGACGCGTGGACGCGCGCGGCGAAGCGAGCGATAGCGGTCGGCGAAGCGAGCGGCGGCGGCGGCGGCGAGGAAGAAGACGAAGAAGAAGACGGATCAGACGCGAGAGGAGACGGCGGCGCCGTCGTCGTCGTCGTCCGCGGGTCCGACTTCGTCGACGCGCTCGGCGAGCTGACGCCGAGCCTGACGGACGAGGACGTCGCGCACTACGCGCGCATGCGCGAGGGGTTCGAGGGCGGGAGAAGCGGTAGGTCGCGTTAGTTTGCGCTTCCGACGCGCGCGAGAGAAGTAGACCAGTCGAAAACATCGCTCTCGTCGTCGCAAATATTAAACCGATCGTCGCCTCTCGTCATCACTCTCGAGGGCGCCGTCGCCATGGCGCCCAACTTCAACAGCCCGAAGCAGGCGCTCGAGCAGGGCGTCTGCGGCCAGCACGGGTGGTCGAGCCGGTATTTCCAAGACCCGGACACCTCGCGGTGGTGTGTAGAGGTGCGATGGGGCGTCGGATCTTCCCAGCGGCAGGTCTTCGTCAGCGACGACGAAAGCGACGCCGCGTCCAAGCCGGGGATCAAGAAGGGCCACGCCGCCGCGGCGACGGTCGCGCTCGAGGGGCTGACGGAGATCCTCCGCGCGGCGAACGTCAAGCCGTCGCGGACGATCGACGAGACGTTCGGGCCGCGGTTCGACGCGACGTGTCGCGTGCTCGGCGGAGGGCATGGATTCGAGAACGGGTGGGATGCGCTCTGGGCGTGCGCGCCGTCCGTGGTAGCCGTGGACGTGGAAGGGAACCAGCGCACCCCGCCGGTGCTCGTGCAAGTGTGCGCGCGCGTCGGCGCGGACACGCTGTGCGTCCTCGAGACGCCGAGTGTCGCGGAGGGGCTGAGCGAGAACCTGCGGCGGCTGCTGGACGACGACGCGATCGTAAAGGTGTTTCCGCGCACTGGTCCCCATACGACCGCGTTCGCGTGGTGAACGCCGATCCTTAAGGACTTTCTCTCCCGTCGTCTCTCTCCGCCCACCCCTCGCTGGTTTCAATCCCGACACACTGCGATGCCTTTCAACTTCAACTGACGCCTTTGAACCGTGAAGGTTTTTTGCGACGGCACGAGCGGCGCGGATAAACGCTCGCTCGGCGTGCGTTCAACGTGTAACGTGCTCGACTTGGAGCACGTCGCGACCGAGCTGGCGGGCGCGACCGGGGTGCAGAGGGGGCTCGCGCGGATATTGAACCTCGCGTGGCCGGACGCGACCGTCCGCGTGACGAAGGATGCGGCGGAAAAATCGTCGGTGAAGTTTTTCGCCGCGATCGAGCGGGGGACGCGGCCGCCGCTCTCGGGGTTGCACGATATTCCGCCCGACGTGGTCAGGTACGCCGCGATGGACGCGTGGTGCACGCTTTTAGCGCACCAAGGGCTGCAGCTGTTAGCGCGACGCGAGGGGATATCGATAAAGGGCTAGCTAGTCTACGGCGTAGCGGGGTCTGGTATAGATGAAAATTATTACAGCGATGTTGTACAACGGAGTCATCAACGCTCGAGCGTTCGCGATCTCGACGCGTCGCGGCGCCCCCGTGGGGCGCTTTCCGCGACGCGCGTCACGTGCGCGACGCTCGCGCGTGATGTGATTTATTCGCGGTGGCGATGCTCCCGTAACGCACGCCTCGCGTTCGTCACCGCCCCCGCGTCCCAAAGCGTCCCCGCGAGTAAGCACGCGAACCCGAGATACGTCGCCGTCGCGCACGCGGCGCCGACGACGCTCAGACACCGAACGTCCGCGTGCGCGCACCCCGCGCGGTACATCCCGACGTCCGATATCACTCCGCCGTCCTGCAACACGTGCCGGGTGAGGTCCAGCATCACGAGTGGTATCGACGCCGCGGCGAGCGCGATCGGGCCGCGACGGCGGAATCCGCGGCGTCGCGACGACTTCCAGTGGAGCGCCTGCGCGAGGGTCGAGGGTCCATACGAAGCGAAGTCGGGGTGGAGTTCAAAGGCGTCAGACTTGGGAGTTGAAAGGCGTCGAGGTGTGTCGGGATTGAACGCGAGGGACCCTGGGCGGAGAGACACGCCGGGAACAAAAGTCCTTAAGGAACGGCGTTCACCACGCTGACGCGGTCGTATGGGGACCAGTGTGAAGGAGAACGCGCCTGCGTCAGGTTCGTGAGCACCGCGAGCGTCACCGCGAACGAGACGGAGTGCGACAGCCTCTTCGACGCCTCGCTCGCGCCGACGCCGACGAGCGACGCGAGGAGGAGAGGCCAGCATCAGGATCCGACGAGCGCGGGGAGGGAGACGAGAAGCGCCGCGACGGACGCCGCGAGCGTCGTCTTCGTTTCGGCGTCTTCGGATCCGCCCTCGTCGTCTTCTCGGGCGGACGACGCGACCGCGACGCCGCGCGCGAGCTCGAGATCGGCGTCCTCGGACGCGCCTCACGCGACGCACGCCTCCTCGTCGACGACGTCGTCGTCTCTCGGAGCTCCTCGCGCGGGGAGGAGCGCCTCGCGCAGCGGCGCGGGGTCGTCGGGCGGCGCCATCGGGGGGGCGCGGGGCGGACTGATGACGAGAGCCTCGAGAGTCCGCCGCTGCGCGCGCCCGCGCTCGGAACCGCCGAAAGCGAAACGACCGTTGACCCGTCCGAGCAATGGCGCGGCGCCATTGCGACGCGACGCGCGCGCGACACGCGCACGATGGACGCGATCATGAAAGCCGATTACGGCGACGCCGCGCAGAAGGCGGTGAACGACGCCGCGTCGAAGAGCGTCGCGCAGGTCCGCCTCCCACCCGACGACTCGACGCCGGCCCGTCGTCCGCGCGCGTCCGTCGACCGAACGCGAACGCTCGTCGGAGACATCCGAGAATCTAAATCTAACGCCGCGGCGCAGCTGTTGTCGCGCTCGACTCGACCGGACTCACGCGTCCTTCTCCCTCCCCATCCCTCCCGCCCCACCCTCGACGAGCAGCGCCGCGAGCGCGCGCGCGCGCCGGACATCCCGCGCGCGGAGGACAAGCCGTTCCGCCCGCCGTTCTGGGACAGCAAAGCCTACGGCGAGCCCTACGGCGACTTCAACCGAGCACCGAAACCAAAGCCGGTGGTGTTCGTTGAGAGAGCCCCCGCGGGGGTGCCGACGACGGACCTGAAAGGCCAGCCGATGCGCGCGCGCGACCGCGCGGCGATCGCGTCCGAGAAGGCGTCGCTCGCCGCGGCGAAGCACGTCCGACGGAGAGAGACGCGAGAGAAGCGAGCGGAAGAGCGTCGCGAGGATCCGCCGTACGCGAGATACGTCGCGGTGGGCGCCGAGGCGCGTTCTATACACTGGTCCCCATACGACCGCGTTGGCGAGGTGGACGCCGATCCTTAAGGACTTTGTCCGGCGTGTCTCTCCGCCCACCCCTCGCGTTCAATCCCCGCCCTCGACGCCTTTCAACTCCGACTGACGCCTTTCAACTCCACCCCGACATTCGCTCGTATGGAACGACCCCGAGGCGCTGCAAGACGCGGAGGACAAGATGCGCGCGGCGCTGAAGAAGCACAGGAGCCTGCACGCGGGGGAGAAGGAGATACTCGCCGCCGCGCTCAGACGCGCGGCGGCGGCGACCGGCGCCGGCGCGGGGGAGAACGGCGGAGGAGGAAAGAACGCCGCGCCCCTCAGAGCGAATGTTGTCGCGAATGTTACCGTCGTCGCGCCGAGACAATTCGTCGCCGCGTGGAAATCGTTGGGCGTCGACGTCGCCGTCGACGTGGCCGCCGCGGCGTTCAACAAGTACGGTCAAACCCGCGAAGGATCGCTGCCGATCGACGTCTTCGTCGACGCGCTCCTCACCGGTCGATCGCGCCTCGTCGGCATGCGATCGGACATTCGCAAGGGCGCGTTCGTGGGAGGGAAGCGGAGAGACGCGGACTTTCAGGGGAAGATTTTGTACCCGCCCTGTCGCAAGGGCGTGTTCACGCCGAGCGGCTGGGACGGAAGCGAAGCGGCGCGGTCCGCGTCCGCGCCCGACGCGACGCTCGAGCTCGAGTTCGTGCACGGGTACGCGCGCGACTGCAACGCGAACAACTTGCACTACACGAACACCGGGGAGGTGGTGTACTGCGCCGCGGGGCTGGGCGTCGTCTACGACAAAGGTATCGATCGCGCTGGTCCCCATACGACCGCGTTCGCGAGGTGGACGCCGTTCCTTAAGGACTTTTCTTCCCGGCGTCGTCTCTCTCCGCACGCCCTTCGGTTTCGACATGACGTTCGACCGAAAAGACGCCCTTTCTTCGTCTGACTTCAACCGACGCCCTTCTTCGCCTTTCGACGCCCGCGTTCCCCGCGCGCAGACGCGCACTCGCAGCGGTTCTTCTTCGGGCACGACGACGACGTCAAGTGCGTCGCGATCACGAGGGAACGCGACGTCGTCGCGACCGGGCAGCTCGGCCGCGCGCCGATCGTCTGCGTGTGGGATCCGAAGACGTGCGAGACGCTCGCGACGTTGCGGCACCCGCCGGGGACGCGAGGGATCGCCGCGGTTGGGTTTTGCCGCGAGAGCCGGCTGCTGGCGTGCGTGGGCATGGACAATAACCACACGATTTTCGTGTGGGATTGGCGGCGGGGGAAGATCGTCGCGGAGTGTAAAGGGTGGAACGACGTCCCGCCGAAGGTGTACGGCGTCGTGTTCGACCCGTTCGGGCCGGATCCGAGCGCGTTCGTCACGTACGGCGTGAACCACGTCAAGTTTTGGACCAACGCGGCGTTCGTCCCGGAGCCGCCGGAGGAGGAGGAGGCGGCGGCGGGGAAGATTAAATCGAAATCGAATTCGAAATCGAGCGCGCGACGCGGCGCGGTCGCGCCGCCGCCGCCGCCGCCTAAGAAGCGCGACTACTCGTACGTCGAGGACAGCGGCAAGTTCGGCCCCGTCTGCGACAAGCACGCAGTCACCGCGGCGACGTTTCTCCCGAGCGGTCGTCTGCTCACGGGCACTCCCGACGGCGCCATCGCCGTGTGGGGAAAAGACCGGCGGATCGTCCGCGTCGTCCGCGCGCACGCGAAAGGCCCGGTGGTCTTGCGCGAGGACGGCCCGCCGACGCACCACGGCGTGCGGTGCCTGAAGCTCCGCGGCGACGACAAGACGCTGTTATCCGCGGGCGCGGACGGGCACGTGATCACGTGGGACGTCTCGAGCGGCGATTTAAAAGAGACGGGCGTCGTCGGCGCCGTCGCGGTCAAAGCGGATACCGTCACCCCCGGCGGCTCTTCCGCGTCGGCGCCGATCTTCCGCGGGCTGGACTGCATGCCCGGGTGCGACGTCTTCATCGCGGGGACGCGCGGCTCGGACGTTTGGGAGGTGGACGACACCCCGCGGGTGTTGATCGACGGCCACGAGGCGAGCCTCAGCGGCGTCTGTTGGCATCCGACGACGCCCGGCGAGTTCGCCACCGCGAGCGAGGGCGAGCTCGTGTACGTGTGGTGCGCGCGGACTAAGCGTCTGAAGCGCGCGGTCGGGTTACCCGGTAACAAGGCGAGGTGCGTGGGGTTCTCCCCGGACGGGTCCAGACTCGCGGTCGGGTGCGTCGACGGCGGCGTGCACGTGTTGGACGCGAAGTCGTTGAGGCGACTGAAGATTATCAAGACGCACGCGGACGTTGTGACGGATTTGAAGTTCTCTCCGTGCGGGTCGATGCTCGCGACGTGCAGCGCGGATCAGTTCGTGGACGTCTTCGACGCGAAGCTCGACGCGTACAAGCGGCTGTCGCGGTGCGCGGGGCACAGCGCGACGGTGCGGCACCTCGATTGGTCCGCGGACTCGGAGACGTTGAGGTCGGTGTGCAGCGCGTACGAAATTCTATACTTTTCCCCCGCCTCCGGAAAGCAAGTCATGAAGAACCAGAGAGACCAAAAGTGGGCGACGTGGACGGGCGTCTTAGGCTTCGACGTCATGGGGATATGGCCCGACTTCGCGGACGGCACGGACGTGAACGCGATCGACCGGACGCGCTCCGGGAGACACGTCGCCACCGCGGACGACTTCGGCGGCGTCAAGCTGTTCAACTATCCGTGCGTCGTGCAAGACGCGCCCTACGTCCTCGGGCGAGGGCACTCCTCGCACGTCATGAACGTCCGGTTCTCGCCGGACGACGGGACGCTGATCAGCGTCGGCGGGAAGGACCGGTGCGTGTTTCAGGTGCGTTCTCCTTCACACTGGTTCCCATACGACCGCGATCGCGTGGTGAACGCCGATCCTTAAGGACTTTTGCCGGCGTTTCTCTCCGCCCAGGGTCCCTCGCTTTCAATCCCCGCCCTCGACGCCTTTCAACTTCAACTGACGCCTTTCAACTCCACCCCGACGTTCGCTCGTATGGAACGACCCTCAGTGGGCGCGGCGCGACGTCGAGAAGGAGAAGCCGAAGACGAGGGCGCCGCCGTGGGAAGCGTCGGAGGAGGCTAAGCCGCAGGGGAGGGGGAAACCGCCGGGGTGGGGGACGCCGCCCGCGCTGAAGAAGGCGCAGGGGAGGTAGGGGAGGGTATGATAGGGGCGGGGAATGCGTTAGTGTTGTAGGTCCGTAACCTGGTGTTTTCAGAACGAAAAAGCGATATTATTCTCGCGAGTCGTCTCGGACGCGTCTGGTCGTTGTTGATTTGTCCCAGACCGCGACCGCGAAGGGACGCGTCTTCCTTCCTTCGCCGCCGCCGGAAAGGTCCAGTCCCTCCCGCGCGCTCGTCGCACGCGGACGCGCTCTCCGCGACACCCGCGCGCCGCCGCGCGGACGCGAGCGCGGCAGGTCGGGCGGGCGCGCGAGATCGTCGTCGTCGTCGCGGTCGATCGCGGCGAGACGCGCTCGCGATCTCGCGGCGATCGGGGACGCGCTTTTCTCGGAGAAATGGCGCGCGAAAAGGTTGACGGCGACGAGGACGATTGCCCGCGCGCCGCGTCGCCGTGCCCGTTCCTCCTCGCGATGCAAAAGGGCGCGAGCGACCTCAGCATCGCGGACGATTGGATCTCGCCGCACGGCGCGACGTTCCAGGCGGTCCACGGCGAGCGCGGCGTCCTTCCGCTTCGGCGCGACGACGACGACGACGGCGGCGACGACGACGGCGACGACGCCTTCTACGACGCGATCGAGTCGGCGGCCGCGCCCGCGACGCCGACGCCGCGCGCGCGATGCCCGCTGCGCGGCCTCTTCGCGACGACGTCGACGCCGCGATCGCGGTCGGGCGACGAGGAGGAGGACGAGGCGGCGGCGCCCGCGAGGAGCGACGCGTGGAGTTTCCGCGGCGCGCTCGCGCGGCGCGTCGCGTCCATCTCCTTCTCCGCGCTGGGACGCGTCGGCGGCGGCGGCGGCGGCGGCGGGTGGCGGAAGCCGTCCGGCGGCGGCGGCGGGAACGGCGACGACGCGCGCGCGTCGAAGAAGACCGCCGACGGCGGTTCATCTGCCTCCGCGAAGAACAACGCGCCGCCGGCCTCGAAGTCGTCGACGGCGTCGACCTCGGCCGCTTCCGCGTCCGTGGAGGCTTCGGTGAAGTCGTTCGCCGCGTCCAAGTGCCCGTTCGCGAAGGTGCCCGGGTTCGACGCGCTCGTGAAGTCGATGTTAACGGCCGCGGAGCGGCCGTTCAAGTGCCCGGCGCCGATCGTCGCGATGCGCGCCGCCGTCGCCGCGCTGCCCCAAGTGAAACGGCTTCGTCCGGAGCCGTTACAGAGTAAACTCCTCGCGGTGGCGGCGACGGCGGCGTTCGTCAACGCGCCTCTGGGCGCGCTCCGAGAGCACACCGAGAAATTTTCTTTCCAGTGGTTCGTCGCGATACACGCGTCGATTCCGTTCGTCGCGAGCTTGCGCAAGGCGGTGGGGATGCCGAAGCTGGCGATCCTGTTCACCGTCGCCGCCGCGGTGATGGGGCAGTACGCGGGGAGCCGGGGCGAGCGCGCGAGACTGCGCCTCTCCGCGGCGGCGGGGAAAGAAAACCAAAACAAAAACCAAAACATCCGAAACCCAAACCGAGACGCGTCCGCCGAGCGGCGGCGCGCGAAGAAGCGCGGCGCGCCCGAGGACGACGCGCCGCCGCCGCTCGGCGGTCGCGCGTCCTCGCGCCGCGTGCGCGTCGGCGGCGGCGGCGACGTCTCCGGCGGCGCGCGCTCGCGAGGCGGCGGCCTCCCCGGCTTGCCCAAACTGCGAGGGCTCGGGTCGCCGGTGTTGGCGTCGGCGACGGCGGCGGCGGCGGCGGCGGCCGGGGACGACGCCGCGCCGCGGCGGCGCGTCGCGGTGAGGTGAAGCGCGCGCGACGAGGGAGAGGAGAGCCGACGGCGAGAACCCCGCGTCGACGCGGCGTTATGCCTAGGTGTTGTAAGAGATGTACCATCACGAGAGGCGCGAACGCCGACGCCGACGCCTCGCGCGTCGTTCACTTTGTTCATCACGCGCCGCGGGATTTCATATTCGCGCGACTTTTTCGACGACGACGACACGGCACGCGTTCGACGCGTCATTCGTTCCGCGCGCGCAGGTCGCGACGATGGCCGAAGCGGAAGCCGTGCCCGTCCCCCCCGCGGCGCCGCCCGCGGATGAGCCGGAGACGTGCATCCCCCCGCCGCCGCGCCCGGGATGCGACTGCGGTGCGCGCCGCTCGTCTCCCCGACCGATCGAACGACCGATCGATCCGATCGATCAGTCGACCGCGCCCCCTCGTCGCGAACCCTAAATCGTCGCGCGAAGCGCTATCCATCCGCTGACCCCTCGCGCGATCTCACCCCCCCAACCCCAAAAAAATCCAACAGCCGTCTGCGTCCCCCTCGGATACGAAGGCCCGACGAACCCGTCCGGCCCGCTGTCGAACTTCAAGCCGTACAAGCTCGTCAAGGTGGACGCGGACGGCGCGCGGCGCCCGCTGACGAACGCGGAGATGAAAGATTTCGAAAAATCGCACGGCGCGCAGGCGGAGTGGAACAAGCCGCTGACGTCGTGCGCGCGGCAGTGGCAGCGCGCGTGCGAGAAACTTCTTCACCGATTGATGCAGGACAAGAAGAAGTCCTGGTGTTTCAAAGAGCCCGTGGACCCGGTCGGTTTAGGCATCCCGGACTACCCGGTGATCATCAAGCATCCGATGGATCTGGGCACGATCGAGACGATGTTGAAGAAGGGAGAGATCAGCGCCCCGGACGAGTTCATCGCGCTCGTGCGGACGGTGTTTCGGAACGCGTACGTGTACAACGGCACGGACGATCCGTCCGGGGTGAGGGACACCGCGCAGAAGGCGAGCTTGTTCTTCGAGAAGGAGATCGCGAAGATGTGACGACGACGTTTTTGACGAGACGAAAGATGAGCGAATGAGTTTTTGTTTTCTCTCGTCGTTCCCGTCCGTTCGCGCGAGGCAGGCGCCCGCTCGAGAGGAGGACGACGGGAACGCGGCGGTCGCGCGGGGAACGCGAGGAGGGAGGAGGTTGGGGGTAGACGCGTGCGTTAGGCGACGGAAATATCATCTCGGTCGCGAAATCGAAAGCGCGTCGGTGGCCTCGTCGCGGTGGTCTCCTCGAGAGAATAGGCACTCCGCGGAAATGCGGAATTTCCCGGCCGCATTCCACGACGATTCCGCACTGTGTTTGGCGCGTCCGCACGGCGACCTCACGTCCCCGCGCCGCGATGGCGAACGCCATCGCGACCGCGACCGAGGAGATGGGGTACTGGTCGCGCGCGCCGATGACGCCCTCGCGCGCCGCGGTCGCGGTGCAGGCGGCCGCCAGAGGCTGGCTCGCGCGCGCGCGATTCCACCGCGACGCGGACGCGGCGTCGCGCGCGGTCGTCGCGCGCGCGCGCGCGGTCGCCGCCTCGCATCGCGCGCAGGCCAAGGCGAGCCTCGCCGCGGAGGCGGCGACGAGCGCGGAGCTCGCGCGGATGCTCCGGAGCGTCGTCGCGCGCCGCGCGGTCGTCGCGAAGACGGGCGCGCGCAGGCTTCGCCAGCGAACCGTCGTGCACCGATGCCGCGCGATGTTGCTCGGCTGGGCGAGGGTCGCCGCGCCGACGCGCGCGAAGCGCGCGTTCGCGGCGCGCGCGGACGTCGTCCGACGCGCGCGCGAGCTCAAGACCGCCGAGTCGCGCGCGTTCGCGTCGTGGCGCGCGCTGGGCGTCGCGCGCCGAGCGCGTCTTCGCGCGCACGCGACGGCGCGCATTCGCTTCCAAATTCGCGGCGTCTCCCTCGCGCGCGAAACCTTCTCGCGGTGGAGCGACGTCGCGAGCGTCGCGCGCGACGCGACCGCGGCCGCGACCGCGGAGGCGCTCAACGCGCACGCGCGGCAGCTCGCGATCCTCGAGGCGTCCGCCGCGGCGGTCCTCGCGAAGCGCGACGAGGTGGAGGAGAAGCTGCGATTACAGATCGCGTCCGCGCACGCGCGCGAGCTCGCCGCCGAGGAAGCGCTTCACGCCGCGCGCCTCGAGCTCTCGGACCTCTCGCACGGCGCGCTGGACACGCCCGCGCTCGAGCTCGACGCGTCGAGGGTCGAGCGCGAGGGAAAAGACGCGGAGACGATCGGCGAGCTGCGAGACGAGCTCGCGCGAATGCGATTACAGCTCGAGGAGGCGAACGCGAGGGCCAACGCCGCGGAGGACGCGCTCGCGACGGAGAGGGAGGACGCCGCGGCGCTCCGAGCCGCCGTTTCCGATGCCGCGACCGCGTCGCGCGACTCGCTCGAGCGCGAAACGAAGGCGGCGGAGGAGGCGAAAGTCGCGCGAGGCGCCGTCTCCGCGTCCGTCGCGCTGCGGTTCAAATCCGTCGTCGCGGAGGCGCGGCACAGGACCAAGTCGGAGAGCGAGGCGCGCTCGAGAGAGGCGATCCTCGCCGCGCTGCGCGACGAGTTCGAGGCGCAGGCGGAGGAGCTGCGCGACGCGAACGAGACGATCGCGGCGTTGAAGATCGAGATCGCGACCGCGTCCGCGAATGCGGCGGAGGCGCGCGAACGGGCGAGGGAGGCGGAGGCGAACGCGAGGGCGCAAGAGGAGGCGATTTCGGCGGAGTCGGCGGCGAAGGACGCGGTCGCGGAGACCGTCCGAGCGGAGAAGGACAAGGAGGTCAGGGCGGTACGCGCGGAGGCGAGCGAGAAGGAGTTCGAGCTCGAGAGCGCGAACGAGATCATCGCCGGTCTGAACCGCGAGTCAGAGCGCTCGAAGCGCACGTGGAACGACGCGCGGAAAGCGCTCGACGCGGAGCTCCGCGACCTCCGCGCCGCGCTCGACGCGCGCGATGCCGCGCGCGACGACGAGATGCGCGCCGCGAGCGGCGAGCTCGACGCCGCGCGCGCGGAGATCGCGGCGCTGCGCGAGATGGTGACCACGGCGAGCGCGGTGGAGGAGGCGACGAAGAGCGCGGCGGCGGACGCGTTCGACGCCAAGGGCGAAGCCTTCGCCAACGTCCTCAAAGCGCTCGACGAGAGAGAGACGGAGTGCGCGCGAGTCACCGACGCGCTCGAGACGACGCGAGGGGAGCTCGATGTGACGCGCGAGGAGGCGGAGCGGATGCGCGAGGCGATGGCGTCCTCCGCGGACGCGTTGGCGACCGCGAACGCCGCCGCGCGCGACGCGTTGGAGGCGAAGAATGCGCTCCTCGACGCGGTGCGTCCCATACACTGGTCCCCGTACGACCGCGTTGGCGTGGTGAACGCCGATCCTTAAGGACTTTACTTCCCGGCGTTCGTTTCTCTCCGCCCGCACCTCGCTTTCAATCCCGACACACCGCGATACCACCTTTCAACTCCGCTTCTGACGCCTTTCAACCACCTCAGTCGCGGACGGAGCTCGCGGAGAAGGACCGCGAGCTCTTGCGGACGCAGGTGGAGCTCGAGGACGCGCACGCGGAGTTGAGCGAGAGGCCGGCGAAGGGCGCGCTCGAAGACGCGGCGGCGAAGACGGAGGCGCTCGACGCGGAGATGGACGCGATGAGAGCGACGCTCCGAGCGACGGAGGACGAGCTCGCGCTCGCGCGCGACGACGCGGCGGAGCTGACGCGCGAGCGCGCGGCCGCGATGGAGGCGCTCAGCGCGGAGCACGCGGCCGCGATGGAGGCGCTGAGCGCGTCGCTTCGAGCGCGCGAAGAAGGGGTCGAGACGCTTCGAGAGACGCGCGCGTCCGCCGAGGACGCCGCGACGGCGGCGCTCGAGACGAAGATGTCGGAAAAAGATAAAGAAATGTCGGAAAAAGACGCCGCGTACGAACGCGTCGTCGCGGACCTCGAGACGGCGCGCGCGGAGATGGACGCGCTCGCGGCGAAGCACGAGGGCGAGACGCGCGCGAACGCCGCGCGCGTGCTCGAGGAACGCGACGAGGAGCAGGCGCGGTTCGACGAGGAAGTGAGAGCCGCGGAGGCGCGAGCGGCGAGCGCGGTGGAGGCGGCGACGAAGAAAAAGGACGACGAGATCGCGGCGTTGCGCGCGACGCTCGAGGAGGCGACGGTGGCGCGCGAGAGGGCGGCGGACGCGGCGAGAGACGCGGCGGAAAACGCGCACGCGGCGGTGCTGAAGGCGAAGGACGACGAGCTCGCGCGGACGCGGCGGGATTGGGCGGACGCGGTGGCGAGGCGCGAGGCGGAGGCATCCGCGGAGGCGGCGGCGCTCGAACGCGACCTCCGCGCCGCGCGCGAAGCGTCGGAGAACCTCCTCACCGCGCGGCTCGCCGCGTCCGAGGCGGAGCTGAGAGCGACCGAATCCGCGGCCGCGGCGCTGGACGCGCGGCTCGCGAAGACGACGCGCGACTTCGAGCGACACAAGGAGCGCCCCGTCTCTGACGCGTTCGCGACGCGTCTGTTACTCGCGGCGGCGGCGACGGCGTTGTTCTTCTGGACGCTAGGGTGGAGCACGAGCGCGGCGTCGAGACGGGACATGGCGAGGGCGCTGGCGCAGAACGCGCACGACGCGGAACACTGCCACGCGGACTACGGCGAGGTTTCGGCCGCGCTCGCGAACGCGCGCGCGGATCTCGCGGCGGCGGCGAGGACGACGCTGGCGGTGCCGTTTCTTCCGTCGCGGTATGTTCCCGCGATCTTCTCGCTGCCGTTGCATCCGTCGACGGCGGCGACGTTTTTGTTCGCGATGCTGTGCGCGCTCGCGCGGTATGGGAAGCGACTGTTCGGCGGCGTCGAAGGTGAAGGCGTCGTCGGCGACGTCGGCGGCGGGCGGGCGGACCTCGAGGAGGTCGTGAACCTCGAGGAGGTCGCCGGTTGGCTCGCGTCGCCGCCGCCGACGACGGGGAGAGGCGGCGCGGGAAGCGCCGACGACAGCTCGACGGTCGCGGCGGAGGAAGAAGCCGAAGACGCCGCGACGCCCGCGAAAGTCGCGCTTCTGCGGTCGTTCACGGAGCAGGTTCGATCGCAGGCGGAGAAGCTCGAGGAGGAGGAGACGCCGTCGAGGGCGAAGAAGAAAAAGTCGTTTTCCTTCCTCCGCAGGTCGAAAAGCCAAAAAGAGAAGAAGTGACCGAGAGCCAACCACGATTTAGCATAGACGGGCGGTCATGTGTTTATACATAACGTGACTGTACACTACCCTAGTTAATAACGCCCCTGTCGCGTCCGTTGCGAGTATTTTGACGTCGGTCGAGGTCTCAGACGACGACCCTTGCGGCGGCGCCGCGCGCTTCCGAATACCCGAACGTTCCCATGTCCTTCGTGACGACGTTTAACGCCACGGACGCGTGCCCCGTGCTCTGCACCCTCGTCACCTCCCTGCCCTCGCCCATCGCGGGGAACTTTGGGTTCGAAAACTCCGCCGGCCGTCCGCTGAAGAAGCTCGCGATCTGTCCGTCGTCGAGCGGGCGAGGCAGTGTGCCGTCGCGTCGGTCAGTTGAAATCGCTCTGGGTCAAGTTTGAAACCGAGGGACGGGTGAAAAAGAAGACGAAGAAGGGTGGAGGACGTCGGTCACGCGCCTGCTGCACGATCGTCGCGCTCAGGGGCTTGAACAGCGGCACCTTCCTGGTGAACTGCCCGTGCGCGACCGGGAGGTGAATGCACCCGTACCCGCGCACGACGTCCCTGCCGAAGGCGTCGATCTCAAACACGGACAGCACGAGCTGCGGCCATCCGAACGCGTTCGTGGACTTGTACGTCACCTCCACTGGAAAATTCCACACGAGCTTCTGCTCCGGGTCCCCGGAGTTCTTGCGCGTGATCTGCGAGATGCCATCCTCGGGGCCGTCGAGGTGCGTCCAGTCGTCGCCGTGGACGATGGCGTACTTGACGTACGCGTTGTCGCACCCGGGGAGCTGCGGGTTCGAGGACGGGAGGTCCGGGAGGGGGCGTCAGCGACGCGACGTTTTTGAAAAAAACACAAAATGCGCGGCGAGCCGCGGGGACGACGACGGCGACGGCGGCGACGGCGACGGCGACGACGCGCGGGCGGGCGAGCGACGCGCGCGTCGGGGAGGGCGCGCACGTCCGCGAACTCGATCTGTCCGTTCACGACGACCGTGAAAAAGCTCGCTTGCTCCCGCGCCATGACGTCTGTCCTCTGAAGCTCTCCGCGATGCGCGCGTGGACGAGGCGAGGGTGCCCGACGGAACGATTTAAACGGGACGCGGGGTCGCGACGCGCGCGATGAACCGCGTGCTGCGACGCTCGAACCGGGGAAAGGTCGAGGCGATGCGCGTGCGTGGACGCGCGCGCGAGTGTCGAGACGACGCGCGGAAGGCTCTGGCGCGGCGCGCGCGCGCGCGGCGGACGAAACCGGGGCTCGTTGTTGACGCGAGAAAGATTTTTCCCAACGACTTCGACGAACGTCTCGATTTTCGACCAGCCGTTTTTATTCGCCGCGGCGCGCCCACGCGTCGTCTGAACTCCTACTAGACAGATTGATACATCAAGCCGCTTCTAACTATCCTATCGCCGCCGCGATTGATTCTAACACAAGGCACCCACCGCGCCCTCCGCCTCGCCGCGCGTCACTCGGCCGCTCACCCTATTATATTAGCCACCCTTCCCCTGCCTCTGACGCCGCGCTTCGCGTTTCTTCTTGACGTGCTTGAGCCACGCGTATCCCGCGAAGAACACCCCCGCGGAGACCATCATCGGGATGAAATACGACGTGTCCATCACCGTCGCGCTCTTCCGCGGAGGCGCGGGCGGCTTCTCCGGCGGCGGCGGGCTCGGCGGCGGGTATGGCGGCGCGTACGCCACCCTCGAGCCGCTCTGCGTCCACGTCGCGCCCGCCGCCGCCGCGCCCAATCGAGACGTCAACGCCGTCCCGAGCGTCCCGGCGGCGCCGAGGCGCGTCGTCGCCGTCGTCTTCAGCGCGTCCACGCCCGACGGGTCGGCCGCGCTGACCGTGACCTTGAACGTCGCCGCGATCGCGAGCGGCGCGGGCTGAATCACGCCCGAGATGCCGCTCGGGACGGTCCCCGCGGACGCCGCGGACGCGACGTCGGTCAACAGCGGCGGCGCGGACCCGCCGGACCCCGTCAACGCCGCCGTCGTCGCCGCGTTGAACGCCGCGAGCTGCGACGACGCGATGGTCGCCGTGATCGGCACGCGAAGGGAGGGCTGATCCGGCGGCGGCGGTGGCGGGCTCGGCGGCGGCGGCGACGGGTTCGGCGGCGGGCTCGGCGGCGGGATC
>NW_003315888.1:641564-654988 GCF_000151265.4 Micromonas pusilla CCMP1545
GACGGCGGCGTTGACGGGGTCCGGCGGGTCCGCGCCGCCGCTGTTGACCGACGTCGCGTCCGCGGCGTCCGCGGGGACCGTCCCGAGCGGCATCTCGGGCGTGATTCAGCCCGCGCCGCTCGCGATCGCGGCGACGTTCAAGGTCACGGTCAGCGCGGCCGACCCGTCGGGCGTGGACGCGCTGAAGACGACGGCGACGACGCGCCTCGGCGCCGCCGCGCCCAATCGAGACGTCAACGCCGTCCCGAGCGTCCCGGCGGCGCCGAGGCGCGTCGTCGCCGTCGTCTTCAGCGCGTCCACGCCCGACGGGTCGGCCGCGCTGACCGTGACCTTGAACGTCGCCGCGATCGCGAGCGGCGCGGGCTGAATCACGCCCGAGATGCCGCTCGGGACGGTCCCCGCGGACGCCGCGGACGCGACGTCGGTCAACAGCGGCGGCGCGGACCCGCCGGACCCCGTCAACGCCGCCGTCGTCGCCGCGTTGAACGCCGCGAGCTGCGACGACGCGATGGTCGCCGTGATCGGCACGCGAAGGGAGGGCTGATCCGGCGGCGGCGGCGGCGGGCTCGGCGGCGGCGGCGACGGGTTCGGCGGCGGGCTCGGCGGCGGGCTCGGCGGCGGCGACGGCGCGAGCGGGTCCGGCGACGGCGGCGGCGGCGGCGACGGCGCCGTCGGGAGGACGACCCCCGCGGGCGTGCTCAGCGCGAGAAGTCGTCTGTGCGCCGCGCGCGCCGATCCCGGGCGGCGTCCGACCGCGAAACGCGCGGGCGCGGGAGCGGCGTCGACGACGGGAGACGCCGCCGCCGCCGCCGCCGACGACGACGTTAACAACGCTCGCCGCCGCCCCGCCGGGTCGGGCGACGTCGTCATCGCGCCCGTCCCCGCGACGACCGCCGCCCTCGGCAGCCGCGTCAAGTCCGCGAACGCGTCCGCGATGATCCGCCCCGCGGTGGCCGCCTTCGCGTCCCACTGCGCCTGCGTGATCCCGGTCAATCCCACGGACACGGTGGCGTCGTATTCGATTGCCGAGACGCGCACCCTCGAGACGTCAACGTTCAGCGTCTCCGCGACCGCGGCGATCACCGCAGCCTCCTCCGTCGCGCTCACGCCCGCGTCCGTGAACGTCGCGCCCGCGAGCTTCAAGTCGAAATCGAGCAGCGCGTCGACGTTCGGCGGCGGCGGCGGCGGCGGCGGCGACGCGACGAGCGGCGGCGGCGGCGACGGCGGCGGCGGGCTCGGCGGGTGCGGCGCGCCCGGCGGCGGCGGCGGCGGCGGCGGGCTCGGCATCGGCGGAGGCGACGGCGCCGCGGGCGGCGGGCTCGGCGCCGCGGGAGGGGGCGGCGCCGCGGGCGGCGGGCTCGGCTGCGGCGGCGGCGGCGACGCCGCGGGCGTCGGCCCGGTGAACCGATGCGCTTTCCCGTCGCCGCGGTCCCCCGCGCCCGCGGGTCCCGACATCGCCGCGGCGGCGCCGACGGCGATCGTCGCCTCGTCCCTCGCGACCGACCGCCCGAACCCGACGACGCTCGCGCTCGGTGGGTTTATCTTCCCCTGGAAGATCCACTTCGGGTCGAGCGAGGACCCGGTCGTCTTGTACGTCCGCCGCCACACGCGCGCGGCGCCGCCCGTCCCGTCGCTCGCGACGCCGGGATACGCCACCGCCAGCGTCTCTCCGCCCAGCGCGACGTTGCTCGGCCCCGCCGCCGCGGTCTGCGTCGCGCCCACGCTGGGCGTCAGCGTCGCGTCGAGGAGCCATCGCCCTTCCTTGGCGTCGACGGAGACGGGCGGCGACGCGCCGTACGACGGCGAAGTCGTCGCGAAGTTAGTCGACGCCCCTCTCGCGAGGATGAACATCTCGACGCGTCCCCCCTGTCCGCCGGCGCCGTGCCCCGTCTGCCCGAGCGTCGGCGTCGCGAGGATAGCGAGGTACCTCCCCGTGATGGCGACGCCCGCGCCGAACCCGAGCGGCGCGGACGCGGAGGACGGCCGCAGCGTCTGCGCGAGCGTCCACCCGGTCGGCGAGCCGTTCTTCACGAACCGAGAGTACGCGTAGACGACCCCCGCGCCGGATTCCGCCCCCGGCGCCGCGATCGCGAGCCACCCTTGCTCCGGCGCGGCGCCGCCGTGCACGGCGACGACGGCGCCGTAGCGATCCCCGGGCGTCTGCGTCGGCGGACGCAGTCGCGCCACCTCGCGCCACGGCTTCGACGGGCATCGCTTCCCCGCGTCCACGTCCGCGTCCGTCTTGGCGAGCGCGACGCGCGCGCCGATCGCGCCGGCGCCGCAGCAATCAACGCGGTTGTGCACCTTGACGCTCGCGACGCTCTTCTCCTCCCCGAGGTCGATCCTGAACCACATCGCGCCGGTCGCGACGCTCGCGACGCTCGCCCACGTCCCGGTGGACGACGCGACGCCGTCGACGAGGTTCGACGGCGTCCCCGTCGCGAGCGCGTGCGACGCGACGACGGGTTTTCCGAGCGCGAGGTTCGCGCCGTTCGCGTCCAGCGCCTCCACCTCCGGCAGCGAGAGCGTCTGCGCCGTCGACGTCGCCCCATTCGCCACACCGGGGACGCCCTTCGTGACGTAAACGTACCTCCCGACGCCGTTCATCGGCAGCGAATACGTCGCCGCGTCCGCCGCGATGGCCGCCGAGGAGACGCAACCGATCCGATCCGTCGGCGCGAAGACGTACGCTGCGCCCGCGTCGTTGGAATCCCTCGGCGCGCCCAGCGCGATGACGTCGCCGCCGTCCGTCGCGACGCTCGCGCCCATCCATCCGCGCTTCCCGTCCGACGACGCGAGGATCGCGGCGGTGGGGTACTCCGCGTTCGTCGCGTCGTACGTCCACACCGCGGCTCCGCCCGTGAAGCCATTCCGCGCGGGCGTCCCGATCACGACGACGCCGCGCGACGTCGCGAGCGCGCCCGCGCTCGCGGCGTCCGTAGACGTCTCGTCCACGCCCGCGGGGTCCGCGGCGAGGAGGACCGGCGACGCGCCGACGCCCGGGGGACGCACCTCCGCGGTCGCGCGGTCGCGCAGCGCGGCGAGGTGGCCGTGCGAGGACGCAACCGCCGCCGCGAAGCGAGGGTTCGCGGTGGTCGTGGGGAGCGACGGCGAGACGACGTCCGTCGGGGACCACGTCGAGACCGCGGGGTACTGCGCGAGCGCGGGCGACGGGAGCGCGAGGAGCGCGACTAGGAGCGCCGCGAGGAGCGTCGCGGCGACGCGACGACGACGACGCGGGAGCTCCGGGTCGTCGCGGGTCCCGCGCGTCGTCATCGATCGCTTCGTCGTGATGGCTGTTGCTTACTCAGCTTTCAAACGATGACTGATTTCAATCAACGACGACGACTCGCCGACTCGCCGGAGGGGCGCGTCCTGGACGGCATGCCGCGACCGTCGACGCGCGCGAGCGCGTTCGATGCGCCGCGCGAGAGTATCCCGCGCTGACGGAGCGGCGCGCGCGCGTCCTACAGCGCCTCGGTGACTGGCGCGGGGGCCGCGACTCTCCGCGACGAAATCCTAAACGCAGCCACTGCGCGCGGCCCGCGCGAACGGCCGCCTCGCGCCCTGGCCTCGCCTCGCCGCGCCGGACGACGCGAAAACGCCAGCTCACCACCTCTTCGATCGTCCGCGCGCCGCGCGCACTCCTCGAGGCGCGTCCGTCTCTCGTCCGCGATGTCCGCCTTCGCGTTCGCCCTCGGCGCCGCGTCCGCGACGCCGTCGTCGGTCGCGTCGTCGTCCGCGCGCCGCGCTCCCCGCGCGTCCTCCTCCTCCTCCGCGTCGCTCCGATCGACCGCGATGACGTCGTCGTCGTCGTCGTCGCGCGATCTTCTTCGTCTTCGCGGCCGTCCCTCCTCCTCCTCCTCCTCCTCCTCCTCCTCGCGCCGCGGCGCGTCGGTCGCGACGCGCGCCAAGGCGCCCTTCCCCGTCGGCGTCCCCGACGCGAACGGCATCGTCCCGGGCGTCGGCAAGGGCATGCCGAAGTGGCCCGAGGTCTGGAGCTGGCTCAACGACGAGAAGCGCATGCAGACGATCGACTCGAGAGAGGCGGTGAAGATGATGAACCGCGGCGCCGTGCTCCTCGACGTGCGGTTCGAGCCGGACTACGAGAAGTGGAGCGTCCCGGGGAGCGTGCACGTGCCGTACGTCACCGGAGGCGTCCTCGCGAAGATGCGGCTCCCGGGGTTCAAGAAGAAGAACGTCGACTTCGTGTCTCAGGTGGAGGTGCGCGGCGGCAGGCGGCGGCTTCGCGCGGATACCCATTCATTCATTTCGACACAGCACATCCACGTAGTCTGTCACGTGTTTTGACCTACCTACTGTGTGGTCCACACGCTGCCACATCATTCAATATCGCATCGCTGACCAATCCCATCGCATCGCGCGCTCGCTCTGTCCAACCTCCGTCGTCGTCAGGCGGCGGTGCCGGATAAAAAGACGAAGATAATCCTCGCGTGCATCTGGGGCGGGTCGCTCGTGCGCGAGCCGCCCAAGAACCGGGGGCTGACGGACGACACGAAGGGCGCGGGGTCGCTCCCCGGCGCGTTCGAGCTGTACCAGGCCGGGTACACCAACTTATACCACATGTACGGCGGCGTGAACCAGTACTACCAGGACTGCGCGTTCGACGAGAGTTTGATCGACGGCGAGGGGATTTGGCCGGGGGATCTCGAGTGGTTCGGGTACAGGCAGTTCGTGGGGAAGGACCGATTGAAAGGGCAGAGGGACGACTGAGTCGAGATGTTATCGGTGAAGTGAAGGAAATGAAAGGAAAGACGCGGGGGGACGGGATGGGATGGTTAATCGGTTATCAATACACGCGCGGCGCGGCGAACGAACGCGCTTCGATCCGTCGCGATCTCTCGACGATCGCGCTCGTCGTCGCTCACAAGTCCAAGAGCAACCGCCGCGGGTCCTCGACCGCCTCTTTGATCGTCTTCAAGAACGTCACCGCCTCTCGCCCGTCCACGAGTCTGTGGTCGTACGTCAACGCGACGTTCATCATCGGCCGCGCGACGATCTCGTTCCCGACGCAGATCGGCCGCTTCACGATGGAGTGCATCCCGAGGATGGCGCTCTGCGGCGGGTTGATGATGGGCGTGCCGTTCAAGCTTCCAAAGACGCCGCCGTTGCTGATCGTGAACGTCCCGCCGGTCATCTCGTCGAGCGATAGCGTCCCTTCCCTCGCTTTCTTCCCGTACGCCGCGATCTGGGCCTCGACGTCCGCGAACGACATCGCGTCGACGTCGCGAAGCACCGGCACGACGAGACCCTTCGGCGCGCTCACCGCGATCGAGACGTCGTAATAATTCCGGTACACGATCTCGTCGCCGTCGATGATGGCGTTCACCGCGGGGGTCTGCCGCAGCGCCTTCGACGCCGCCTTGATGAAGCACGACATGAACCCGAGCTTCACGCCGTGCGTCTCGGTGAACGCGTCCTTGTACTCGGCGCGCATCGCCATCAGGTTGGACATGTTAATCTCGTTGAACGTCGTGAGCATCGCGTACGTGTTTTGCGCCGACTTGAGGCGTTCGCTGAGGACCGTTCCATACGAAGCGATGTCGGGGTGGAGTTGAAAGGCGTCAGTTGGCGTTGAAAGGCGTCGAGGATGGGGATTGAACGCGAGAGGTGGGCGGAGAGACACGCCGGCGAAAGTCCTTAAGGATCGGCGTTCACCACGCGAACGCGGTCGTATGGGGACCAGTGTGAGAAGGACGCGCCTGACGCGCAAACGCAGGCGCGTCATCTTCACGCGCGTCTCCGTGCGGTCGCCGCCGGTCGGAGGTGGTTTCGGCGGCGCGGGGGGCGCGGCGGAAGCGGCGGGCGGCGCGGGCGCGGGTTTGGCCGCGGGTTTGGCCGCGGCTGCCGCCGTCGCCGGCGCCGCGGAAACCGCTTTCGGCTTCTTCGCCGCCGCCGCGCCCGGAACGAACGTCGCGATCTTCTGCCCGACCGTCACGGTGTCCCCCTCCGCGACGCTGTACTCTCGCACCGTCCCAGAGCTCGGCGCCTTCACGTCGATCGTCACCTTATCCGTCTCTATCTGCGCGATGACCTCGTCCGTCTCCGCGCTCTCGCCCGGCGCCTTGACCAGCGCCGCCACCGCGCCCTCGGTGATGGAGTCGCCCATCTGCGGCACCTCGATCGCCACGGGCTTCGAAGCCGCGCTCTTCGACGCGGGCGTTTCGGTTTCGGCGGCGGGAGCGGACGCGGACGCCGCCGACGCCGCCGCGACCTGCGCGGCCGCGCCCTCCTCGATCTCCGCGACCGCCTGCCCGACGTTCACCGTGTCGCCCTCGCTCACGAGCACCTTCGTCATCGTCCCCGCGACGGGCGATCGCACGTCGATCGTCACCTTGTCCGTCTCGATCTGCGCGACGACCTCGTCCACGGCGACGGCGTCCCCGGGGGCCTTGAGCACCGCGGCGATGGAGCCCTCCGTGATGGAGTCGCCCATCTGCGGGACCTCCACGGTGGACGGCGCGAGCGAGAACGCGCTCGTCGCGAACCCCCGAGAGGCGTGATGCATCGTCTGGCTCGTGATCTCAGAAACGACGAACGGTCGCGCGATGATGGACGCGTTCGCCGCGAGCGCGAGCGCGGGCGCGGTCGCGCGCTGCTGCGCGGGGGAGGACGCGCGCCATGTCGCCGCGCGCGCGGCGACGTGAATCGGGCGCGCGATCGCGCGCGTCTGAGAGAAGAAAGGCGCGCGATGGGGGCGCGGGGCGGGGGCGTCCGATGTTAGCGATCAGACGGCGAGCGCGCGAGAGATATTTGCTCGCATCGGCGGGGTTCGGAGGGCGGCGGCGATCGCGACGCGGGCGGGGTCGATCGACGGCGAGTCGACGCACCCGCGACGAGGACGCGTTCAGAAGGGTCGCGAGGCGCCGAGCGGCACCGACGCGGTTCGCCATCGTCGTGTGCGCGAGCGAGCGAAGTGTTCGCCGCCGAGGCGGGGAAGCGCGTTTTGAAAGACGACCGCCACGACCTTTCACTACTGGCGTAAAAAGTTCGGTCGCGAGGTCGGTGGCACGCGCGGCAGCGCGATGGACGGCGCGCTGCCGTCTGCGCCACTGGAGAGACGCGCGGGACGGGACGCGCGCGCACGGGAGGTCGGCATCATGACGAACCCCGGCATCGAGCGGCGGCTCGTGACCGGGGACGTCGTCGCCATGCTCAAGAGCGGGAAGGTGCGCGCCGTTCGCCGCGCCCCGCGCGATCGATCGATCGATCGATCGGATCCTCTCTCCGCTCGTGACTGGTTCCCATACGACCGCGTTCGCGTGGTGAACGCCGTTCCTTAAGGACTTCGTCGTCGTCGTCGTCGTCGTCGTCGTCGTCGTCGTCGTCGTCGTCGTCGTCGTCGTCGTCGTCGTCGATCACCGATCTCACCGCCCCCCCCATCCCCCCGACCTCATCACCATCCCCGCATCAGGACCCCAAGATCGCGCCCGCGGACCAGCGTCGGTACGTCCTCGAGCTCGCGTGGGCGTTCCTCGGCGACGAGCTCGACGCGTCGCACCTGGACCGCGCGGTGCGCGTCGCGCTCCCGGGCGACGCGTCCGACGGCTCGGACGGGCCGTCGCTCGCGGCGTCCACGACCGCGGACGTCCTCTGGCTCGTGTCGTGCGAGGTGGAGATGCAGCCGGAGCGTAGGGCAAAGGTCGTGGACCTCGCGAAGGCGCTGTGCGATGGCGACGACGCGCTGTGCGCGCCGGGGCTGCTCATCGAGCGATGCGAGGGCGAGTTTCTGGAGGAGTGCGGGCTCATCCCGTCCGCGGTGGGATGGAAGAAGAAAGAAGTTCGGATCAACACGCGGCTCGTGTACACGCAGAACAAGTTCAACCTGCTTCGCGAAGAGAGCGAGGGGTACTCGAAGCTCGTCGTCGCGCTCGCGGCGTTCGGCGAGCGCGGGTCCGGGGACGACGACGCCGTCGCCGGCGCGATTCGATCGACGCAGGCGCGTTCCATCTCATCACGCCGGTTCCCGTACGACCGCGTCGGCGCGGTGAACGCCGATCCTTAAGGACTTTACTTCCCGGCGGTCGCATCTCTCCGCCCACCCCTTGCTGCTTTCAATACCCGCCCTCGGCGCCTTTCAACTCCGCTTCTGACGCCTTTCAATCGCGCGATTCGATTCGATCGACGCAGTCGCTTATAGGCTACTTCGACTTGGACCCGAACCGCGTGTTGGACCTGGTGTTCGAAGCGTACGAGCGCTGGCCCGCGAACGACGGGTTCGCGGAGCTGCTGCGGCTGTTCCGAACGGAGAACTTCGCGCAGGTGCTCGGGTTTAAGTTTCAGTGCCACGCCAAGGCGGCGGCGGCGGCGCTCGCGGAGAAGGAGGACGGAGAAGCCGGCGAGGACACGGCCGGAGTCCTTAAGGATCGGCGTTCACAACGCGAACGCGGTCGTATGGGGACCAGTGTGCTCTCGGACGGCGCCGCGCGCGCGGAGGGCGGCGACGACGACGCCGCCCGCGAAGAGAAGGACGGCACGAACAAAGAGACATTCAACGCGAACAAGGACAAGGACAAGGCGCCCGCGACGTCCGAGTCGCTGAAAACAACGCCGACGACGGTAACAGTGACGGCCACGCCGAAGTCGTTATACGTCCTCGCGGCGACGCTCGTGCGCAAGAACCTGGTCGAGATGGACGACCTCTACGCACACTTGCACCCCGCGGACGACGTCGCCGCGGAGAAACACGCGGCGGAGGTGAGCCGGCGACTCGCCGCCGCGAAGAAGATTGGCGTCGTGAACCTTCGCGGCGGCGCGGACGACGGCGCGGCGCGCGGTCCGGACCCGTACGTCGTCGCGGCGACGCCGGTCCCGGACGAGACGAACCAGAAGCTCGGTCTGTTGCGCGGCTTCCTCGCGATCGGCGATTTACGCGCCGCCGCGTCGCTCCTCGAGCGCCTCGCCGAGCTCGGGTTAGACCCCGCGGAGGACGCGGAGGTGCGCGACGCGCTGTGCGTCGCCGCGAGGGACGCGCTGAAGGAGGCGCACGCGCGCGCGGCTCCCGCGGGATGCGCCGCCGCGCTCGAGGGCCGCGGCGACGTCGACGGAAGAAAGCCGCCGTCCGCGGAGGGCTTCCCGCTTCCGGACGCCGCGTTCGAGATTATCGCGCTCCTCGGCCCGCACGTCCACCACGACGTGATTCTGTTCACGAGAATCGCGCGGTGCCTGAAGCAGCACATCGCGTGGGCGCGGAAGCGCGGCGACGACGCGTCGGCGCGGAGAGGCGAAGACGCGGTGGGCGCGTGCGTCCTCCCCGCGCTCGGGCTGACGGCTTCGAACCCCGGCGCGGTGAACGAGGTGTGGGCGACGCTGGCGTCGCTCCCGGTCACGACGCGGTTTCGGTTGTACTCGGAGTGGAAGGCGGTGTTTTCTTCGGACGCGGAGACGGGCGCGGAGGTGAAGCCCGCGTTCGCGGCGGCCAAGGCGGTGGCGGAGAGCGATACCCTCAAGGTGATGCGTCGTCTGTCCAAAGACAACGTGAAGGAATTCGGCCGGAAGCTCGGGAAGGTGGCGCACGCGAACCCGCTCGCGGTGATGAACGCGATCGTGCGTCAGATCGAGGCGTACACGAACATGATCTCGCCCGTGTGCGACGCGTTCAAGTACCTCACGGCGATGGGGTACGACGTGTTGACGTTCGTCGTCATCGAGAAGCTCGCGGAGGGGCGAGAGAAGCTGAAGGACGACGGCCAGAACGTGTCGCTGTGGCTCAGCGCGCTCGCGACGTTCTGCGGGCACCTCGCGAAGAAGTACGGCAACGTCGAGCTCTCCGCGCTGTTGCAATACCTCGTGAACACGCTCAAGGACAACCAGAGCCTCGATTTGCTCGTCCTGAAGGAGCTCATCACGCGCATGACGGGGAACGAACCGCTCGAGGACATGTCCGACGCGCAAGTCGCCGCCATGTCCGGCGGCGAGACGCTCAAGTCCGAGGCGATCAATTTCAACAGCGCGATGGCGCCCAAGGTGCGAGCCAAGGGCGTCGCGCGGCTGAGAGACGCGCTGCAGAGGGGCGCGAAGGGCGGGGACTCGCTCACGGTGCCGCTGCTGATTCTCATCGCGCAGTGCCGGCAGAACATCGTGTTCAACACGCCGTCGAAGCACCTGAAGCTCATCTCTCAGCTGTACGACGGGTGCCAGGAGACGTTCTTTCACTACTGCGACTTTCTCGCGCAGGCGTACGACGACGAGAAGTACGCGAAGATGATCCCGTCGCTGAAGGAGCTCGTGCACGACTACGGCATCGAGCCCGGCGCGGCGTTTCACATCTTCCGGCCGGTGTTGAGACACCTGAAGCCGCGCCCCGCGCCGTCCAAGGATAAGCCCGTCGACGTTTGCAACGCCGCGATCGCGCTCGACATCGGCGGCGCGAAGACGACGTGGGGCGAACTGTTAGCGGACGTCCGAGGGATGCTCCCGGAGGTGACGTGGCAGGCGATATCCCCGGAGTTGTACTTGTGCTTCTGGGCGAACACCGCGTACGACTTGCACGTGCCCAGGGCGCGGTACGACGCGGAGATTGAAAAGTGCCGCGCGTCGCTGACGGTGCTCGAGGGCCTCCCGACGCGCGACGTTTCGTCTTCCGATCTCGCGAAACGGCGCAAGGAGAAAGACCGTCTGCAGACGCTCGTGGACACGCTGCAGAAGGAGCTGGACGCGCAGGAGCGCGCGGTGAGCAAGAAGACCAAGTCGCTCATGATCGAAAAAGACGCTTTCCTCGTGGACTTGCCGGATATCAAGTCCACGGTGTCTGTGATCTTGCAGCGGTGCGTGCTTCCGCGGTGCGTCTTCTCCCCAGCGGACGCCATCTACTGCGCGCGCTTCGCCGAACGCCTCCACGCGCTCGACACGCCGTACTTCAGCACGGTGCAGTACTACAACACCGCGCTGAAGGACCTGACGCAGCTCATCTTTTCGCGCACCGAGTACGAAGCCGGGAGGCTCGGGAAGTTTTTGAACGAGACGCTGACTCAGCTCGCGCGGTGGAAAGCGGACGAGACCGCGTACGAGCGCGAGTGCGCGAGCAAGAACGGGTTCAAGACGACGTTCAAGGAACCGTCCGGGGGAACGAACGCGAAGCGGGTGACGTACGAGGAGTTCGTGAAGCTCGTGTACAAGTGGCACCTTCGGCTCGCGAAGTGTTTCGTGCACTGCCTGGAGGGCAGCGACTACATGGAGATTCGAAACGCGTTGATGGTGTTGACGAAGATCGTCAAGGTGTTCCCCGCGATCACTCGCATCGGCGGGCACACGCTGCGGAGAGTGGAGAAGATCAAAGAGAGCGACGAGCGCGGGGATCTCAAGACGATCGCCGCGCGGTACCTCGCGATGCTTCAGATGGAGCGCAAGGCGTGGCGGCCGGACAACGCGTTCAATCCGTACCTCCCGCCGGACCCGAAGCAGCAGGAGAAGGACGCGGCCGCGACCGCGACCTCGAAGGGCGGCGGTGGCGACGAGGAGGGCGCGATCAAGCCCGAGGGGGGCGGCGGGGAGAAGGGCAGCGGCGCGGCTGCGGGCGCGGGCGCGGGGGCGGCGGCGAAGAAGAGAGGAAGAGCCGACGCCGGCAAACTCTCCGCGGAGGCGCCGGAGTTTACCCCCACGAAGGACGCCGCCGCCGACGCGGACGGCGGCGGCGGCGGCTCGAAGAAGCGCGCCCGCGGCGCGAGGGACGCGGACGGGGGCAAGGACGACGGCAAGGGAGGCGCCAAGGGGAAAGACGACCAAAAGTCCGCCAAAGACGCGGGCGGCGGCGGCGGCGGCGGCGGCGGTCGCGGCGGCGGAGGCGGTCGCGGCGGCGGCGGGAGAGAGTCCGAGAAGGAGAAGGAGGAGCGTCTGCGAGCGGAGGCGAAGAGCGCGAAGGAGACGCGCGAGCGCGACCAGAAGCGCCGGAGGGACGACGAGGCGGACGGGAAGGGAGCGAATGACTCGAACAAGCGCGCCAGGAAGGGCGACGGCGGGACGCGCGGACGGCCGGATTGGGACTCGGGGAGGGAGCCGGGCGGCGGCGGCGGCGGGCGCGGGAACCGCGGCGGCGGCGGGGGCGCGCACCGCGACGACGATCGTCGCGGCGGCGGCGGCGGGAGGGACCGCGGCGGTCCTCCGTCGAGACCTCGAGGGCGGCGATAGAGCGGCGAGCGGCGCCGGTTGTCCTCGATGATGGCGATATCCGAAATCCGATCCGACGTTTCGACGACTCGCACACCATCTCGCGCGATGCACGCGTCGTCGTCGCTCCGCTCGCCGCACGTCGCGCTGACGCGCCGCGCCCCCCGATCGCGTCGTCGCCGACGCGTCGCGACGGCGCCGTCCGCGATCTCGAATCCGTTCGACGACGGATCGAAGCGCGCGGCCGACCTCAAGGACAAGGCGAAGGGCTTCTGGCAGAAGGAAGTCGTCGGCGCGAAGGATGCCATGAAGAGGCGGTTCGGCGGCGAGCCCGGCGCGGACACTTACGCGTGCCTGCCTCGCATAACCCTCGAGGAGGCGGTCTCGGGCGCGAAGAAGCCGCTGACGTACTCGAGGACGATCGTCTGCCCCGAGTGCGACGGCGACGGCAGAGTATCTCAGACGTTCATCGACTGCCCTCGTTGCGACGCCAGCGGGAAGACGTCGGAGACGACGGACGTGACCGTGACCGTGCCGCCCGGCGTATGCGACGGCGCGTCGCTGCGGCTCAAAGAGATGGGCGGCGGCGGGACGCCGCCGGGGGACTTGTACGTCAAGATCGCGGCTGACGACATGAGCGAGGGCGCGGTCATTCGACGCGACGGCGCCAACTTGATCAGCGATCTGGTCGTTCGCTTCGAGAAGCGCGGCGAGGACACGAGCGCGCGCGTCAGGACGGTGGAGGGGGAACACGGCACCTTGAAAGTGCGCGCGGACGTGGAGGTTGGGCAGGCGTTGCGGATCAAGGGAAGAGGCGCGCCGGTCAAGCCAGGGAGCGAGGAGAGAGGCGACCATCTGTTCGTGGTGAAGAAGATCATTCATTTGGACCGCGGTTCGGGCGACGGAGACGACGACGCGGCGTGAAGGCTCTGTGACATCGCGGCGCACGGAACGTCGCGATATAGCTCACCGCGTCTGCGGCATCGTGGAGATAGATAAGCTATCATAATAACTGCAGTACCGCGTCTATTCTAAAGTATGCTGCTACGCGCGCGCTCTACCCCGGTGATGATATCATGACGTCTGCGACGCCGCTGTTTCTCATCGACGCGACGCGAGCAACAGTCGGTTCTCGGGAGACACGCTCGCGTCGCAGTACGTCGCGACGGTCGCGTTCTGAAAGCCTCTCTCGCGGAGCCACGCCGCGCGACCGGCGTCTAACAGCGCCTTCACCGAACGCCCCGCCGCGGTCTTCTCCGCCTTCGTGAGCTCGCGAGGATCCGTCGCGGCGGCGGGGG
>NW_003315888.1:655145-713774 GCF_000151265.4 Micromonas pusilla CCMP1545
CCGCCGCCGCCGCCGCCGTGTTCGCTCGAGCCGTCGGTCGCCCAGGACGACATCTTCGCCAGGAGCGCGAACTCCGCGCTTTTGAACCCCAACCTCTTCACGAACGCCTTGTTCACGTACGCGCGCCAGTCGCAGCGGTGGTGGCAGCACGTCGCGATGGCCACGCCTTTGGTCGTGAACGTTATTTTAGTTCCTCCAAATCCTCCTCCGTCCCCGCTTCCGCTTCCGTCCCCGTCCCCGTCCCCGTCCCCGTCCCCGTCCCCGTCCCCGTCCCCGTCCCCGTCCCCGTCCCCGCTTCCGTCGCTCGTCGAGCGTCTTCCGAAGACGCTCCGCAGCGCCAAGTCCGTCGCGCCGCCGCACAGGTGCTTCCCCGTAAACACGACGTCCCTCCCGTCCACGACCCCGACGCCGGCCACGTCCAGATCCTTGATGTCCACCTTGAGGCGCTCGCAGACGACGGCGGCGGCGGGGTCCGATCCCGGGTTTTCCGCCGTCGTCGGCTCTCGTCGTATGCTCCGCTCCGCCTTGTTTCGATACGTCCTCCGCTCCACGAGCACGACGTCGCGCGGTCCGTACGCCTCGCACAGGAAGTGCGACAGGTACCCTCGCCCGGCGCCGAGCTCGACGTAGACCGGCGGCCGCGCGACCGCCGCCGCCGCCGCCGCCGCCGCCTCGGTTCCGGGGCCCCGCGGCCTCGTCTCCTCCACGAGCCCCGCGGACGCCATGAGCGACACGATCGCCGCCTGCTGCGTCGCGTGCCTCGCGTTGAACGGCGCGACGTGCGACGGGCGGCGCGCGGTCGCGGCCGGCGCGGGGTCGGTCGCCGACGCCGACGCCGACGCCGACGCCGACGCCGCGGCGGCTTCCGCCAGCGCCGCCGCCGCGCGCTCGCACGCCGGCGCGATCGCGCGCGACGGCGGCGGCGTCTCCGCGTCCACGCCCGCGGCGACGCGCGCGGCGCGGACGCGGTCGACGAGCGCGCGCAGCGCCTCCCCGCGCGGCAGCCGCGTCGGCGTCGTCGGGTCGGGGATCCCGTCGTCGTCGTCGTCGTCGCTTCCGGCGTTGACGTCCTCTCGAAAGTATTCGCGCGACTCGAGCTCGAGCGCGTGCTTCCGCGCCGGGCAACACCTCGCGTGCTTCTCCATCGCGGTCGTCGCGACGGCGGTGCCGCAGTGCGCGCACGGCGCGCGAGCGGGCCCGTCGACGCGATGGTTCCCGCACCGCGGCGGGTCGCCGCAGCCCGGGGCGATGACTTGCCCGCACGCGCGGCGCTTGCGCTCGATCCAGTGGTCGCATCGGGGGAGGACGCCGGCGGCGGTTCGATCCCCGGCGCCGTCGACGACGGCGACGGCGCGCTTCGCGCGCTTCGCCTCCGCGCGCGCGAGCTTGTTGCCTCCCATGCCGCCGTCTTGGCGCGCGCCGGCGCCGGCGGGAGTGGTGACGAAGATCTCGTCAGATCCTACGATGGGCTTCATCAGTCGGATTGAATCCACGACCGACGCGACGAGCGCGTCTCGGACTCAGATCCGAGCGCGCGGGCGCACGGCGCGTCATGAGCGGCGACGGCTCCGACGCCGTCGCGAAGCCGAAGGCCGCCGCTGCCGGCGGCGGCGGCGGCGCGCTGGCGAGCGCGAGCAAGGAGCAGCTCGTGAAGGCGCTGGAGAACGCGGCGAAGAGGGCGAAGAAGGACCAGGCCAAATTGGCCGCGCTCGCCGCGGAGTGCGAGCGCCTGCGCGAGGAGGCCGCCGCGTCCGCCGCGTCCGCGACCGCGCCGGCCGAGGCGGAGGCGACGCCGCGGCCGGACCCGGACGCCGTCGCCCCTGAGGTTGTCGCCGCGCTGGAAGCGCGCGTCGCCGCCGCGGAGAGGGCGGCGTCCGACGCGTCCGCGAGATCGCGCGCGGACGCGGACGCCGCCGCGACGACGACGCGCGCGCTGGAGGAGACGCGCGCGAAGCTCGCGGCGGCGGAGAGAGAGCGCGCGGCGATCGCGAAGCACGAGGCGGCGGCGCGCGCGGAGGCGGCGAAGGCGAAGGCGGACGCGGCGAAGGCGGACGCGGCGAAGGATGACGACGCGAAGACGAAGGATGACGACGCGAAGACAAAGGACCACGCGAAGACGCACCGCGACGAGGAGGCGGCCGCGTCCGCCGCCGCCGCCGCGACGATCGCGTCGCTGCGCGCCGAGCTCGACGCCGCGGCGAAGACCGCCGCCGCGGACGAGCGCTTCCGCGCGGCGGCGACGACGGAGACCGCGGCGCTGCGCGAGAAGTTCGCGAGCGCCGCGCGCGAGGCGGCGACGACGCGAGAGAAGCTGGCGACGACGGAAGCCGACGCGGCGACGGCGTCGGCGTCTCGCGCGACGGCGACGTCCGCGGCGGAGAGAGACGCCGCGGACGCGAAGGCTGCGCTGCGCACCGCGCTCGAGGACGCAGAGAGGAAGGCCAAGGCGTGGGAGGAAGAGCGCGCGCGCGTGAAGACGTCGCTGACGGACGTGAAGAAGAAGATGACCAAGCTCGACGCGCGCGCGACGACGCTGAAGGCGCGTCCCGTTTGTCGCGCTAGTCCCCGTGCGACCGCGTTCGCGCGGTGAACGCCGTTCCTTGAGGACGTTTCTTCCCGGCGTCGTCACTCTCCGCCCATCACCCCTCGGTTTCGATCCCGACATACCGCGACGACGCCTTTCAACTCCGCTTCTGACGCCTTTCAACTCCACCCCGCGACCGACCCTCAGACGGAGCTCGCCGCGGCGAGGTCGAAAGCCGCCGAAGACGCGGCGGCGCGCGAGGCGGAGAAGACCGCGCTTCTCAGCGACGTCGCCGCCGCGAAGGACGCGGCCGCGACGGCGGCGCGCGAGCACGCGGAGTACAAGACCCGCGCGCTTGCGTTGGTGCGCGCGAAAGAGGACGAGCTGAAGCGCGCGGGCGTCGGCGAGACGCAATCACGCGCGGCGAAGGAAATTCAAACCGCGAACGACGCGCGCGACCGCGCCGAGCAGCGCGCGGCGGCCGCGAGAGACGCGCTCGAGGACGCGCTCGTTGCGTCCAGGGACACGGAGGCGACGCGCGCGGCCAGGGACGCGGAGGCGGCGGCCGCGCGCAGGAAGGAGCTGGAGCGGTTGAGGGACGAGCTGAAGGCGGCGAATCACGCGGCGGACCGCGCGCGATCGGAGGCGCGTTCTCCTCACACTGGTCCCCGTACGACCGCGTCGGCGTGGTGCACGCCGATCCTTAAGGACTTTGCCCGGCGCATCTCTCCGCCCACCCCTCGCTTTCAATCCCGACACATCTCGACGCCTTTCAACTTCAAATGACGCCTTTCAACTCCACCCCGACGTCGCTTCGCACGGAACGACCCCAAGGCGTACGCCGCGCACGCCGCCGCGGACGACGCGCGCGCTTCCGCCGCGGACGCCGAGGCGAACGCGATCACGGCGGCGGCGGACGCCAAGGCGGAGGCGCGCGTCGCGATCGCGCAGCTGGAGCGACGCGCGACGGCGGCGGAGGCGGCGTTGAAGACGACGCGCGCGGAGCTGGTCGCGGCGCGGCGCGCGACGGAGGAGGGCGCCGCCGCGTCGAGGCGGGAGGTGGCCGCGGCGGAGAAGGCGCTGGACGACGCGCGCGACGAGCTCGAGACGCTCAGAGCGCGCGTTAAGAAGGCGGGAGGAGGAGGAGGAGGGGCGACGGGGCGCGACGGCGAGGACGTCGGCGCGGCGGCGGCGGCGGATGGCGAGGGCGAGGGCGAGGCGGCGTCGGCGTCGACGAGCGCCGAGCCGTTTGACGTCGAAGCCGAGGACGCCTATCAGGCGCGTTCTATACACTGGTTCCCATACGACCGCGTTGGCGTGGTGAACGCCGTTCCTTAAGGACTTTTTACGGCGCATCTCTCCGCCCACGCCTCGCTGCTTTCAATCCCGACACACCTCGACGCCTTTCAACTCCGCTTCTGACGCCTTTCAACTCCACCCCGACGTCGCTTTGTATGGAACGACTATCAGGTGGAGGCGTCCATCGCGTACATACTCGGTGAGCCGGACCCGAAGGACGTCGCGGCCGCGCGCGCGAGAGCGGCCGCGGAGGAGGAAGCGGCGCGACGGAAGGACGAGGATAGGATGCGGAGGGCGAGCGAGGCGCATCGCGCGGCGACGGCGGCGGCGACGGCGAAGTCAAAGTCGACCGCGCGCGTCGTCTCCGAGATCGAGCCCGCCGCCGCCGCCGCCGCCGCCGCCGCCGCCCCGCCTTCGCCCTCGCCCTCCACCCCGCGCGCGTACGCCGACCCGCCGATGTCGCCCTCGCCCGCGGTCCCGCGCGGGAGCTTCTCCATGCGAGACCCGGACCCGACGTTGGACGAGGGCGCGTCGGAGTACTTTGGCGAGGCGTTTAGGGCGTTGGAGAGCGTCGCGGAGTTGGCGCCGGATTTAGGCGTCTCGGCGACGCTGTCGTCGCTGTTCGGGTGGGGGGGTTCCGGCGGCGTCGCGGACGCCGCGCCGGAGCGGCCGGCGGTGAGCTCCGCGGAGATGGCCGCGGCGAAGCGCGCGGCGGAGGCGGCCGCGAAGCTGGTGCAGAGCGCGCGCGAGGGAAGGACGTGACGACTCGAGATAAAGTTGGTATTAAAACGCGTTTGTGACCTTCCAGTCAATACGGCGCCTTTCGCTTGCCCATCGGAACCGCGGCGCGTCCCCCTCTCCCGCCGGGACCGGCGCCCCGGCCCGCGCGCACCGTCGGCGCGAACACCCTCCCGTCCCTCCCTCCTCCGCCTCCGCGTTCCCCCGGCCTCCATCCGTGATCCCTCGCGCCCCGTCCTCCGGAGACGCCGCCCGGCGGGCCGCGCCTGTCTTCGGTCCGGGGGGGGAACCCTCGGTCGCGCTCGCGCCCGGGTTCCCTTCCGGGCTCGCGCCCGGGTTCCCTTCCGGGCTCGCGCCCGGGTTCCCTTCCGGGCTCGCGCCCGGGTTCCCTTCCGGGCTCGCGCCCGGGCTCCCTCCCGAGCGGCGGGCCCGGGCCGGGGCCGGGCCCGGGGCCGGGCCCGGGCCCGGGGCCCACGCGCGTCGCGGTCCTCGGCGGCGGGCCTCTCGGCAGCGGCGGCGCCGCCGCCGACGCGCCGCCGCCGCCGCCGCCGGGCCGGACCTGGTCCCACCCCGTGCGGCTCTTCGCCCGCGCCGTGTTCGCCCTCGTCGCCGTCGCCGTCGCCGTCGCCGTCGCCGCCGTCGTCGTCGCCGTCGCCGCCGTCGCCATCGGCCTCGCTCGCTTCCGCGTCGCCTCTGCGGCGGCTTTCAAACGCCTCATCTCGTCGTCGTCGGCGTTCGCGGCGTTCGTCGCCGCCGTCGTCGTCGTCGTCGTCGTCATCGTCGTCGTCGTCGCGACGGCGTCCGCGTCGTTCCTGTCTTCCGGCTCGCCGTCCAAGGTGGCCGCGTCGTCGTCCGCGAACGGATCCTCCTCGTCCGACTCGATGATGTCCTGAATCAGGTGGTCGTCGTCGTCGTCCTCCTCCTCCTCCTCCTTCTCGTCCTTCTCGTCGCCGTCGCCATCGCCGCGGTCGCCGCCGTCGTACTCCGTCTGCACCGCCCCGGCGTCGATCCCCGTCTCGATCCCCGCCTCGCCGCGATCCTCGCCGCCGGCGGCGTCGTCGCCGCCGACGCTTTGCAGCTGCGCGACGCAGAACGCGAGGTGCTCTTGGAGCATCGCGTCCGTGATGATGGATTCTCTCGCGCCGCTCCTCGCGTCGGCGGCATCGGAAGACAAATCGCCCTCGTCCGCGAACCCTCGCGCGAGGAGCTCCTTCGCGAGCACGCTCGACGTGTGCGTGAACTCGTGCTTCGCGAGGAACGCGGAGAACACCTTGAAGATCTCCTGCGGGGTGTACCGCGGCAGCACCAGCCGAGGGCGCGGCAGCGGCGGCATCCCTCTCGCGCGGCGCCGTCTGGCGGGCGAAATCGTCGGGCGGTCGACCCAGACGCGCTTCCAGTCGTCCTGTCCGCGGTCGGCAACTCCGTCGCGATTCGAGTTATCGCGCGCGCGTCTCCGCGTGCGCGCGGCATTGCCCAGAGCGCGGCGGCACCGCACGGGATCGCGCGCAGAAGGAGTTCCGCGCACCGCCGATCCGTCCTCACGCGCGGCGGGGGTCCGATCGCGAGCGGAGGCGCGGCTCGAGCGGTCAGATCGTCCGCGGGGGCGCTTGTTACCTGAGAGGCGAATCTATCGATCGCGGCGAAACGAATCGCGCTCGTCGGGATCTCGCGCTCGCCGCCGCGGTCTTTCGCCTCTCGGTCAGACCGTCCCCCCCGCGCGATCCGCGCTTCGTTCTCGGGGCGGACGGCGCGCGGAGGAGAAGGAGAAGGAGAAGGAGAAGGAGAAGAAGGAGAACCGCGCTCGCGGCGTCGTCCCGCGGCGGCGCGGCGCGGAGGACGGCCGTCGCCGTCGTCATGCAGTCCATGGCCGAGCTCGAGTCGCTGTGCAACGTGCTGTACAACTCGCACAACCCGGCCGAGCGCGCGCACGCGGAGAACACGCTGCGACCGTTCAGCACGAACGTGGACTACATCGCGCAGTGCCGCGCGATATTAGACGCGGCGACGAGCCCGTACGCGCAGCTGTTCGCGACGTCGTCGCTCACGAAACTCCTGACCGATCACGACTCGCTCTCGCAACAACTGCGCATCGACATGCGCGCCTACGTGATCAACTTCCTCGCGACGAAGGGCACCGCGCTGGAGGGGTTCGTCGTCACCGCGCAGATCCAGCTGTTATCGCGCGTCGTGAAGACGGGGTGGCTCGAGGCGGACGAGGCGCAGAGAGACGTCGCGGCGGAGGTGATGAAGTTTCTGGAGCAAAACAATGCGACGCACTATCACATCGGTTTGAAGATCTTCAACCAGCTCGTGAGCGAGATGAACCAGCAGACCCCGGGGACGTCGCTCATCGCGCAGAGGAAGATCGCGGTGTCGTTTCGGCACACCGCGCTTCTGAACATCTTTCAGATATCCCTGCGCGCGCTGCAGTCGCTTCAGAATGATCCGGCGTCAGAGGCGAGGCTCAAAGAGAGCGCGTGCGCGTTGACGCTCACGTGTCTCTCCTACGACTTCGTCGGGACCTCTCTGGACGAGTCCACGGAGGACATCGGGACGATCCAGGTCCCGTCGTCGTGGCGCGGGATCATCGAGGAGCCCGCGACGATGGCGCTGCTGTTCGACGCGTACAAAGCGAGTTCGCCGCCGGTGTCGAACGCGGCTTTGGAGTGTTTGGTTCGCCTCGCGAGCGTTCGACGGTCGCTGTTCGCGTCCGAGGCTGAGAGGAACGGGTACCTCAGGCGGCTGATCGCGGGGACGTCCGAGGTGCTGCGACTGAACCAGGGCTTGGGCGAGCACGACAACTACCACGAGTTTTGCCGTCTGTTATCGCGGCTGAAGACGAACTATCAGCTCAGCGAGCTCGTCGCCGTGGACGGGTACCAAACCTGGATCCAGCACGTCGCCGAGTTCACGCTGACGTCGCTGCAGTCGTGGCAATGGGCGTCGTCTTCGGTGTATTACCTTCTCATTCTGTGGAGCCGACTGATATCTTCGGTGCCGTACCTCAAGGGCGAGGCGCCGTCGATGCTCGACGCGTACGTGCCGCGCATAACGGAGACGTTCATCACGTCGAGAATCGACTCGGTGACGGCGGTGGCGTCGGGAACCGCGGAGGAGGACCCTCTCGACAACGAGGAGTCGCTTCAAGATCAGCTCGAGTCGCTGCCGCACCTGTGCCGGTTCAGGTACGAGACGACGGTTCAGTTCCTCACGACGCTGATCGACCCGACGATCGCGGAGTTTAACATGGCTGCGAACATGCCGGCAGGGTCGGACCCGAGCGCGCTGAGCGTCGTCGAGGGAAGGCTCACGTGGCTCGTGTACATCGTCGGCGCGGTCGTGCGCGGACGACTGTCGTGCAGCAGCTCGGAGCCGCAGGAGAGCCTGGACGGCGACCTCGCGTTTCGCGTGTTTCAGCTGATTCAGGTCATGGACCAAGGGTTCCACGCGACGCGGTACGGCGCGGAGAGTCGGCAACGGTTGGACCTCGCGGTTTTAAACTTTTTCGGAAATTTCCGCAAGGTGTACGTTGGCGAGCAGGCGATGCACAGCAGCAAGGTGTACGTCCAGCTGTCCGAACGCATGGGGTTGCACGACCACCTCATGGTCATGAACTTGACCGTGACGAAGATCACGCAAAACTTGAAGTGCTTCGCGCAGGTGGACAAGGTGGTCGAGGCGTCGTTGAACTTGCTTCAAGACCTCGCCGTCGGGTTCATGTCCGGGAAGCTCTTGCTGCGTTTGGACGCCATAAACGCGACGCTCGCGAATCACACGCCGGACCACTTCCCGTTCCTGTCGCAGTACGCCAACACGCGCAACCGAACCATCTTCTACGCCACGCTCGCGAGACTGCTGTTCATGGAGGACGACGCCGCGAAGTTCGCGCAGTTTATGGCGCCGTTCGGCGCGTTGTGCGAACAGCTGTCCAACGCGGCGAGGAGCGACGTCAACGCGTTTCGATCCGACGCCGTGAAGCACACGCTCATCGGTCTGTTCCGAGATCTGCGCGGGATCGCGTCCGCGGCGAACAGCCGGCGGACGTACAGCCTCCTGTTCGACTGGATGTATCCGCGGCACGTCGGGCTGCTGCTGCACGCGATGGAGACGTACGCGGACGACCCGCAAGTCTCGACGCCGCTGCTAAAATTCGTCGCCGAGTTTGTGTTGAACAAGACGCAACGGCTGACGTTCGAGCCGTCCAGCGTGAACGGGATCCTTCTCTTCCGCGAGGTGAGCAAGCTCGTCGTCGCGTACGGCCGACGCGCGCTCGCGGCGCCGCCGGTGAAGGGCACGGAGGCGTACCCGCGGCGGTATAAGGGCATATGGCTCGCGTCCACGGTGCTCATGCGCGCGCTCTCGGGCAATTACGTCAACTTTGGCGTGTTCGATCTCTACGGCGACAACGCGCTGAAAGACGCGCTCGGGGTGGCGATATCGCTCTCGCTCACGATGCCCCTAGAGGAGATCATGACGTATCGCAAGGTGGCCAAGTCGTACTTCGCGCTCGTGGAGGTGCTCTTCCACTCGCACGTGCACGTCGTCGCGGCGTGCGATAACGCGACGTTCGCGCATCTCGCGCGGTCGCTCGAGGCTGGGTTGCGGTCGTTGGACGTCTCGATATCGTCGCAGTGCGCGGCCGCGATCGATAACCTCGCGGGGTTTTACTTCAAGGCGGTGAACCCGGTGATCGGGGAGAATCCGGCTCAGGGCGCGGAGGCGATCGCGGCGCATATAAACCAGCTCCCGACGTTGTTTCCCGAGATGCTCAAGACGCTGTTCGACATCGTGTTGTTCGAGGACTGTTCGAACCAGTGGAGTCTGTCGCGGCCGACGTTGTCGCTCATCCTCGTCAACGAGGCGCACTACGGCGCGCTCAAGGCGGAGATCACGGCGTCGATGCCGCCTTCGAAACGGCCGCTCATGGACGGTTACTTTGAGAAGCTCATGGACGGCGTCACGCGGAGCTTGGAGGCGCGGAACAGGGACCGGTTCACGCAGAATCTGACGGTGTTCCGGCACGACGCCAAGGCGGGGTGAGCGAGGCGCGGCGGACCGGGCTACTAGGATGAGAGGAGGGTGGGCGCGTGGTTGTGGGTGGGGGGTGTCGTGTTGTCGCGCGCGCGCGCGTCGATTAGGGCGTAGTCATGTCGTGGCGTTTAAAGCGAACGCGTCGTCGTCGCGCTTCGAGCGGACGAAGAGTCACGGAAATCAGTTAATCCGTTGATGAGTCACGGATCGAATCCCTCTTTTTGTCGGACACGTCCCGCCAGATCGGACACGTCCCCGCGCGCGCCGCCATGGCTGACGACGCCGCGGCGATGCGGACGGTCGTCGCGGAGCTCTTGGAGAGGAACGCGCGCGTGCTCGCGACGCTCAAGGCGCTCGCGCGTCGGCGCGGGGACGCGCCGCCGACGACGGAGGAGGTGGCGCTCGCGATCGTCGCGGAGGAAAACGTGCGCGAGCTCTGTTCGAGATCGGACGCGCCCCCCGGGATCTCGGACCGCCTGCGCGCGTTCGTGGACGAGGCGCGCGCGCTCGGGCTGATTCCGCCGGAGGCGTCGCCCGCCGCGCCGCCGCCGCCGCGCGCGATGTCGTCGGACTCGCCCCCGGCGACGCGCGGGGACGGGCGATTCGACCCGACGCTGTCGCCTAGTCGCAGTGATGGTCGGAGAGATAGTTTAGAGTAAACAGTGGTTTGACCGCGCGACGGGTCCGCTCAAGGGTCTAGGGTCTACAGGGGGGATACGCCGACTCGGGAGGCGTTCTTTTGGAGGGTCAAGATCGACCCGGAGGCCGCGCTCGGGGCCGTGCCGAGCGCGTCGGGGCGTTGACGAGTCGTCAAACGTCAACTCCGCGACGCCAGAATTTAATACGCATAATAAGTCTCGTCTATCTACTCGCCGCGTCGCACACGGAATCCACCGTGCACGTCTCGATGAACCGGTCGTTCGCGCCCGCGCGCTCAAACGCGGCGGTCGCGAACGCGGGCAGTCGCGAAGAGCGCGCGACGTATCGCTTTCCGTCGAACGCGAAGACGTACTCGAGCGAGTGCAACGCGACGCGGCCTCGCGTCTTCGGTTTCGTCCGACGCCGCCGCGCCGCGTCATCATCCGCCACGTCATCCGCCACGTCATCATCCACATCGGCACCCTCCGCGTGCCGCGTCATCGCCTCGCGCGCGGCCGCGAGGCGCGCGGCGTCGTCGCCGCCGAACGCGCGCGCGTCGTCCGCGCGCGTCAGCGCCGCGAGCGCGAGCCCGCACTCGAGGCACCACGGCTGGTACGCGTCGCGAGTCATCTTCAGCAGCGTCCTCTCTTCGTCGTCGGCGTACACCGCTCGGCCGCCGGGACACGTCAGCGGATCGGCGGATGCGATATCTGCGGCGATATCCGCGTGATCGTCGTCGTCGTCGTCGGCGTCGTCGCGACGACCGTCGGCGTCGGCGTCGTAGTCTCGGTCGAAGACGATCGGGTGGCCGACGTGCGCGAGGTGCGCGCGAATCTGAGGGTCGTTCCATACAAAGCGATGGCGGGGTGGAGTTGAAAGGCGTCAGGTGGAGTTCAAAGGCAACGCGGTCGGGGATTGAACGCGAGGTGTGGGCGGAGAGATGGGTGGGCGGAGAGAGACGACCGACGGGCGAGAAAGTCGTTAAGGAATGAAGTTCACGACGCGAACGCGGTCGTACGTGGACCGGTGCGGAAAGGAGGACGCGCCTGATGGTACCGCCCGGACTTTTCCAACGCGACGGCCGCGAGCGTCAGTGCCTCCTTCTCTCCGCCGCCGCCCTTCGACGGCACCGCGACGACCGCGAGGGGGACGACGCGCGTCGCCGCGGGCTTCGCGCCGTCGCCGCCGACGACGGCCAGCCCGCGCTCGTCCTTGCGAAGCGGCGCGTCGACGACGAACCCCCCGCCGCCTGCGTGGGTGAAGCGATCGGCCAGTCGAACGTCTTACCGGTCAACACCACGTTGAAAGGGAAGCGCGGGTGAAGAGCGACGACGGGAAAAATCCTCAAGGAACGGCGTGCACCACGCGAACGGGGTCGTACGGGGAGCAGTCTCACCCGCGCCGCCGCCGCCGACTTCGACGCGGCCCTTCACGAGAGCGACGTACGTCTTGCGCGTCTCCCCGCGCGCCGCGCCCTTGTGCAGCGCGTCGCGCGCGCGCGCGGACAGACGACTCCCTTTCGCGAGGATCCACACCCCGGAGACGGGCTTATCGATTCGGTTCACCGCGAACAGCGGCGCGTCGTCGTCGTCGCCGCCGCCGCCGCCGCCGCCGCCGTCGTCGCTTTCTTCTCTCTTCCTCTTCGCCGACGCCGACGCCGACGCGCGAAGACGACGCAGCACCGCGACCGCGTTGTTCTCTCCCGCGACGCCCGGGCCGACGCCCGCGAGCGTGGGCAACCCCGGGGGCTTGTCCACGATCACGACGCGCTCGTCCTCGGTCAACACGACCGGCGCCTCCGCGTGCACGCACGGCTCGTGGACGTGGCGTCGCACGCGCAGCCGCGAATCTCTCGGCACGCGCTCGTCCAGCGACGCCGGCGTCGCCCACCAGCGCTCCGGGACGTCGCCGCCCGTGGGGAGCCGCGCGAGGACGTCGGAGACGATCGCGACGCGCCGCGCGTCCAGCTCGCCCTGCCAGTGCGCGCGGTCGCCGCCGCCCTTGACGCACTGCCCTTGAAACGCATGATGCCCGACGAGGCAATCGAGCACGCTCGCGCCCTCCCGAGTGGTCGACACCTTGTAGATCACGTCCTCGACGTACGGAACGACGTATCGGAGGCCGTTGACGATGACGTACTCGCGCGGGGCGTAGGACGTGGACGGGACGGCGTCGAGCGGCTCGACGCCGTCCCGCGACATGACGCAATGCGCTCGGAACGAGGACAGATCTACTCTACGACAAGAAAGCCAAGAAAGGGGCTGAACTCTTCGTGTATACACGGTAGGGCCTAGAGGCTTGATAGTCCCGTTTTTAGTATGTAAATAATCTTCGCCTCACTTTGAACCGCCCGCCCCGCACGATGTCCGACGTGCGCGAACTCATAAGCTTTGATGTTCTCTCGTGATATGATACCCTACGTGCGCGAACTCATAAGCTTTGATGTCGTATCGGCAGATGATACTTTTAATGTTGAAGTTGTGAGCGTCAAAGGCCCCATAACAGCGACAACTGTCGTTATTCAGGGTCGCCTGAAGGACGCACACTCGCAAAGCCCAACCCGAGCGACCTGGACGCTTCACTACAACATGGCGACAGACCAAAAAGAGATTGATATTTCCGCATCAGAAAGCATGATTACCCCCTCAATTCAACAGGCCATCGCCGAAAGTGTGGTGATAAGATACAAGAATGGTTCTTTAGGATTTAGCCTACGATATGAGGACGATGAGGACGATGTTCCCGTTTTTTAGTATGTAAATAATATCTCCGCCTCACTTTGAACCGCCCCGCACGATGTCCTCGTCGCCCCCACTCACACGACAGAGTTAAGGGTGAAATGAACCCGAAGGGTTCAACCCTTTAAGCTCCGTCAATTCACGCTAAGAAACCAGAAAAGCAGTCACATCACACAACGCGAAGCCGCCGACTCGAGAGCTTTCGCTCGGAGCTCGCTCGTCGTAACGAAATTGGACTATTACAAGTGACACGTCACACACTCGACGGGCGAGGGAGACCTCTCTCCCTCCGCCCGCCGCCTCACTAAACTACCCCGCCGGCGCCCGGCCGCGCCCATCCGCGCCTCTCTCTTCCGATCTCATCATTCTTTCGGCACTCGCGTCGTCGTCGTCGTCTCGTCAACCGTCGCCGCGCGTCCCGCCTCTCTCTTCGTCGACTCTTCGTCGACTCATCGACTCGCCGCCGACTTAAGAGTAGTACGGGAGCACCTGGGTGAGGAAGTACGACCACGCGACGCCGGAGAGGCCGCCGACGAGCCAGCCGGAGGTGAACTTCGCCCAGCCGTCTTCGCTCTGCACCGGGTCGCGCGAGATGTCGCGCCCCGAGAGGGTCTTGACCCCGATGATCTCGTCGCGTTGGAACGCCGTCGCGCCGTAGATGGAGAGGCACGCGGTGAGAATGATGACCAGCCCCGCGCCGGAGAGGCACCCCGCGAGCTCGGCGGCGTCGGTGCCGCGGAGCGGGCCGAGCTTAATGAACGGGCCGGTGAGGAAGAAGCCGTGCGCGAGGCCCACCTCGACGCCGCGCGTGAGCGGCGAGACGCCGGTGCGATACGCGGGGAGGTTGGAGAGGAAGTTGGCGACGATCGGCGCGGACGTGACGGGGGTCTCGAGCATGCCGATGAACGGGTCGCCGTTGATCGGCTTGATCACCTGGGCCTGCGGTCGAGGAGGGCGATGACGGAGAGGAGAGGCGGTGAGCGCGTCGCGGATGGATGAGCGGCTGGTTGATGGAGATGGATCCTCGCGATGGAACGATCGATCGGATCGATCGGGCGATTTTTCGAACGACGACGACGCGGGCTGACGCGCACCTTCTCCGCGGCCGCGCGCACGACGACGGAAGCCTTGGCGGCGCTGCGGTCGGGGAAGACGAGGGGGGGGGGACGTCAGCGGCGGGTTCGAGGGGCGCGCGCGGTCGCGCGATCGCGCGCCGCGCGCCGCGCGTCCGCGTCTTCATCATCTTTTTTTATCGACCCCCCGGCCGCGCGCTATCGGCGGAACGGACCCTACTGGGCGCGCGCGGAAACGTCGTCGACGCGCGACGCGCGACGACGCGATCGATGCGGGAGCGAACGTACCGCGCGGGGGCGAGGCCGGAGACGCCCTTGCCGAGGAAGGAGCGGCGGGCGGTGACCTGGCGACGGAGAGGAGGGAGGGACGACGGACGGGGAGTGGCGCGGTGAGTCACCGGGGAGTGGCGCGATGAACGAAAAATCGCGCGAGCGGAAGCGCGTCTCGGAATACGCGCGCGGAGCGACGCGCGAGCGCGGCATCGCGAATCCGAACGCACCTTGGGCGCGGCGACGCGCGCGGCGACGGACATGGAGGCGATGGCGGCCATTTTTTCTACTGCTGAGGAGTAAGACGAGCGCGGGACGGGTGCGGGAATGGATCGCCCGTCGCCCTCGGCGACGCTTTACGGGCTCGCCGCGGCGGATTTCGCTCCTCTCGCGAGCCAATAAAAACGCGCGGCCCAGGCACCGCACGCGTTTCAGTCAGGAAAGAGTACGCAGAAAACGTAGTACGAGAACATCGGTCGGTCGACGCGCGAACCGAAAGAAATATTGTCGTTTGACCGCGGCGCACCCCATCGCTTCGCGCGTCGTCAGTCACGTCGTCGCCGCGCGCCACCTCGCACGACCCGCGGCAGACGTCGTCGCGCGCGATGTCCGCCACGGACGAGAACGCGCCCCCCGACGCGGAGGGATCCGTCCCCGCGGACGCGACGGAGCCGGAGCCCGAGCCGGAACCGGAGCCGTTCACGTTCACGGTGACCGTGCTGGTGCGCGCGCGAGCGAATCTCGTTTTAGCCCCGCTTTTGGACGCACGCATCCTCATCATCCCATCTGACCCCTCCCCGTCCCCTCCCCCTCGTTCGCGTCCCTCCCCTCCCTCCGCAGTCGACGTCGCCGCTGTTCCCCGCGCCGCCACCGCCGCCCGCGGAGGGCGAGGACGAGCCCGCGGAGCCGCCGCCGCGGCCCGCGCTGAAGATCCGATACGCCTTCCCGGGCAAGCCCGACGAGCCGGTCGACGAGGGCCCGTTCGAGTCGCGCGACGACGGCGCGTTCGCGTGCGACGCGACGCGGACGTTCGCGTTCCTCCCCGCGACGGACCGCCCGTCGATCACGACGCTGCTCAACGCGCCGCTGACGCTGACGCTGAGCCGAGACGACGACGTCGCGATCGCGACCGCGCGCGTGCCCTTCGACGGCTTCCTCGAGGTGCGTTCTATCTCACACTGGTCCCCATACGACCCCGTTCGCGTGGTGAACGCCGATCCTTAAGGACTTTTGCCGGCGCATCTCTGCGCCCATCCCTCGCTTTCAATCCCCGCCATCGACGCCTTTCAACTCCAACTGACGCCTATGAACTCCACCCCGACATGGCTTCGTAGGGACGCGACGAGGGCGTCGTCCGCCTCGAGTCGATCGCGCTGACGCGCGTGCCGTTCGAGGGCGAGGGCGAGGACGACGGCGCGGCGGTGAACGACCTCCTCCCGGACGCGACGATCGCGGTGGAGCTGCGGAGCTCGGAGCTCCTCCTGACGCCCGAGGAGGCGCGCGCGGGGAACGTGCTCTGCCTGCGCGCGATCGAGCTCTCGCCCATCCCGGAGGCGCGTTCTATCTCACACTGGTTCCCGTACGACCGCGTTCGCGTGGAGAACGCCGATCCTTAAGGACTTTTCCCAGCACATCTCTTCGCCCAGGGTCCCTCGCTTTCAATCCCCTCCCTCGACGCCTTTCAACGCCAACTGACGCCTTTCAACTCCACCCCGACATGCAGACGCTCTCGGAAAAAGAAAACCCGACGGACGACGCCTTCTCGTTCGCCGTCGCGTGCCCGATACCGGGCTGCGCGGAGGGCGGCGTCGACCCGCTCGTGGCGACGGGCGGCGCGCTCGCGAGGAACCCGCCGCCGTCACCGCCGCCGACGCCGAAAGAGGGGGAAGAGCCCGCGCCGGCGCCCGAGGAGGATCTGAAGATGCGAAGGATCGTCTGGAGCGACGAGACGCTCGTCAAGCGGTGGCTCGACGGCGACCAGGTTCGCGCGTTCAAAGCGTCCGTCAAGGGCAAAGGCGCGCGCGTGCCGTTCGAGGTTGGACGCGTCGTGCGCGACGCGGAGACGACGACCGACCCGTGCTTCCACGCGTACCGCGCGGTGTGCGAGTTGAACCTCGACGCGCTCGTGGACCCGGGTACAGCTGTCACGACGACGTCGGGCGAGCTGCGGCGACCGGACCCGCCGCCGCTCGGCGTCGCCGCGTCCGCCGTCGCGGTCCTGCCGTTCCCGCCGGAGGAGGTTCCGCCGGGGGCGAAGCCGATCGCGGAGGAGCCGCCGCCGGACGGCGAGTCCGCGTGGGCGAGCGCGTCGGCGCCGCCGACGCTGTCGATCGAGGTTTCGCTGTACAAGCCGCTGGTGCCGGCGTGGAGGAAGCCGACGCAGCCGGCGGAGGCGGTGGCGGACCTGCTGCCGCCGCGCTCCCCGCTCGGGCCACTAGACCCGAACACGTCATCGCTGGAGCACTTCCGCGAGGAGGTGCTCGACGCCGCGAGCGCGCTCGCGCGGGAGTACGCGTCGATGTTCACAGGCGAGCCGTCGGACGAGCTCGGGAAGGCGAAGCGTCGGTCGGACCTCGTGTTCGAGCTCAACCGAAGCGGGAAATACCACGCCATCAAAGACCGTCTGAAGGCGGCCGCGCAGGGGATCATCAAGCAGCGCTTCCACGCCGGCGGCGAGGGCGTCCAGGGGCGATACAACGAGCTGTACCAGGCGCGTTCTATACAAAAGTTTTCACCCATAGCTCGGTTTCAACACTTGATCGCGTGCGTCTCCTTTCAACTGACCGATGAACTATTTTTGTATGGAACGACCCTCAGGCGTTGATCGAGGAGATGCACGCGGCGCTCAAGGCGCTGGGGAAGCCCCCCGCGGAAAACCTCGCGTCGGACGACCCGGACGACGGCGTCGATCGCGCCGCGCTCGCGGCGTACAAGGCGTACGCGGACGAGTGCGAGATCAACGACAAGTTAAACGTCGCGGACAAGTGGCACCAGGAGCGGCTCCTGCTGACGCGTCGGCACCCGGACGTGTGGAGCGACTACGCGGCGTTTTGCGCGCGGCGCGGGCGACGCGGGAAAGCAGAGGAGGCGTACAAGGAAGCGTTACAGCTGGACGGCGAGCACGCGCCGTCGCTGCTCGGCCTCACCGTCCTGACGATGTGCGACGAGGAGTATCAACGCGCGGAGGTGTACGCGCACGCGGCGACGACGTCCGCGAGGGCGTCGAGCGCGGACCCCGCGGCGTGGGCGCTGCTCGCGGCTACGTACGAAGGGCTCGAACGCGAGGAGGACGCGGCTAACTGCGACTTTGAGGCTCGGCGGCTCGCCGCGGAGGTGATGTCTCACGTCTTTGACGACGCGCGGCCGTCCCCCGCGCAGCCCGACGCGTTCGAGGCGGCGGCGCTCGCGTGCCTGGACCTCGCGTGCGCGGCGCCGGCGTCCAAGGTTCTGGACATGTCGCCCGCGGCGCGGCGCGGCGAGCCCGACGGGATCACCAGAGCGTTGTGCCTCGCGCGGTGCGCGATGCTCAGCAAAGCGCACGACACCGCGTACGCGCACCTGATGCGCGCGCTGGAGGTGGACGCCACGGACCCGCGGCCGTTCGAGCTGCTCGGCGACGTGCATTACGCGTGCGGCAGGTTCAAGGAGGCGCAGGAGGGGTACACGCACGCGCTCGCGCTCAGCGGCGGCGTGGACAACGTCGGCGGGCACCCGCCGGCGTCGCTCAAGCTCATCCTCAATCTCGGCAAAGCGTCGCTGGTGTGCGGCAGGCTCAAGGACGCGCGCGGCGTGTTTATGTCCGCGTGCGGGGTGTCCCCCGTCGCGTCCACGTGGCTCGGCGCCGGGATCGCGATGTGCCGCGAGGGCGACCTCGACGGCGCGGAGGCTGCGCTCGCGGAGGCCAACTTGCTCGACGCGTCCAACGCGGACGTCTGGGGGTACCTCTGCCTCGTCGCGTTGCTCTCCGAGCGCGTCGACGAGGCTGAGCACGCGCTGAACGCGGCGTTTAAAGTCGGCATCGACCACGCGCCGCTGCTCGCGGAGGTCGGGAGCCTGTTTTTGGAGCGAGGGCGGTGGAAGCACGCGGAGGGCGCGCTGCGGCGGAGCGTCAAGCACGGCGCGGGGGCTGACGTTCGCGTCGCGTTGGGCCGCGCGATTCACGAGCGCGGCGACGCGGAGAGCGCGCGGTTCGAGCTCTGCGCCGCGGTGGACGCCGCGGGCGGGGATAAGGAGGTGCTCGTGGGGGCGCTGAGCGCGCTCGTGGACGTGTACGGGGATCTGGGCGACGCCGCGGCGGCGCAGTCGTGCGAGGACGAGCTCGCGAGGTTGTGAGCGATGATGGATGAAAAAGTGCTCTCTGCCGAAACCAAAAACTAATAAAGTGCGTGCTCTCCGCCGTTGAACTCTCCGACGCCGGCGCGGACCCGACGTGGACGCTCAAGCTCCACAGTTGTCTGGGTGCGAAGTGTTCCACCAAGACTGAAGGTCTCGTTCTTCGAATTCCGGACAGTCTGGTTGCGCGACTATCCACTTGAACGTCGTTTCCTTGCCATGTTGATGGGCGTACACGGGCGAGAGGATATCCCACTGGCATCCCTTGGAGCGGAGGTACTTGAGGATCTTCAGGTGACCGTGCTGCGAGGCTTGCGCGCAAGCCCCTCCGTTGCCGCCCACGGTCTCTAACGATCCGCCGTTTTCGCAGTAGTACTTCACGCAGTCAAACTGTCCTCGCTCCGACGCGTATTTTAACGTGCGATAGTCCCACGGACAGCCGTTCTCGTGCAACCACTCGAGGCAGGCGAGCTGGCCGTTCTCCGCGGCTTAACAACACGTGAACTCGCTCCACGGGCACCCGCGCGAACGCGCGAACTGAAGCACGTCGAGGTGCCCGAAGATGGCTGCTTTCGCGCACGTCTCCGTGTCGCACGTCCCCGTTCGCGGCGAACACCCGTGATCGAGGAGCCATTCGAGCGCTCGGCGATGGCCCGCCGCGGCTGCGGCGGTGCACGCGTTCGAGAAGACGCGGCGTTCCCTCGAGGGTTGGCGGTGCACGGTTCTGGTGACTCCTCCGATTTGGATTGTTCTTGGGTCTTTCGTGGGTTCGGTCGGAACCACGTACGGCGGGCGCGGCGGGTTCGAGGTGGGGTCGCCTCGCTCCGCGAGTCTCGTCAGCGTCTCGAGATCTCCCTCGAACGCCGCGCGCACGAGCGGGTCGTCTTCCATGGGGGGACGATAGGGTTCCGGCTCCAGCCATATCGCTCCCTCGCCTTCGGCCTGGGCCTCCTCCGCGTCGTAGTCGCTCAAGTCCATTTTTTCAAGGCGCGCCGCGTGCTGTCGGAGGGCCTCGGATTCCATTCTCATGTGATGGTCACGCATCGCATCAGATGGTATCAATGGGATGTCCGGGATGTCTCCTAAAATTGTGGCAAGGCGCGGCATGTCGTCGCGCGCGCGAGTGAGAGTCCGTCCTTCCGTCGTGGTCTCGTCATCCGAGCGTTTTAGCTTCCGAGGAAAACCAAAAGACAAGACAAGTTGGAGTCGCGCCTCGCGCCAAGATCGGTCGGTCGCACCTCGTACGATTTGACTCGTCGATTAGACCGTCGTTAAGTCGTGGAGGCGTCTGTGGCCCGTGATCGCCCGAGCGCTTTACCGCTCGCCGTACAGCGCACCGCGGACGGACGGAACATCGCATCATCCCTCGCGCGCGCTTCACGCATTCGCCCGCGGGAGATATGGACGTCGCGGTCATGTCGCGTCAGGTTCAAGACGCGTGGAAGTCATGGGATGCCGCGGTGGCGGGCGCGACGTTCAAAGCGCTGAAGGTGCGCGCGCCGTCGTCGTCGATTGCCGCCGCGCCGTCGCCGTCGCCGCGTATGCTTTTTTTCTCGCCCGCTCCTATTATCCGTCGCCGCCGCTGACGTCCGTCCGCGCCCTCTCCTCGCCCCGCCCCGGCCCCGCGCAGTTCATCAACTGGGAGGTGCACCCGATAAGCCCGGTCACGAAGCACTGGTTCGCGGTCGCGTCCCCGACGGTGCTCCTCACGAGCCTCGCGTTTTACTTCTTCGTCGTCGCGACCGGGTTCAAGGTTCTCAAAAACGTGAAGAAGGATGCGAACGCGAAGGACGGGCTCGTCCTCCGCGGCGTGGTGATCTTCCACAACGTCTTCCTCGTGACCCTGTCCCTGTACATGTGCGGCGGGTGCATATTAGAGGCGTACAAGAACGGATACAGAGTCTGGGGGAACGCGTACGACCCGAAGGAGACGGCTCTCGCGCACTACGTCTGGGTCTTTTACGTGTCGAAAATATACGAATTTCTCGGTGCGCGCGAGACGAGACCGACGCCGACGCCGAGGCTCCCACCATCCCCGACGCGTCTTCGCTCGCGCGATCTCCTCTCCATCTCGCCATCTCTCTCATCAATCGCTGACCGCCCGCGCCCCCTCCCGTCTCTCCCCCCCTCCCGTCTCTCTCGCAGACACGTTCATCATGATCGCGAAGAACAACCTGAAGCAAGTCAGCTTCCTTCACGTGTACCACCACGCGACCATCTCGTTCGTGTGGTGGATGATCGCGCACCGCGCCCCCGGCGGGGACGCGTACTTCTCCGCGGCGCTCAACTCCTGGGTGCACGTGTGCATGTACACGTACTACCTCATGGCCGTCCTCGTGGGGAAGGACCAGCGGAAGCGGAAGAAGTACCTGTGGTGGGGTCGGTACCTGACGCAGATGCAGATGTTTCAGTTCGCGTTGAACCTCGCGCAGTCCGTGTACACGACGCTGTACTCGCCGTACCCGAAGTTCATCTCGCAGATCTTGTTCGTGTACATGATATCCCTGCTCGGGCTGTTCGGGCACTTTTATTACAGCAAGCACGTGTCGCCCAAGGCGAAGGCGACCGCGGCGGCGGCGACCGCGGACGGCGCCGCGAAAAAGGTGGAGTGAACTGGAGAGACGACGGAGAGACGGGGACGGGGTTCGGGTCGGGGGCGGGTCGGGAGGGGAAGGGAAGGGAAGAGACGCGGTCGCGCGCGTGGGGAGGACGCGGAGGACGACAGAGCGCGAACGAACGAACGAACGAACGAACGAACGCGCCGCGGCTCGGGGATAGACGATTTAATACGACGGACGCGAGGGTTGAAAAGAAGACGAACTCGTAACGACCACTTGAAATAACACACACACTTGTCTCGTCCAGCACAGAGCACAGACTAGCGCCGCGCGATGGGCGTCTCCGACGCGGAGAACCTCGCGCGTCTGAGGGACGCGGTCAGGTTCTCCCTCGACGCCGCGGCCGCGCACGACCTGTCGTTCTACCACAGGAACGGCGAGGGCGGCGTGGCGCGGACGCGCGCGAACGTGCGCGCGGGATGGGAGTTTCTCGCGACCGCCGCGGATCTCGGGCACGCGGGCGCGATACGCGAGCTCGCGACCGCGGCGGGCGAGCGGTACGTCCGCGCGCGCGCGGGCGGCGCGAAGACGCTGGAGGCGTTCTTGTCCGAGCTCGAGCGCGAGGACGCGCGACGAGGGAGGCCGTGGGTCGGCGACGGCGACGACGGCGACGACGCTCGCGCGCGACGACGCGCGCCCGCCGCGTCCGTCTCCGCCTCGAGACCGCTCTCCGGCCGCGCGCGCTGCTCGCACGAAGTCCGCGCGCTCGTGGACGCCGCGTCGCGCCCGCGCGGGCCCGACGCGGCCGCCGCGTGGACGCTCGCGTCGTGCCACCGCGACGGCGCGCGCGGGTTGGACGTCGACCCGTCGGAGGAGTGGCGTTGGCGCGACGTCGCCGCCGCCGCCGGCCACCCCGCCGCGCTCGACGCGATGGAGACCCCGCTCGGGTGTCTCTTCCGCGCCGAGGGCCCGGACTCGCCGCTGTTCATCCACGTCGCGACCGCGGGCGCGCTGGAGCGCGACGGCGTCACGACCTTCGAGGACGTCGGCGCGTGCTTCGAGCCCGGATACGACGGCGTCGGCGACGGCGTCGTAGCCAAATCGTTCGCCGCCGCCGTGTCGTGGTACCGCCGCGGCGCGGACTACATGGACGCGCGGTCGCAGCTCGCGCTGGGGCTTCGGTGCGCGGCGGAGGGGGAAAAGGGAGGGGAGGGGTCGCGCGCGATGCGCGCGGAGGCGCTGTTCTGGTTCGTCAAGGCCGCGGGGCGGATCGAGTACACGCGTCCGACGAGCCGCGACGACGCGTTGACGCTCGGGAGACGGCTCGCGTGCCGCGAGGCGTCGGACGCGTCCGTCGACGCCGCGTACCGCGCGGGGGTGTGCTACGACCGAGGGCTCGGGACCACGGTGGACGTGACGAGAGCCGCGGAGATGTACCGACGCGCGTGCGCGGGGCTGCACTACGACGCGATGTGCGCGTTGGGCGTGCTGCTGTTGATGAAGACGAGAGACGACGACGCGGAGTCGCACCGCGAGGCGACGCGATGGCTCAGAGAAGTCGCGGACGCGACGGGGAACGACCAGGCCGAGGTGCACATGGGGATCGCGTACGCGACGGGGAAGGGCGTGGAGAAGGACGTGGAGCGGGCGAGGGCGTGGTACGCGCGCGCGGAGAGCGCGTACGACGACGCGGCGATGGCGTTGAGAGAGGCTGGCGACAGAGCTTGGAAGGAGAGAGTTCGCGCCGCGCGCTTCGAAGGCGACGCGCCGACGTGATAGCGTTCGCATTCGCATTAGAGTTCTTCAGCGCGGTTTAATTCATCTTCTCTCGTCCTCCCCTCGCGTCCTCCCCTCACGCGGCGCCGCCGACGCTGCCGACGGCGACGTCGACGACGGCGGCGTCGCGAGCGCGCAACTCGCCGCCGCCGCCCGTCGCCTCTCTCGCGAACGCCTTCGCCGCCGCCCTCAGCGACGCCGCGTGCGGTGGCGGCGCGCGGTGCCCGTCCCCATCGACTCCGCCGCCGCCGACGACGATCTCGTTCGCCGCCTGCGCGCACGCGCCGATGATCGCGCCGACCCGCCCCACGGCGTCCGCGTAGTCCGCGCTGCCGTCGCTCTCTTTTTGCGACTTGATCGCCGTCTTCGGATCCGACGACGCGTACTCGAACACGTCGATCGCGCCCGAGGCGTCCGCGCGGCTCCCGATCCCCGGACGCATCACCCCCGGCGCTTGCCGCGCGATCACCGTCTCGCGCAGGACGGATCGCGCGAGTCGCAGCTTGCGCGTCGCGGAGCCCGGCATTGCGGCTAAAAACGCGCGCTTCGACGCCGCGTCCTTCAGTCCTCTCGCCTTCATGTAACACCGCTTGCACGCGTCGTCGAGCTGCGTTCGGATCGCGACGAGCCGCCGGTCCGTCGTCCCGCCCGCCGTGGACGCCCCCGCGCGCTCGAGCGCGTCCAGGAGCTCGTCGACGTACGCCAGGAGGACGTGCGCGGCGGCGGCGACGTCTCTCGCGCCCGCGTCCTCGGCGCCGTTGGCGAGCGGCGCCGGCGGCGTCTCCCCGTCGCCGTCGCCGCCGCCGACGCCGCTCGCCGCGAGCTCGAGAAGTTCGACGAGGAACGCCGCGCGCTCGCCGTCCGTGGGGACGTGGTCCGCGATGAACCGGTACAGGAGCGAGTCGCGGAGGAGGCCGGTCGCCCACGCGCCTGCGGCGACGCGCGCGGGCGTCGCGGGCGTCTCCGGGACGCCGTCGCTCGTCGGCTGGCTCGCGCCGTCCGCAGGCGGCGGCGTCTCCGTCTCCGCCGCGGCGTCCAGCGTCGTCGTTTCGGTGTTCTCAGATGCCGACGAAACGCCCGACGTTCGAGCGTTAAACACCGCCAGCCGCGCGTTCGCGTCCGCCGCGAACACGTCCACGGCGTGCAGAAAAAACAGCGTCGCGCCGAGCGGCGGCGCGACGGCCCGCGCCGCGCGCTCCCTCTTCTTCGCGCGCTCGCGCGCGCGCGCCTGCGCCTGGCTCGGCGGCGCGTCCTCATCTCCCTCGTCCTCCTCGTCCTCCGATCCGTCGATCGCGCCGCGCGCTGCTCCGGCGTGTCCCGCGCGTCCGCGTCGCCGCGCGGCGCCTCCTCCGTCGCCGCGGCGTTCGCTCTCCTCCGACGCGTCGCACAGCCGCCAGAGCGTCTCCGGCTTGCCCGCCGCCGCCGCCATCAGCGCGGCGAACCGCCGCCAGTCCGCGGCGATCCCTCGCTCGCTCCCCGCGCCGCCCGCGCCGGCGTGGCCCTTCTTCGGCGTCCTGTCGCTGTGGTGGTCCCTCGCGCGCGCTTCCGAGTCGATCGGGGTCCACGTCAGCTCGCACGTCGCCACCGCGGGCGTCGTCCCCGGACCGTCCGCGTCCGTTCCTCCGCGCGGCGTCGAATCGATCGGATTCGAGCGCGTCGTCATCACGATCTCCGCGGCCGGGTGCAGCGCGTGGACGCGCTTGAAGACGTCGATCGTCGCGCGCGCGAGCTTGGCGTCCTCGGATCGCGCGACGCGCGCGCGAAATTCGAACGCCTCGATCGATTCGTCCTCCTCGGCGTCGTCCGCCTCCGCGCGCGCGCGCCTCCTCCGCGTGGGCGCGAGCCGCCGCCGCATCAGCACGCGCGCGAGGCGCTCGTAGAAGTACTGCGGCGGGATCTGATCGCGCGCGTTCCGGAGGAGCGCGTCGAACGCGTTCACGAACTCGAACTCGCTGCGTCGCGCGTCGTCCTCGCCCTCGTCGCTCAGATTCCGAGATTTGAATCCGCGCTCCGCGCCCTCCGTCTCCAGGAACTTCACCGTGAACGCGTCGTAGACGTGCGGGACGACGCGCACGGTCAGAGGCGCGTCCGCGTCCGCGCCGCCCGCGCGCGTCTTAAGCTTCTTCGGCGGCCGCGCGAAGGACTCGAAGAGCCCGAGCTGTCGGCCGCGATCGCGCGGGCTGGACGCGCCGTTCGCTTTTTTCTTCTTCGCCGCGCCTCCCCCGCCCGCCGTCGCGCCACCCTTCGCGACGGGGGACGTCTTCGCCGCGGGCGCGCTCGCCGTCGCCGCGGGCGCCTTCTTCGAGCCTTTCGGGGGCATCGCGAACGGACGCGCGCTTCCCCGCCGCCGCCCGCGTGCCTCGGCGAGTGCGGACCGCCTGCGTCACACGTTGAAATGGAGCTCCGCCACTTGGCCGCTGGATATTTTATTCGCGCGCAGATCTCGGAGGCCTCGCCACTCCCTCGTACGCGCGCGACGATGTTCGCCGTCACCGCCTCCGCGCGCGCCGCGCCCGCCGCCGCCCCCGTGACCCTCCGCGCCGCGTCGTCGTCGTCGTCGTCTTCTTCTTCTCCTTCGCGCGGCGTCGCGCGCGTCGCCCCGCGCGGTTCGAGCGTCCGATCCCGCGCGTTCGGTTTCGGCAAAGAGTCTAAGAAGACGGAGGAGGCCGCCGCGGAGGACGAGGACGACGAGGACGACGCGGACGACGCGGACGGCGAGGGCTCCGGGATCGACTTCAAAGGCCTGAAGCAGCTCATCTCCATGGGCCTCGGCACGATCTCCGGGGACATCACGGAGATCAACTTCGACAAGGAGAACGCGTCGCGCGCGGTCGTCATGGAGCTCGAGGCGAACAACTTCGAAGACGCGGAGGGGAACCCGCTCTGGAAGCCGGACGACGTCGGGTTCGTCGGCGACGCGGAGGAGAGGACGCCGATCATGAACTACGTCGTTCCGGTGGTGTTGGGCGTCGGCGCCATCGGCGGCGTCGTCGCGACGCTGAACGCGTTGTAGAGCTCGCGTGCTTGTAAGAAGAGGATAAACTCGCGTGCGTGTGCGGCCATTCAGCGGATCTCGCGCGCTCGACGTCACTTCTCGCCGCGCGCCCCGCGTCCACCCCCCCGTGCATGGACGCGCTGCAACGCGGGATAGAATCGATTCGCAGAGCGACGGACGACGCTATACGCGCGAGCGCGAGGAGAGAGGCGGAGAAGGTCGTCGCGAGGAGTAGGCGCGAGGAGGCGACGGCGAGGGAGGAGGCGGAGGACGTTCGAAGAAGCGGAGGCGACGCCGAGGACGCGCGCGGGCGAGGGCGTCGCGCGCCGTACGACCCTCCGACGATCCCGCCGATCGAAGGCGAGCGCGAGCGCGAGCCGCCCGCGACGCCGCCGATCGCCCCCGGCTCGGTCGCGAGCGCGCGGACGCCGCCGCCGTCCGCGCCCGCGCCCGCGCCCGCGCCCGCGTCCGCGTCCGCGAACCCTCGCGCGTCCGCGCCGACGACGACGGCGCCGGCGATGGCGACGCCGTCGTCCTCGTCCGCGGGCGCCCCCGACGTCGACGTCGCCGTCGTCCTCGCGAGCGTGCAGTCCGAGCTCGACGCGGTGAGCCGACGCCAGGCGTCGCTCCAGGAGACGACGCGCGCGGCGGTCGCGGCCGCGATGGCGTCCGCGCGAGACGAGATCTTCGCGAGCGCGATGGCCTCGCTCGAGGCGACGCTGGCCGCGAAAGCCGAGGAGCGGTGCGTCGCGGTCATCGCGGAGCAGGTCGTTCCGCGCGTGGGGGAGTCGCTGCGGAAGCTCGACGCGCGGCTGACCGCCGCGGAGGCTGGCGTCGCGGCGCTCGCCGCGAACACGACGCCGACGCAGCCGCAGCCGCCGACGCAGCCGCCGCCGCCGCCGCCGCCGCCGAGCGCCGGGGTGGACGAGGCCGCGCTCGCGTCGCGCGTCCGCGAGCGCGTCGCCGCGGACGTCGCCGCGCTCGTCGGGAAAGTGGAGGCCGCGGAGGTGGAGGCGATGGAGGCGAAGCGCGCGAGGAAGGCGCTCGAGGAGGAGGTGCGCGCTATGCGAGTCGCGCTCGACGCCGCGAGCGCGACGGTCGTTCCTCCCCCTCCTCCTTCCGCGGCGCCGCCGGCGCCGTCCGCGGAGCTCGCGGAGCTGCGCGCGAAGGTGGACGTGATGACGATGCAGGTCTCGGAAGCGTCCGCGGCCGCGGCGGCCGCGGCGGAGTCGGCGACCAAAGCGTCGCGGGCGCCGGCGCCCGCGCCGGCGCCGGCGCCGGCCGGCGACGCCGCGGCGACGACGCTCATGGAGCTCGTGGAGCTCAGAGAGCGCCTCAAGAGCGTCTCGAACGCGGTCGAAACGCACGAGAAGCTCGTAGACGGCGCGACGACCGCGGTGCGCGTGATGGAGACGAGAGTCGCGGCGACGGAGACAGCCGTCGCCGCCGCCGCCGCGGACGCCGCCTCCGCGGTCGCCGTCGCCGAGGGCGCGGCGACGAACGCCGCGAAAAACGCGGTCGAGCACGCGCGGATCCTCGCGATGGACGATCAGCACATGATCGAGCTCACCGCGCGAAGAGTCGCGGAGGTGGAGGTGGCGGAGCGGGCGACGAGGGACGAGAGCCGCGAGGCGGACGCGGCGATTCGCGCCTCCTTGGACGCGTTGTCGGAAAAACTGTCGGAAAAACTCGACGCGCTCTCCGCGCTCTCCACGACGCCCGCGGCGGCGGCGGAGGAAGAGAAGAAGATCGACGCGCTTGAAGATACCGCGACGATACCTTCGCACGACGAGATCGCCGCGAAGATCGACGCGCTGGAGAAGCGCGTCGTCGCCGCGGAGGACGCCGCGGCGGCGGCGGCGGCGGAAAAAGCGGCGGCGGAAAAAGCCGCGCCGCCCCCCCCCCAGACCGACGAAGGAACGCTCGTCGCGCGCACGGACGCGATCGAGGCGGCCGCCGCGGCGCTCTCCGCGCGCGTCGCCGCGCTCGGCGAGCTCGTCGAGGACGACCACGCCGCGGCGTTCAAACGCCACGACGCGAAGCTCAAGTCCGTGGAGCAGACGCTCGTGAAGGAGGTGGCGCCGCGGTTCAAGACCCTCGACGCGAAGGCGCGATCCGCGGAAAACGCCGCCTCTGCCGCCGCCGCGGAGGCGGGCCGCGCCGCGGACGCGGTCGCGGGGCTCCTCGAGCGCGACATCGCGAGGGACCAGGAGGTTGCGGACGCGAAGAAGCGCGCGAGCGCGGACGAGGCGGACGCGATGCGACGTGTCGACGAGAAGGTCGCGAGAGTGCGAGCCGGCGCGGAGGAGGCGACGCGAGAGTGCAAGCTGGCGCTCGAGAAGCTCGGCGCCGACGTCGCGTTTCTCGAGGCGAAGGACGCGTCCGGGGCGAAAGAGATCGACCTCCTCGCGGAGGAGTGGTCGGCCGCGAGGGCCGGGCTGAAGCGACAGGAGGAGGCGCTGTGGGAGAGCGTGATGATGATTCGACGCGAGGTGGAGGCGGCGTCGCCGAGTCCGAGTCCGTCGACGGGGCGGCGGGGACGGAACGGAAACGCGTTCAAGAATTTGTTCCGCGGCGGCGGCGGCGGCGGCGGCGGCGGGACGAACGACGGGACGCCGAGCTCGACGAGGAGCGACGGGGGGAGAACCACCCCGGGGGGGTCCACGCCGGGCGGGACGCTTCCTCCGGCGCCGGCGCGAAGAGGTCGACGCGGAGAGAGCGAGACGCCCACGCCGGAGCGGTACGCGAACCCGTTCCTGGACGAGGATTAATAAGTTAAAATCTTTTCGAAGAGTCGTCTTCGTCGCTCGTCGGTCATCTCGTCATCTCTCTTCGCTCCTCGTCGTCCTGTGCCCCCCCCGCGTCGTCGCTCTCCTCCGCGTCGACGACGACCTCCGCGTCCATCGGCGACACCGCGACGACGGCGTCGGACGCGCTCGCCTCGGCCTCGGCCGCGCGCGCGCCCGCCGCGCCCATCTCGATCGCGAGGCTCGGTCGCGAAACCTTCGCCTTCGCCTTCGCCGCCGCGGCGTCTCTCTTCGCGTCCTCCTCCTTCGACGCGTCCTTCTCCTTCGCCGCGACGATCGCGGCTTTCAACTTCGCGAGCTCCTCCTCCGTGTCCGCCGCGTCCGCAGCCTCCCTCGTCGCGGCGTCTTTCGCCACCGCCGCGGCTTTCGTCACCAGCGCGTCGGCGCGTCTGAGGACGACGTCGAGGTCGGCGCGTCTCGCGTCCCCGTCCGGGAGGTCGCGCTCGCGCTTCGACGCCTCCGCGATCGCGACGATCGTCTGACTCGCGGCGGACTTCAAGAACTCGAGTCGGTCGCGGTCCGTCGCGGGCGCGGGCGCCGCGGACGTCGATTTCGATTTCGACGGCGACTTTTCCGCCGCCGCCTCGTTCGCCGTCGCCCGTCCCGATTCGTCGCCGGACAGCACCGCGTCCCTCAGCTCCTTCTCGAGCAGCGCGCGCTCCGTCCGCATGCTCGAGATCTCTCTGTCTTTCGCGTCGAGGAGCACGCGCATCTTGTCGAGCTCGTCGTCGTCCGCGTCGTACGACCCCGACCCGGACCAGCCGCCGCCGCCGCCGACGACGACGACGCCGTGCGTTTTCCGCCGCCGGTCTGTTCCGCCGCCGTCGAACGACCCGCTCGGTCCGCTCGCGTACTGCCCGTCCTGTATCGCGTACTGCGGCCCCATCCGCTCGCCGTTCATCCCTCCTGTGCCCCCGGCGGCGGGCGCGGCGGCGGGTTTCTCGCCGCCGCCGGTCGCGGCCGCGGCGTCGCGCTCCGCCGCGATGATGTCGTCCAGAGGTTGGTACCGAACCTTCAGACGCACGAGCTTCGCGCGCGACGCCGCCGCCTGGGACGCCGCCGCCGCGTCGCCGGTCGCCGCGGCGTCGTCTCCCGCTCTCTCGCCGGCGGTTCGATCCCCGCCGCCGCCGCCTCCCGCCTCCCGATACCCGCTCACGACCGCGCTGGGGATCTGCCGCACGCCGCTCAGACCGTCCGCGCGAACCGTCTTAGGGTCGTTCCACACGAGCGATGATATCGGGGTGGAGTTGAAAGGCGTCAGAAGCGGAGTTGAAAGGCGTCGAGGGCGGGGAATGAAAGCGAGGGACCCTGGGCGGAGAGAGACGACGGGAAAGTCCTCAAGGATCGGCGTTCACCACGCCAACGCGATCGTATGGGGACCAGTGTGAAGGAGAACGCGCCTTGTACCCCGCGACGACGCCGCTCGCCGACTTGGACACCACGCCCGTCACCGCGCCCGCGGCTCTTCCGAACCACCCGCCGCCTCGCTTCCCGCCCCCCTTCGCGCCGCCGACGGACTTGATGTCCGCGCCGATCGGAGGTTCGAGCTCCGCGGCGACGGGGACGGGGCCCCACTGCGCGATCGCGACGTCCGCCTCTAAACCCTCCGCGCCGCCGCCGACGGAGGAGGAGGAGGAGGACACCGCCTGACGCATGAGCTCGTCCAGAACCACGGACGCCTCGCCGTCGAGCCGCTCGGGGGTCACGACGACGCCCGTCTCCTCGTCCCTGACCTCGCGCGTGTACCACCGCACGCACAGCAGCTGCGCGCGCGGGTCCTCCACGGGCAGCGTGATCTCCTTGCTGCTCAGGACGCCGCCGCCGGGGAGCGCCTTGACGCGCGTCTCCTCCTGGTTTTTCGCCACCAAAAGATCCGCGACGGGCCAGCGGACTTGCAGCCCGACCTCGCCGGGCGATATCGCGCGGCCGTCGTGCGACACCACCTGGATGTGCAGCAGGCCCGTGTGCGGCTTCTCGCGCTCGCTCTCGCTCGGGAGCGCGTATCCGGTGCCCGGGATGGCGACGGTGATGCACCGCGGCCACACCATCCACGACGCGATGAGCGCCTTGATGTCGGGGTGGAGTTGAAAGGCGTCAGTCGGAGTTGAAAGGCGTCGAGGGCGGGGATTGAAAGCGAGGTGCGGGTGAAGAGTGACGCCGGGAAAAGTCCTTAAGGATCGGCGTTCACCACGCCAGCGCGGTCGTATGGGAACCAGTCTCACCTTGATGTACGATCGCAGAGGCACCTTGAGCCCGGGGACGAGCGTGACGTCGCCGCCGACGACGCGCAGGTCGAAGTCCAGCTGCGGCTCGTCCATGAGCGCGATCGTCAGCGCGCCGAAGCACGGGAACACGCCGAGGAGCGGCGCGAAGATGAGACGCAGCGTGAACGTGCACTCGAACTCGGTCAGCGACACGGGCACGCTGTGTGAGGGGCGGAGTCGAAAGGCGTCAGACGCGGAGTCGAAAGGCGTCAGACGCGGAGTCGCGAGGCAGGCGTCGCGGCGGGCGGAGTCTTCTGAAAGCGAGGGACGAGCGAAGAGAAACGCGCGCGACGCCGCGCGCGAGCGAAGACCTCAAGGATCGGCGTTCACATCGCGAACGGGATCGTATGGGGACCAGTCTCACCTGAGCGCGTCTTGCGCGGCGCGGACGCCCAACACGACGTCCGGGTCCCCCGCCCAAAACACCTGAAGGTCGATCTCCACGGACCCATCCCCCGTGGTCTCGTATACCTTCACGCCCTCGATGCGCGCGGGGATGTCCCCGAACGAGAACCGCTCGAACGACAGCGTGGTGAGGAACGACGGACGCGTCGCCTGCAAGATCGGATCCAACGCCGCGACGATGACGTCGGACGTCGCCTGATCCAGGTACGGCCACGCCGCGGCGAGGACCTTGTTCAGCCACCCGGCTCGTTCGACGTCGCGAAACGCGAGCCACGCCGGGAGCTCGCCCACGAGCTCCTGGATCTCGGCCTCGTCGAGCATGGACAGGTCCGCGAGCGCCTGGCGGTTGACGGATCGATTCTTTTTCGCGTCGAGGCGCGACTGCTGCCAGCCCATGAAGAACCCGGCGGCCACCGCGCCGACGCCGAAGCCTAGGACGGCGGCGCCGAACTCGGAGAGCAGCGGCTTGACGAACGCCTGGACCGCGTCGGAGACGATCGCGGCGTAGTCCACGGGGGACTCGGCGGCGGCGGCGTAGTCCACGGCTTCTCCCGACGACGACGACGACGAATCGTCGAGCGTCGCGTCGGCGGTCGGCGCCTCCGCGACCGCGGCGCCGATCCCGCTCGGCTCCGCCTCCGCGTTCGATCGCAGGCGCTGCTGGTACGGCGTCGGCGGCGTCGGCGCCGTCGCGGGCTCGAGCGCGACCGCCGCGGGCGCGGACGTCGCGACGACGAGCGCCGCCGCGACGACGCCGACGCGCGCGGCGCTCGCGCGGGCGACGAATCCAATCCCCCCCGCGTCGTCGCGCGCCCGCCGCTCGGAGTGCGCGTCGTCGTCGCGGGAGGGGGACCGCGTCGCGTCGTCTCTCCGCGCGACGGCGACAACCGCGCGGTCGTCGTCGTCGTCGCCGCCGCCGCCGTCGCGTCGTCGCGTCGTCGCGTCCGCGCGCGCGAGCGATCCTCTCGGACGCCGCGCGGACGACGCGCGCCGAGCGACGCCGTCGACGGCGGGAGGGATCCGCCGCGGTCGTCGTCGTCCTCCTCCCTCGCCGCCGCGCCCTCGCGTCGTCGCGCGCGGCGGCGCCACCGCGGCCGCGGCCGCGGACGCGCGCATCGCGCTCGCGGAGGAGGGGGACGCGCGCCCGTCCGCCCGCGGAGGGGCGTACTGGCGGGGGCGAGCGCGGAACGAACGCCGAGATGGAAAAAAGCGCACCGAGAAAAGCTGCGAAAAAGCCAGCAGGAAAAAGCAAACAAAGCAAACGACCCTCGGGAGGCCCACGGAACGTTCCCACAGGCCAACCACGCGCCGTACGACGTTTAATAAGAGAATTTCCGCGAGATATTATTTTGCGGCGCGTGGCGTGGCACGCTTTCATCGTCAGCCAGTGAGCGCGCGACACGGCTGAACCGTGAAATTTCGGTTTGAAGTTTGAAACGCGGCTCCGCGAGCGCTTCAGCGGCGGTGACGCGCTGCGAAGCGTGCACACAACGCGCGGCGCCGCAAGGAAAGGGACGCGCCACGGACGCGCGCGCGGTCGTCTGTTCGTAATCCGCGCGAGCGAAAGGTACGCGCGCTCGCGTTCCCGTCCGTTTCCCCGCTCGAGCGCGCGCGCGTCGCGCCCCGCGCGCGCGCCGCGCGCGTTCGCGCGCGCCAGATCACCCGCCCCGCCCTGGTCCTCGCCGGGGAGGGAAAAAAAAAGCGTTGTTTGAAATCTTCCCGCGCGCGACGACCGACGCGCGCGCGCGTCGTCCCCCGCCGTTCGCGCGCTCACGCATCCTCGCACCCCACCGCTGACATCCACAGAACGTGCCGGCGTCGGAACGCGGAGGCGCCATGGGGAAGAAAGTCAGGGAGCCGCCGGTGTTTTACCCCACCATGGCGGACATGAGAGGAAGCTTCGAGGCGTACGTGGAGAGCATCGAGGAGGACCTCGAGGAGTTCGGGATCGGGCGGATCGTCCCGCCCGCGGGGTGGAAGCCGCGGCAGGGGAGCTACGACGACGTCGACTTCACGGTGCCGCATCCGATAACGCAGGTGCGCGATGGAGCGCATGGATGCGCGTCGCCTCGAGGGCCACTCGCTCGCGCGTTTGGTTTGAAAAAAAACACGCGTCGCTTTTTCGCGCCAGATCTCGCGCTGACCCCTCCCTCGTTTCTCCCGTCGCAGCACGCCACGGGGCGGAAAGGGCTGTTCCGGACGCTGCTCGTGGAGCAGAAGCCGCTGTCGATCAAGAAAGACTTCAAACCGAAGGCGATGATGAAGGAAAACATGCCCTCGGAGGCGGCGATGCAAGACACCTCGGTGCGCGACCGCAAACGAAGTTTGTTTCCGCGCAACGTTTCCCTCTCTCTCTCCGTCTCGCGCTCTCTCTCGTCGGCCCTCCTCGTCGTCCGCGTCGTCTGACCGACCGCCCCACCCACGTCCCCGCCACCCCGATCGCCGCCGAAACCGAAACCTCCAGACCCTCGAGCGCGAGTTCTGGAAGAAGGTGACGTACTCCCCGCCGATGTACTGCGCGGACGTCCCCGGGACGCTGTTCGACTCGAGCAACTGGGGGTGGGACGTCTCGAGGCTCGACTCGCTCCTGTCGCGCACGCTCAAGAAGAAGGGCATCACGCTCGCGGGCGTGAACTCGTCGTACTTGTACTTTGGGATGTGGCGCTCGCTGTTCGCGTGGCACACCGAAGATTTGGACCTGTACAGCGTCAACTACCTGCACTACGGCGCGCCGAAGTTTTGGTACGCCGTCGCCCCCGAGGACCGCGAGCGGTTTGAAATCTTAGCGCAGGGCATGGTCCCGGAGATGTGGCGCCACTGCCCGGAATTTCTCCGACACAAGGAGCTCCTCATCTCCCCCACGCTGCTCGAGCAGAACGGCATCCCGTTCACGAAGATGATGCAGCACCCCGGCGAGTTCGTCGTGACGTACCCGGGGAGCTATCACAGCGGGTTCAACGTCGGGTTCAACTGCGCGGAGAGCTGCAACTTCGCGACGGAGGAGTGGGTGGAGATTGGCGAAGAAGCGGGGATCTGCGAGTGCAGGGACGACAGCGTCAGGCTGGACATGAGCATCTTCGACGATAACGTCTGCGCGCGCGTGGACGAGGACGATTACACCGCGGTGAAGAGAGGGCGGTGCGGCGCGCCGCGGCGAGAGCCGACGCGCGGCGGCGCCGCGGCGGCGGCGGCGGCGAGAGGCGGCAAGACCGCGACCGACCGCGATCGCGACGAGCGCGTCAAGCCGACGCCGTTGAAACTCCCGAGCGGTCGGAAGGCGATCGGCGCGGACGTCCTCGTCCCGGAGGGGTGGAAGCGCACGGTCGTGAAGAGGCCCGCGGGGACGTTGAAGAAGAACACCCCGGACGCGGACCGCGACACGTTTTACAGATCCCCCGACGGAAAGACGCTGAAGTCGAAGCACGAGGTGACGAAATACTTGGGGTCGAACCCCTCCGCGAGCCACGGCGTCACCGTGAAGGACTTCTTCTTCGAGACGACGCCGAGCGACGCGCCGCCGGCGCGGTTGCTCGCGCCGGCGACGCCGTCGCCCGCGAGCTCGGGGGAAAAGAAGACGTTCGGCGGCGGCGGCCGATCGACGAGCGGCGGCGCCAAACGCAAACCCTCGACGACGACGACGAGCGCGCAGTCGAAGCGGCGCGTCGCGCCGAAGAGCAAGGCGACGAAGCTCAACGCGTCGAAGTCCTCCGGCGGCGTGGGGAAGAAGTCGTCGTCGACCGCGACGCCGAAGACGAAGAGCAAGCGCGAGTCGTTGAGCGGATTTTTATCCCCGCTGAAGCTGTTCGCGTCGTCGTCCGGCGCGGCGAAGCAGCGAAACGAAAAAACGGGAAAGGTGCCGATGTCTCGCACCGAGCGCGCGGCCGCCGTGGACGTCGCCCCGGAGACGTTCAAGAAGTACAAGCAGGCTGGGCTGCTCGAGAACGCCATCACGGACGTGCTGCGGCGGGCGGGCGCCGTCGGCAAAGCCGTGCGAGGATCGTCGCTTGTGATGCAAGTGGAGCAAGCCTTGGGCGTGGGGAGCGGGACGCTGCGGTCGCACGGGAACCAGATCCAGACGATGTCTCGGACGTTGAGTCGCCGCGTGAAGTGACGCGATTGACGCGTGAAGTGACGCGTGAAGCGACGCGAAGCGACGCGAAGCGGGTTTTGTATTTTCGGCGAAATCCGCGGTTGTCTTTTTCAGGCGGGGGCGGCGTCGCGACCGAGTCTCGCCGCGTCCGCCGCGGCTCGCTACGCCGCGAGCCGCTCGCACGCGTCGTCGCGCGCATCGCACCGCGCGCGCGGCGACACTAGGTAGATGCATTCTTTTGGGTTTTGTGTAATAAGAGCTGCGACGGATGCGTCTTCTATTTCCGCCTCTCGTCTCTTCTGTCGAACACTCTGGGCGCGGCTGCTCGTCCGCGCGACACTCATCAAGACGGTAAGATGCGCGGCGCCGCCGCTCACACCAGACGGACGCGCTGGCACGCACGTCCTCTCGCGCGATGTCGTCGGCCGCCTCGCTCGTCGCGCGCGCGCCGTGCGCGTCCGCGCGCGCGGACGCGCGTCGCGCGCCCGCGGCCCCGCGCGCCGTCGCCGCCGCGTGTTCGCCGCGCAGCGCGTCCGCGACCCTCGGAACGTCCACGTCGTCGTCGTCGTCCTCCTCCTCCTCCTTCTCCGTCGCTCGCGTTCTCCGCGGCGGCGCGCGCGCGCGTCGCGGGTCTATCCTCCGCGCCGCCGTCGATGCGGACGCCGCGGAAGCGCTCGTCGCGACGACGGAGGAGGCGGAGGCGGAGGCGGAGGCGGAGGACGGCGAGGCGGCGGCGACGTCGTCGGACGACGTTCCACCAGATAAGATGAAGACGGTGCCGTCGTCGGCCGTCGAGCGCGACCTCGCGACGGAGGTGAACTCGCGACGGACGTTCGCGATCATCTCCCACCCGGACGCGGGGAAGACGACGCTCACGGAGAAGCTCCTGTACTACGGCGGCGCGATCCAAGAGGCTGGCGCGGTGCGCGCGCGACGCGGCGCGAAGGCGGCGACGTCGGATTGGATGGAGATGGAAAAGCAGAGAGGCGCGTTCTGTTCCTCGCGCCGGTCCCCGTACGACCGCGTTCGCGTCGTGAACTTCATTCCTTGAGGACTTTCTCTCCCAGCGTTCGTTTCTCTCCGCGCGCCCCTCGGTTTGAATCCCGACGCACCGCGACGCCTTTCAACTCCGCTTCTGACGTCTTTCGACTCCACCCCGACGTCGCTTCGATGGATGGACCCTCGACCCTCAGGAATCTCGATATCGTCCACCGCGCTGTCGTTCGAGTACGACGGCTTCACGCTGAACCTTCTCGACACCCCCGGGCACGCGGACTTCAGCGAGGACACGTACCGAACCGTCAGCGCCGCGGACAACGCGGTCATGCTCGTCGACGCCGCGAAAGGTTTGGAGCCGCAGACGCGCAAGCTGTTCGAGGTGTGCCGCCTCAACGGCTTGCCCATCTTCACCTTCTGCAACAAGCTCGACCGCCCGTCGCTCGAGCCGCTCGAGCTCCTGGACCAGATCGAGCGCGAGTTCGACCTGCCCACGTACGCGGTGAACTGGCCGATCGGCAGCGGGGACGCGTTCAAGGGCGTGTATCATCGACCGACGCGGGAGGTGCATCTCTTCGACGCGGCGGTGACGAAGGAGTCGCGCGCGAAGAAGGGAGAGGATAAGTCCACGAAGGGCCTCTCCGTGCTCCCCGTCGGCGACGCGACGCTGACGGAGAGGATAGGCGAGGAGTTGCACGCGCAGCTGATGGAGGACATCGAGCTCCTGGACGAGCTCGGGAGCGACTTGGACCTCGACGCCGTGCACGCGGGGTCGCTCACGCCCGTATTTTTCGGATCGGGGATGAACAATTTCGGCGTGCAGCTCTTCCTCGACACGTTCTTAGGGTACTCGGTCCGACCGCGCGGGAGAGAGACGAGCGACGGCGTGATCGGCCCGACCGACGACGCGTTCACCGGGTTCGTGTTCAAGCTCCAGGCGAACATGGACCCGCGGCACAGGGACAAGGTGGCGTTCGTTCGCGTCGTCAGCGGTAAGTTTGAACGCGGCATGAAGGTGACCAACGCGCGGACGAAGAAAGCCGTCGCGCTGTCGCGGCCGTCGCAGCTGTTCGGGCAGGATAAGACCGTGCTCGAGTGCGGGTACGCCGGCGACGTCATCGGTTTAAACAACCCCGGGAGTTTCGCGATCGGCGACACGCTGTACACGGGAAAGCGACGGGTGCTGCCGCCCATTCCGACGTTTTCCCCCGAGCTCTTCGCGTACTTGCGAAACGCGGACACGGGAAAGTACAAGCAGTTTCAGAAGGGCGTCGCGGAGCTCTTGGGCGAGGGCGCGGTGCAGGTGATGTACTCTCGAGACTCGCTGAAGCAGGACCCCATACTCGCGGCGGTCGGTCAGCTGCAGTTTGAGGTGGTGCAGGCGCGCATGGCGCAGGAGTACGGCGTCGAGACGACGCTGGACATGCTACCGTTCAACGTCGCGCGGTGGGTGGAGGGCGGGTGGGACGCCGTGGACGCCGCGGGGAGGATATTCAACGCGCAGTGCGTGAAGGACGTGTGGGGCGCGCCCGTGCTTCTGTTTAAGAACGCGTGGAACGTGGACCAGCTCGTCGCCGACACGCCGGAGATCGGGACGCTGTCGCCGTTTTCGAAACCTCCGGCGGCGGATTAAGACGACCCACGTCGTAGTCTATTTGCTCATCATGCGGTTGGAAGAATATAAAAGTTGATACATTACATGACTAGTCATCACGACTGCTCGAGGAGGCGCGCGAGCGCTCGTCAAGTCATATTTTAGTCAACTCTGCTGAATAAAAAACCGAGGGTTCCCAAACCGTCGTTTCGTGCGGATCGTCGATCGACGCGTCCGCGACGCGGCGCTTAGCGCATGATGACCGCGCCCGGCTGCGACATCATCACGCCGCCCATCATGCCCTGCTGCGGAGGTTCCAGGCGCTTCTTCAGGTCGAGGTACTCCTGCCCGACCGCGCAGGAGTAGCAGCACAGGTGCGTGCAGCAGTCGCCGCAGCAGCCGCCCGCGATGTTGTACTTCGCGCGGTGATTCCCGCGGCCGCTCATGCCGCAGATCGCGTAGAGCGGCCGCGCGTAGCACCCGATCGCGTAGCAGATGCACTCGCCGTTGCAGCCTTCCATCGGGCCGATGAAGCGCGCGTCGCGGCGCATGTTCGCGTTCGAGCCGTGGACGCAGCACGGGAGGAAGCACGACGCCATGCACAGGCCGCAGTCGGACTGGCACTCGCACAGCGACGCCTTCCAGAAGCCCAGCCCGGCGTTCTGCATCATCACCATCGCGGGCTGCTGCATCACCGGCTGCGCCATCACCGGCTGCGGTTGCGCGTAGCCGTACGTCGGCGCCGGCGCTTGCCCGGGAGGGGGGGGGTAGTACGGCTTCGCCATCGTCGCGCGCGGGCCGACGAAGAGGCCGCGGGGGTGCGAATTGTGAATTCTGGCGACGCGTCACGTCGGCGGTCGCGGTCGGAAATTAATATCCTGCCTCCGCGGCCTCTCGTTTGGCTTCGGTCATTCGTATGGCGCACAGTCAGAAAGTACTTTTCGGCGGTACGAGTACGCGTCGCATCCGCTCCCAACTCATCAGCTCGCGGCGAGTCGCGACTCGCGAGACAGACCGACCCGCGACGACGCGCGGTCGCGCGCGCGGCGACACCGACACTTCCGCGCGTCGCCGCGCACCACCCCAACGCGCGATTGAGCGACCGCCGCGGGACGATGCCCGCCGCGCGAGCGCCGAGCGCGACGCGGTAGCGACGGACCGACGTCGCGTGAGGAGGAGAAGGAACACGTCATCCATCGCGCGCGCGCCGTGCCGACCCGACCTCTCCTCCGCGTCGTCCTCGCCGCCGCCGCGCGACTGACTCGACTCGACGATGGATCCGCACGCGGTCCTCGGCGTCGCCAGAGGCGCGTCGGACGAGGAGATCAAGGCGGCGTACCGCGCCGCGGCGATGCGATGGCACCCCGATCGCAACGCGTCGATGGACGCCGCCGCCGCGAGCGTCGCGGAGGAGCGGTTCAAGCGCGTCAGCGACGCGTACGAACGGTTGAGCGGCGGTAACGGTCACGGCGCGGGGGTCGGCGGCGCGTCGTCGAGATACCAGAACCACGGTCGCGGACAGACCGGGCGGCGCGAGAGCGGGCGCTACTACGGCGGCGCGGACGACCCGTTTGGTTTTCGCGCGAGAGAGCACGTCACGGGGGACACGCGGCGACGCGTCGATCGCAATCTTCGCGTCCTGTACGTCTCGCTCGCGTTTGTAGGGATGGCGATATACCTCGCGCCGACCGCGCCGAGCCCGGCGGAGATGTCCAGAGCGCGGCGGCGAAGGGAGGCGTCCACGCGCAAGAGAGAGGCGTCGCGGTTTTCGTCGTCGTCGTCGTCGTCGTCGACGTCGTCGTCGACCGTCGTGGACAAGGCGACGAACCGGCTCGCGCTCGGGTCGCCGCTCTTCGCCGCGGGGGCATCGTCTTATCGCGACCGGTACCTGGGCGAGAGCGAACTCCGCGCGTCGTTGCGCGGCGGCGGCGAGGAGGGGCCGGAGTGGGCGAGCGGCGGGTACGCCGGGCGCGGGATACGCCGCAGGGTGCTGCCGTATCACGCGCGCGGTCGCGGGCGAATGCGATCGCGCCACGTGGAAGATGTGCGCGCCGACGCGCGCGCCGCCGACGCGAACGACGACGACGACGGCGAGGCGCACGACGAGATCTCGATGCGGTGCGCGAGGTGCGGGCACGAGCTCCCGCTCGTTCGGAGGTGCCCCGTGTGCGGCGCGCCGACGACGCGTCCGGACAGCGTCGTCGTCGCGACCAGGGCGCCGACGGGGGTGCCGACGGGGGTGCCGGCGAGGGTGCCGATCGCGGACGCGCAGGACACGGGGTCGAACGTCGGGAGGGGGCGCGAGCGCACGAGAGCCGCGGCGGCGGCGGCGGCGGCGGCGGCGGCGGCGGCGGCGGCGACGGCGGAACCTCCGAAACCCGCGGAACCGGACTGACGAGGAAAAAACGAAGAGGACGGACGTCGTACGACTCCACCGGACCACGAAAACGATTAGCGAACGTAGCGGCGGCTTCTCAAGCGTAGCGGACGATAGGCACACACTTCTTCGCGCGCGCGTCCACGGCGCGCGTCTCGTCGTCGCCGTCGTCCCCGCGCGGACTTCCCCGGCGTCGTCTCCCGCGAACCCGCACGCGAGATCGATAGACTAATCAGATCGGTAAAGCGCAAAAGTCGTTAGGGATCCATCCGCGTCACGGCGAAAAACATCAGACGGATCGATCCGATGGACGTCGACGACGCGGCGATGAACGCGGAGGCGCGGCGTCTCGAGGACGAGAAGGCGCGCGCCGACGCCGCCGCCGCCGCGGACGCGGAGGCTGAGTTCCGAGCGCTCCAGAGACGGCGCGAGGCGGAGATCGAGGCCGCGCACGCCGAGCGCGAGAAGCGCGCGCGCGAGCTCGAGGAGACGAGGAGGAAAAAGCTCAAGCCGGGGAATCGCGACGCGTGCTCGCTGCCGTACGTCGACGGGACGGACCCGCTGTACCGCGCGGCGAGCAACGGCGATATCGCCGCGGTGAAGCGCGTGCTGAAGGCGATGAAAACAAAGCGCGAGCGATGGGTCGCGGCCAACTCGCGGAACGAGGACGCGGACGATCAGTCCGCGCTGCACGTCGCCGCGAGCCGAGGTGCGTTCTCCTTACACTGGTCCCCGTACGACCGCGTCGGCGCGGTGAACGCCGTTCCTTAAGGACTTTTCCCGGTGTTTCTCTCCGCCCAGGGTCCCTCGCTCACAATCCCCGCCTTCGACGCCTTTCAATTCCCAAGTCTGACGCCTTTGAACTCCACCCCGACGATCGCTCGTATGCAACGACCCCGAGGCTACCTGCTGATGACGCGAGAGCTCCTGGACGCGGGCGCGGAGCTGCTGCCGGACGAGAAGGGACGCACGCCGCTGCACCTCGCGGCGGCGAACGACGACGAGCCGCTCGTGAAGCTCCTCCTGAAGCGCGCGAAGAGGAAGTGGGACGCGAAGACGGCGTTCACGACGGGCGGATATTCTCGCCCCGCGGCGCCCGTGCACCTGTGCAAAAAGCCAAACCTTCGAAAGCTGCTCGAGTTTCGAGGGTGCGGCGACGACGACGGCGGCCAGACGCGGATCAAGGTCGAGGGCGACGGGCGCGGGGTGGAGATCACGACGTCGATGAAGATCGCCGCGGGCGTCGCCGCGTTCGTCGTCGCGCTGTACGTCAGGGCGCGGCGGCAGATCGAGGAAGGCTATGCGCGGCCGACGAAGTACGTGCGGTGAGTAGGAGAAGAGAGAGCGCTGTAAACATCGTCGCGCGTCGATCGTCGATGTCGACACGAACACTTCGACGTGGTGTACTCCGCCGCGACACCGCGCCACCTCGCTCGCCTCGACTCGACTCGACCCGCGCTTCGGTTCAGTTGTGCCGCTTCATCGACGATAGATTACTCAGGAGCGTCACGACGCCGTGGCACGTCGCGTCCACGCCCTTCTCCAACCGCGCCCTCATCCCCGTCGGCCGCAGGTGCGGCGCGTCCAGCGCGTCCATCACCGCGGCGACCCTGAATCCGGTCTCCTCGTCGTCCGTCTCCTCCGCCGTGATGGCCGCGCGCGCGGCGTCGCACGCGCGCCAGCGCGCGGCGCCCGCGACCGCCTCGCATCGAACGCACGTCTCGTAGTCGGAGAGCAGCGCGCGCAGCGCGGCGCCCTCGACGGCGTCGTCCGCGCGCACGTGCGGTCTCGCCGCCGCGGACAGGCGCCACGCGGCGTCTTCGCGCGCGACGTCGTCGATCGTGCGCGGCGGCGGCGAGGGCGAGGGCATCGCGCCGGGGGACGTCGTCGTCGCGTCGGCGCCCGTCGCGTCGACTCGCGGCGGATCGGGCTGATCCGCGGGCTGGGACGAGGACGACGACGGCGACGAGACGTACGACTCCGTCGACGCCGCGTCGCTCATGAACCGCGGGAGGAAGGACGACGCGCGCTCGCGTCCGCGGCGGGGAGGTGGGCGGCGTCCCCGCGACTGACGACGCGGAGGAGACGACGCGCCAGTGATAAGTAAACCAGACGGTTCGACGGTGCGGTGAACAGTAAACAGAAGTGTCGGCTGCTACAGTACGGTCGCGCGTCGCCCGTCAACCCTCCAGCAACTCCGCCCCCGACGACCGCAGCGCGTCGTGTCCCTCGAACCACACCCCGCTCGGGTCGTCGAGCAGAGCGTCGAACCCGAGCTCGCGCCACGCGAGGTCGAAGCCGCCGACGTCGCCGCCGCCGCCGCCGCCGTCCGCGGGACTCCTCCACTCGGCGCCTTCGGTCGGCTTAGGGTCGAGGGTCCGTGCCAGCGAACGTCGGGGTGGAGTTCAAAGGCGTCAGAAGCGGAGTTGAAAGGCGTCGAGGTGTGTCGGGATTGAACGCGAGGGGTGGGCGGAGAGATGCGACCGCCGGGAGAGAAAGCCCTTAAGGATCGGCGTTCACCGCGCCGACGCGGTCGTACGGGGACCAGCGTGAGGAAATCGCACCTTACATGTCACGGCGACGACCTCGCCGTTCAACGCGAACCGCAGCGCCGCGGCGTGGAGGTACGCGCGATCCTCGCTCGCGGCGGCGTCTTTCCCCGCGTACGCGGCGTCGCCTGCGGGCGGAGAGGAAGCGCGGGGACGGGAGGTGAGCGGCGCGGCGCGGCGAGCTCTCCGGCGCGCCGCCGAGAGAACTACTGTAACTCTCCGACCGGACGCGAAAACCAACTTTATAGACGAAAACCAGAATGAAGAGTCCGCGTCGCACCCAACACGGGCGACCCCAACGACTTCGCCGCGACGCGGAGCTGGTGCGTCTTCCCCGTGAGCGGCCGGAACACGATCAGCCGCAGCGGGCGCTTGGATTCGCCGTGACCGACGATGCCGCGGCCGACGAACTGAGGGTCATTCCATACGAGCGATTGTCGTGGTGGAGTTCATAGGCGTCAGGTGGAGTTGAAAGGCGCCGAGGACGGGGATTGAAAGCGAGGTGTGGGCGGAGAGAAACGCCGGGAAAAGTCCTTAAGGATCGGCGTTCACCACGCCAACGCGGTCGTATGGGAACCAGTGTATAGAACGCACCCGAGTCTCCGCCGCCGCCGCCGCGCCGCCGCCGCCGCGGCGCTCGTCCCTGGTGAGCTTCCACGTCCCCCGCCGCGACCTCGCCATGACCCCGCGCACGGTACCCATCTTCTTCGACGGTCGCCGCGCGCTCAGCGCGACGTAGTACTTGTGCACCCTCCTGCTCGCGAACGCGGCGCCGAGCGCGGCGGCGACGTCCGGACGCTTAGGGCCGTTCCATACAAAAAAAGTTCATCGGTCAGTTGAAAGGGACCCACGCGATCAAATGTTGAAACGGAGCGATGGGTGAAACACGTTTGTATAGAACTAACGCACCTTCGCGAAGAGAAGCGCGCCGCTCGTGACCTTGTCCAGTCGATGGACGCTGTGCAGCGGCCCGTCGTAGTCGCTCCCGCGCAGCGTCCCGGACGCTTGGAGCTGACGTATCCTCGCGAGGACCCCCGGGCGGCGCGTCGCGAGGTCGTCGCCGTGGAACGACGCGCCCGCGGGCTTGTGCACGCAGAGCACATCATCGTTCTCGAAGACGACGAACGGATCGGCGACGACGACGGCGTCGGCGTCGGCGTCGTCGACGACGCTCGGCGACGTCGGGGGCGACGCGCGCGCGCGGATGTGATCGCGGCGATGACGCGCGCGGCGCGACGGCGCGGCGAGAGGCGAGGCGCGCGCCGCGGCCGCGAGAGCGGCCATGCGCGGACTGCGACGACGATGTTACCGAGAGCGCTGACGAGAGCTTTCGCTTTCGTTCGGGAAAAGTCGTCGATGTCGCGTACGTGTACGAGACCACAAACTGATGAATGTTACCAACTGCTCATACGAGCGGAGTACGGCCGTGTCCGAACGAGAATCCACGTGTGCGGGCGTTCATCGAATGGATAGACCGCCGAGCTCTCGCCAAAGGTCGCGCGCGCGCTCCCGCGACCCCGTCTCGAAACTCGCGGTCTCGACCACACGCCGCGCCGAACGGACCGCGCGCGCGATGATGCGCGCGGCGGCGTGGACGACGGCGCCGACGCCGACGCCCGCGGCGGGCGTCCGTCCGTTCGCGCGCGCGCGAAAAACAACGACGAGAGCGCTGCCGCTCATCCAAGCCGCGCACCGTCAGCATCATCGTCGTCGTCGTCCTCCTCCTCCTCTCTCGGACGAGCCGCGCGCGCGTCGGCGACGCGCGTCCGCGACGACGCGCGCCGTGACGACGCGCGAGGACGAAGCCGCGACGGCGACGGCCGACGACGACGACGGCGGCGACGCCGCGGACGCGGCGTCCTCCTCGCCCGTCGAGCGCGATGAAAACGACATCGAGTGCATCGCGTGGGGCGCGGGCGCCTACGACCCCGGCCTCGACGAGAGCCTCCTCTCGGAATCGCGCTGCGACCTCACTACCGCGGTCAAGTTCCGACGCGACGCGGAGTGGCGCGAGTACCAGAGCCCTTCGCGGTACTTCCAGCAGCTGACGACCATCAACGGCAGCGTCGTCGCGCGTCGCGTCGCGGCGCCGGCGATCGCCGTCGCGGCGTGGGCCGCCGCGGTCGCGTTCGCGGTCAAATCCGGGCTCGCGTGGACCGCGGGGATGACAGCGGCGGCGGCGACCGCGACGCCGTTCTTGTCCGTCGTCGGCGGCGCGGTGTCGCTGCTCATCGGGTTTCGAACGAACGCGGCGTACGGACGGTTCTGCGACGCCGCGGACTCCTTCGCCGACGTTCTCGGGAGCGTTCGGAATCTGTCGCGGAAGCTCGCGGTGTGGTGCCCGGAGGCGGACCGCGCGCGCATGGCCGCGCTCGTCGCCGCGCTGCCTTGGGCGGTGAAAGCGCGAGGGCAGGGCGTGGAGGGGTCCGCGGACGCGACGATGCGGTTGCGGAGGATTCTCACGCCGACGGGGCAGTTTGAATCGATCGAACCGACGGGCAACGTCCCCGCGCAGGCGCGTTCTCCTTACACTGGTTCCCATACGACCGCGTCGGCGTGGTGAACGCCGTTTCTTAAGGACTTTTGCCGTCGTCTCTCTCCGCCCACCCCCACCTTTCAATCCCCGTCCCCGACGCCTTTCAACGCCAACTGACGCCTTTCAACCGCGCAGCTCATGACGGCCATCACGCGCGGCCTCGACGCAATGAACGAACGCAAGGTGGAGCTCATATATCAGCTTCTGATGGACAACGACCTCACGGCGCTGCACGCGCAGGTGGCGAAGACGGACCGGCTCGCGTCGACGCCGACGCCGGTGTCGTACACGCGGCACATCTCGCGGAGTCTCATGCTGTGGCTCCTCGCGTTGCCCGCGTCCGTCGCGACGGTCGCGACGCCGACGCCGACGCTCGTCGCCGCGTTGACCGCGTTCGTCGCGTGGGTGCGTTCTATCTTACACTGGTTCCCATACGACCGCGTCGGCGTGGTGAACGCCGATCCTTAAGGACTTTATCTCCCGGCGATTCTCTCCGCCCACACCTCGCTTTCAATCCCCGACCGCGATACCTTTCAACTCCGCTTCTGACGCCTTTGAACCTCAGTTGCTGCTCGGTATCGACGACATAGGGATGCAGTTGGAGCAGCCGTACACGGTGATGGCGTTGGCGCAGTTTTGCGACGAGGTGGAGCGAGAGGTGACGGAGGAGATCAACGGGAGCGACTGGACGCCGCGCGTGGAGACGCCTCGGGACGAGATGCTCGTGAGCGAGTATCTGAACCCGGCGTGGCAGGACGAGGAGAATAGGAAAGCGCTTCGCGCGATCGAGAAGTCGGCGGCGTGAAGTCGACCGACCGCGGGGATATGGGCGGAGAGACGCGCCGGGAAGTAAAGTCCTCGAGGGACGGCGTTCACCGCGCGAACGCGGTCGTATGGGGACCAGTGTACAGCACCGCCCGCGCGGGCGGTCGCGGCGAGTCGGATCCATCCGTCGCATTCATAAAAATAGTATAGCCATCACAAAGGTGACTCAGCGCGGCAGTCGCGAGTTTTCCGCGAGCGCGCAGTGCGAAGACGTCGCGCGTGGTCGTGTCGGTCAGTGATCTAACAGCGCGACGAGCTTCTTCGTGATCCTCGCCTCGAGCTCCTCCACGGCGTCGTCGAACGATCGATCGAACGCGCGCGGGTCGACGTTTTCTTTTCCCTCCTCCTCCTCCTCCTCCGCGCGGCCCTCGCTCGCCCTCGTCGCCCTCGCGCCGCCGCCGGGCGGGGAGTACCGCGGCCACCCGTCGTCGTCGCGCTCGTCCCCGGACCCGTCCTCCGCGGCGGACGCGTCGCCGTCGCCGTCGCCGTCGCCGTCGCTCGACGACGACGACGACGCGTCGTCGTCGTCGTCCGTGAGCCTCCCCTCCGCCACCGCCGCCGCCGTCGACGCGACGAGCCACGCGTCCAGCCGATCGTCGGTCGTCGTCGCCGTCGCCGCCGCCGCCGCGCGCTCCTCGCGCCGCTCCACGCGCTCCACCTCGCGCCGCACGGCCCCGCCCTCCTTCCCGCCGCCCTTCGCGCCCTTCGCGCCCTTCGCGGTCGCCGTGGAAACCGCGGGCAGCTCCACGCCGACGCTCTCCAACAGCGCGCGCAGCGCGGCCGTCTCCTTCTCGAGGCTCGCGCATCGCGCGTTCGCGTCGTCTCTCTCGCGTCGCAGCGTCCGCGCGTGGACCGCGAGCTCGCCGACGTCCACGATCGCGGTCTCCGGGGCGCCGTCGTCGTCGCGGCCGGGTAGCGCGGCGGTCACGGCGGCGTCCGCGGGGTCGCGCGGCGGCGGCATCGCGCCGAACGCGTCCAGGTCCGCGAGGCAGGCTACCTTGGTTCGCGTCGCATCGCGCGCGGGACGATGATGTCGCGACCCCGGCTGCGACGCGGCCGCGCCGGGGTATCGCCGCGGTTTCGACGCGCTGTCGTCCACGAACGACTCCGCGCGGTGCTTCGCCGCGCGGAACTGCTCGAGCTGCGCGCGGGATCGACGACGGGTTCGCGGGCGGATCGAGGGACAGGTGAGATTTGGAATTTCGAAGCGGAGCATCAGGAGGGGCGGACGACGACGACGGCGCGGCCGCGCGACGACGACGACGACGACGACGACGACGCGACGCGCTCGCGCGGACGGACCTTCTTCAGCCCGACGTCGCGCATCGCGGCGTGCGCGGAGCTCGGGGTCTCCATCGCGCGCGGTCGCGGCGCGGAGTGCGCGCGAGCGGACCACGACGACTGAGCCGACGCCCGGCCGAGCGGAACAACGGTCGTCCCTTCCGCCAGCTCTCGAGAGCGCCGCGCGCCATTGATCGATCGCGCGCCATGCCGCGCCACGCCTTCGTCCTCGCGCTGTGCGCGCTCCTCGCCGTGGCGACGGCGCCGTCGTTCGCGTCCGCGAACGCGTGCGAGGAATGGTGCGCGCGAGTCCCCCTCCGACGCGCTCGCCCGTCCCCATCCCGCGCGCGACTCGAACCCGCTCGAATAAGAACAGAGTGAATGATTCTCGATTCCGTTCCCTCCTCCTCCTCCTCCTCCGTCCCCAGGACCGCGTGGGAGGACTCGGAGGTCAAGAGCCAGGCGTGGGAGCACATCGCGCACGGGAACGTCGAGCTCGTGCTGCGTTCGATCGCGGAGGAGCCGTGCTTCGCGAAGATGCGCGCGAGGGACGGGCGAGGCCCGCTGCACTGGGCGCACGAGTTTCACGAGCGGCGACTCATCGACGCGCTGCTCGCCGCGGGCGCGGACGCGGAGGCGACGGACGCGACGGGGCTGACGCCCGCGCGGATGCCGCGCGCGCCGCCGATCACATACACCGCGCCGGAGGACGCGGAGGACGAGATCGACTACGGCGACGACGACGACGACGACGACGACGACGACGACGACGACGAGGCGTGGAGCCCCCCTCGGCACGACGAGATGTGAAAGACTGAAAAGACTCAAAGAATAAATCACGATGCCGGCGTGACGTCATCACACGCGCTCGCACCCCGCGCGCGCGATGGCGCAGATCACGACGCGCCTCGTCGCCGTCGCGACGACCGCGTCGTCGCCGTCGCCGCCGACGCGTAATCTCCGCGCGGCGTCCCCGCGCTCGTCCTCGACGACGACGAAGACGACGACGTCCCCTCGCGAGTACTGCGGTCTCTCGTCGAACCCATCGCGCCTCCGTCCTCTCCGCCGCCGTCGCCGCGTCGCCGCGACGCCCTTCGCGCTCTTCGGCGTCGGCGCCGCGTCGAAGACCGCGCCGCCGTCCTCCTCGGAGATCGTTCCCGGGCAGGGCGCGGGGTCGCCGAAGTGGCCGGAGATCTACGACGCGATCGCGTCGGACGCGCTCCGCGTGCGGACGATCGAAGCGTCGGATCTCCGCTCGTTCCTGGCGTCGCGCGAGGGCGCGCGCGCGACGCTCGTCGACGTGCGCCAGGCCATCGAGCACGACGAGTGGCGGCTCGCGGGCTCGATCAACGTCCCGTACGCGATCCCCGATCCGTTCTGGCCGCGCAGGGTCGTGGGGTACGCCATCTCGATCAAGGGCGGGCTGAAAGGCGCGTTCTATACACTGGTCCCCATACGACCGCGTCGGCGTGGTGAACGCCGTTCCTTAAGGACTTTGCCCGGCGCATCTCTCCGCCCAGGGTCCCTCGCTTTAGATCCCCGCCCTCGACGCCTTTCAACTCCCAAGTCTGACGCCTTTCAACTCCACCCCGATATCATCGCTTCGTACGGAACGGCCCAAAGTTCGCAACCCGCGGTTCGTCGAGGACGTCGACGACGCCGTGTGCGGCGGCGACGCGAACCGTCGCGGCGATAAGAAAGCGTGTGTCGTCCTCATCGACACCAAGGGCGGCGACCTGACCAGAGGCCCGATACGCGAGGGCAGCGGCACGCTCGACGCGTCCGACGCCAGCTGTCTTCGCGCGGCGTACGAGCTGCGGCAAGCCGGGTACGCGGACGTGCGACACGTCCGCGGCGGGCTCCCTGGCGCGATCGAGGACGGCGAATTGCGTTGGGAGAGCGAAACGTGGGGGGACTTTCTTAGGTGGCTGGATACGTGGAACCCGGACCAGCGGCGGTTGCTGATGTACTCGCGGCTGCTGCCGGATCCGACGAATCTTCCGGGGGTCGTCGGCCAGCTGGCGGTGTTTACGACGATAGGGCTGGCGTACTACGACGTCGGCGGGATCGGGACGTGGGCGGCGGCGAACGTCCCGGCGGCGTGCAGCTTCCTCCCGGTGTGCTCGTGACGACGCGATCGACCGCGGACGCGATGCGTTCCCGTGGAGGGTATTAAGTATTGAAAACCGATGATTAGATCAGACGAGCCGCTTCCTCCGTCCCGTCGCCTTCTCTTCTCTCCCCTCAAGCCCCTCTCCCCGAGTCAATCGCTCGCTTCTCATCAGTCATCCTTCTTCTCCGGCATCTCCACCGGCACCAACACGGGCTCGTACTTCTTCTCCTCCTCCCAGATCGTCTGCGCCAACATCGTCAGGCTCGACAACGCGCGCTGCGTCGTCGTCGCGGGCGCGGGGAACGGCAGACGCACGTCCAGCACCTTCCCGTTCCCGCTCCCGCCGCTCAAGGCCCCGCTCGTGATGACGCGCACGTCGAACCCGAGCGAGTCGACCCACAGCATCCGCGCCTCCGCGGGCTCGGCCTCGTCGGGGAGGCTCGCGCGCGCGAAGTTGACGACGTCTTCGTACCGGTCGTTGTTCATCGCGTCCACGATGGACGCCGCGTGCGCGCTGAGGGTCGTTCCATCATTCAAAGCGACGTCGGGGTGGAGTTGAAAGGCGTCAGAAGCGGAGTTGAAAGGCGCCGAGGTGTGTCGGGATTGAAAGCGAGGGACCCTGGGCGGAGAGATGCGACGGGAAAAGTCCTTAAGGATCGGCGTTCACCACGCCGACGCGGTCGTACGGGGACCAGTGTAAACGTGAACGCGCCTGAGCGGATCCGCGACGGCGTCCGCGAACGCGGCGGCGTCCACCACCTCCGCGCGCTTGTCGCTCCCGAGGCCGCCGACGTAGAAGACGCGGTCGACGACGAACGCGTAGTAGTCGTCGTTCCTCTGCATCGCGTCCACGCCGACGTTCTCGCCGTGGACGCGGTCGTACCGAATCGCCGCCTTCTCCGCGTCCTCCGCGTCGAGCTTCTCGAGCTTCCCGATGAGCGTCGCGCGGCTCAGCACCCCGGGCGGCTGCGTCGCCGGCTGCACGTACAGCGAGCACCGCGGATCGGACGCGATGTTCTTCGTGTGCATCGCGTCCGCGCGCATGCGGAGAACGACGCCGCCGTCCTCGTCGACGACGTAGGAGGCGAACGTGCCGAGCGCGACGCCGTCGTCGCACGTGGTGGAGATGGTGCCCGTGTTGGCGAGGTGCACGAGCGTCTTGGCGCAGTCCGCGGAGGAGGGGCGGAGGGCGTTCGTCGCCGCCTCGATCGCGGCGGTCTCGGACGCGGTCGCGGTGGTCGCGGTCGCGGAGGCGCGCGCGGAGGACGCGCCGCCGCGGCACCTTGAGGGCGGCGCGACGGACTGATGATGGTGATGATGATGTCTGGTCGCGCCGCTCCTTCGCGTCTTGACGGTTCCGTTGGAAAGACGCGCGGGCGCGGACGTCAGCGCCGGCGTCGCGGCGGCGCACATCGCGGACGACATGGCGGTGATCGTGGAGACGTGCGTGGACGGTCCGATCGGGGGGGGGACGCGCCGCGAAGAGTGCGAGGCGCGAGCGCGTCGCGACGACGACGCGCAATCGGAAACAGTCGTTTTATCCACTCGCTGGGATATTCGAGATCTTCGGACGCCAGCCAGTCGCAGTCACGCGCGATCGCGGGGGGGCGGGGAGGCGGGGGACCGACGCGGCGCGCGCGGACGCGATCGAGACGACGACGACGACGACGCGTTCGCGGATGTCGCGGTTTACGTACGCGACGCCCGCTCGCGGGCGTCGCCTCACATCACAACCGCAGAGCTAAGAACACCACCCCGCCTCTCGCCGACCGATCCGCGGCCGCCGCGAAGAGAGAGACTCTACTCATTCCATCTCCCTCACTTCTTGCCCTTGTTCTTTCGGTTGCGCTCCTTGATCTCGCGGAGCGCGGCCTCGCGCGCGGCGGCGCGGACCTCCGGCTTCTCCGCGCGCTTCTTCGTGATCAACTGCGAACGTTGGGCGGGGGACGGGAGGGGGATCGTCAGGGAGCCGCGGCGGCGCGAGGACGGCGACGAAAGATTTCTTCTCTCTCTTCACGGAGGGAGCGACCCGTTCCGTTCGCGCGGCGTGGGAAAAAAAACCCGCGTGCGTGAACGTCGCTCGCGGCGAGGGCGCGGGTCGAATCGCACCTCGAGGTTCGCGCTGACGAGGGAGCGGTTTTGGAGCCTGACGCTGCGCTTCTTCTTGCGCGCGGCGTCCACCACGGCGTCCTGCGAGCGCGCGCGACGAGGGAGGGAGGGGGGAGGACGTCAGCGATGGTTCGCGGAAACCCTAAAAAAAGCTCATCTCGCGCGAACGAAACACGCGACGGGGGATCCGGAGTCGACGACGCGACGTCGCGTCGCCGCCGCCAATCCGCCCCGACGCGTCGTCTGCACATCGCGAGGGCGTTCACGCCGCGCACCTTCTTGTGCGCCTTGCGGTACTGCGTCGTCCACGCGAGCTTCGCGGGCCTGAGGCGAAGGTTAAACAGCCGCTTGCACTTCGCGCTGAGGAACAGGTACGTCTGCGAGTCGATCTTCGTCAGGCGCATCCCGTGCCCGGGGTAGATCTTGAGGCCGCTGAAGCGGCACACCTCCGTCTTGAGAACCATCTCTCTCTACTTCTCCGCGTCCACTGCGTGCCGGTACGTGGCTACGCGCGCGTATCAAGAGGGACGTCGAGCGAGACGCTCGCGGGTTTTGAGCGAAAACGAAATGCCTCGCGGTCGGACGAGTTCGAGCTGGAGCTGACCCGCGTCGCGATTCACGAAGGGTCAAATTGAGCGAGAAAATCGACTTCACCCCACGACGACCTTTCAACTGAGATCGATTCACCGGAGACGACACAGCAGAAATGCAGCAGTCTCCGAGAGCTCGCGCGCCTCGACGCTCGGGTCACTCCGCGCGTCGCGCGCGATGGCGTGCTCGTCGAGCGTCCTCGCGTCGGCGCCGGCGCCGCCGCGCGCGTCGTCGTCGCGGCGTCCCCGCGCCGTCGCCGCCCGCGCGTCTTCGTCTTCGTCGTCGGCGTCGGCGGCGGCGGCGTCGGCGGCCGCGCTCGTGCTGTACACGAAGCCCGGATGCTGCCTGTGCGACGGCCTGAGGGAGACGCTCGAGGTCGTGATGCGCGGCGACAGCGGCGTCGCCGTGAGCCCCGAGCTGGCGTCGCTGGGAGGCGGCGTGGAGACGCGCGACGTGTCCACGAACGACGCGTGGGCGGCGCGGCACGCGATGGAGGTGCCCGTGCTCGCGCTGTCGTTCCGCGCGGAGGGGGAGGGGGATGGGGAGGAGGAGGAGGAGGAGGAGGTGGAACTTCCGAGGCCGTCGCCGCGGCTCGCGCCCGCGCGGCTCGCCATCAGGCTGAGCGCGGACGTCGCGAGGGCGATGAAGAAGAAGGGCGGCGGCGCGACGAGCGCGTCGTCGGGGACGGACGACGAGGAGAAGAAGAAGCCGGGCGGGGGATGGGCCGTCGTCAGCGAGCGGCCGTTCTAGCGACGATGATGACTCATCACACGTAGCGAAGCCGTGATGTCTTGTCACCTCGATCGAAGTCGTCACTCCCCGACGCGCGCGCCGTCCCTCTCACACGATGCGATTCGCGAAGGCGATGCCGCTCGCGCTCGGCGCCGCCGCGCTCGGGCGCTTCTTCGCGACCGCGCGAGCGCGCGCCGCCCGCGCCGCGGCGACGCCGCCGACGCCTCCCAAGGTGCGACGCGATCCTCGCGCGCTGCGCTGTTCTTTCTCTTCTCTCCCTCGCTCCTCGCTCCGCCCCGCCCGCCCGACCCCTCCTTCTCACGCGCGTCGACGCCCCCCAACCGCTCCTTCTCACGCGCGAAACCGCTCGCAGGCGAAGCGCGTCCCGCACAAGGTCCTCTTCGGCGCGGTCGACGGCGAGAACCGCGGGACGAACCCGATGCGCCCGCCCATCGAGCGAGACGACGACCTGTTCTGGCTCCGAGACGACGACCGCAAAGATCCAGAGATCTTGCGGCACCTCGAGGACGAGAACGCGCACACGGAGGCGCACCTCGCGCACCTGAAGCCGCTGACGAAGCGTATCTACGACGAGATCGTGCGGAGCGTCCAGGAGAGCGACGACGACCTGTCGTTCCCGTGGGGCGAGCGCTTCGAGTACTTCGTGAGGACGCTCAAGGGGAAGGCGTACCCGATCGTGTGCCGCCGGCGGCGAGGGGGCGAAGAGCGAGAGCGAGAGCGAGAGGAGGTCGTGCTCGACGTGAACGAGGTCGCGAAGACGCTGAAGTACTGCTCGCTGGGCGCGTTCAAGGTGAACGACGCGCACGACGTGCTCGCGTACAGCGTAGACGCGAACGGGTACGAGACGTACGAGATTCGCTTCAAAGACTTGAACACCGGCGAGCATCTCCCGGACGTCATTCGCGGCGCCGCCGGGGGCGTGTCCTGGGGCCACGCGGACGGAGAGGTGTACTACAGCACGCAGGACGAGTCGCACCGATCGAACAAGGTGTGGCGGCACGCGATGGGCACGGCGCAGAGCGAGGACGATTGCGTCTTCGTCGAGGACGACGAACTCTTCAGGTGCGTTCGCGTAGTATACAAACGTACTGTATTTCACCCATCGCCCGGTTTCAACACTTGATCGCGTGGGTCCCTTTCAACTGACCGATGAACTGTTTTTGTATGGAATGGCTCTTCAGCGTCGGCTTCGGTCGGACCTCCGACGGGAGCCACATGCTGATAGAATCCGAGTCGCAGGAGACGAGCGAGACGCGCGTCGTGGACTTGAGGTCGAAGCCCGCGGGGGAGGCGACGCTGATGCAGCCGCGGAGGCTCGGGCATCGGTACTACCCCGACCGACGGGGCGACCGGTGGTTCGTCCTCACGAACCGAGACGGGCGGATCAACTTCGACCTCGCGTGCGCGCCTCTGAACGCGCCGGGGGAAGAGCACTGGCGCGCGGTCGGGACCCACCCGGGCGCGGGCGATGCGTTCGAGTGGCGCGAGGGACGGACGCTCGAGACCGTGCGCGCGTTTCGCGACTTTCTCGTGTTGGAGGGGAGAGAGGACGGCTTCAGCGCGATGTGGGTGTTGCGGTTGCTCCCGGACGACAAGATTCATCAGGGGGAAGACGGAACGTCAACCGACGCGCGGGGGGAAGACGGAACGTCGATCGACGCGTCGTCCGCCCCGGGTCCGGTCGCGGCGATCGCGTCGTGGACCAAGACGGAGTGGCCGTCCGAGAACTGCTGCGTGTACGCCGCGGTGGCGTCCGCGTCGCTGCCGTGCGTCTCCGCCAATCAAAATTTCGACGCGTCGCGTCTGTTCGTCGCGTATCAATCGCTCACGACGCCGAAGACGGTGTACGCGTACGACGTGGCGAGCGGCGCGAGAGAGGTGGTCATGACGACGCCGGTGCGCGGGTACGACCAGAACAAGTACGTCACGACGCGCGTGGAGGTGAGCGTCCGCGACGGCACGAGAGTCCCGGTGTCCATCGCGTATCGAAAAGATTTGCGGAAAAAAAACGGGCCGATGCTCCTCGGCGGCTACGGATCGTACGGCGTCAGCAACGACCCGAGCTTCGCGCGCGAGGACGTCCCGCTCATGGACCGCGGCGTGGTCATCGCCATCGCGCACGTGCGAGGCGGCGGCGAGATGGGACGGTACTGGTACGAGAAGGAAGGGAAGTACCTGAAGAAGAAGAACACGTTTCACGATTTCGTCGACGTCGCGGAGCACCTCGTGACGACGGGATGGACGTCCGCCGCGACGTTGGGCATCACGGGGCGAAGCGCGGGCGGTCTGCTCGTCGGCGCCGCGCTGAACATGCGCCCGGAGTTGTTCAGGTGCGCGGTCGCGGCGGTGCCGTTCGTGGACGTCATGGTGTCCATGTGCGATTCTTCCATCCCGCTCACGACGGGGGAGTGGGAAGAGTGGGGGAACCCGAACGAGGAGAAGTATCACGCGTACATGGAGAGCTACTCGCCGATGGAGAACATCAGGAGAGGGAAGAAGCCGGAAGTTTTGGTCACGTCCGGGCTGTTCGACCCCAGGGTGGCGTACTGGGAGGGCGCGAAGTACGCGGCGCGGATGCGCGACGCCGCGACGAACGGCGCGTTCGGCGACGGCGATTGCGAAGGCGAAGGCGAAGGCGGAGAAGCGCCGAGTCGGATACTGCTCAAGACGGACATGGACGCGGGGCACTTCAGCGCGACGGACCGGTACAAGCGGTTCAAGGAGAGGGCGTACGAGCACGCGTTCGTGCTTGATAGCTTGGGGTTATCGGGCGCGAAGCCCGCGTGGGCGAAGCGATGACTGGACGAGCGCGCGTACCGTAGACGACGTAGTCGCTTTGTTGTCTATTTTAATCTCGTCGCCTCTCGTCGATCGATTCGATTCATCGTCCGCTCCTAAACCACCCGAACCACCCTCTCCGCTCCGGCTCCGGCTTCTTCCTCACCGGCGCGGGAAGGTCTAAGAACAGGTATGGCTCCTCCGGCTCCTCCCCCGGCTTCGACGTCACGCACCGGTACGCCACCCTGAACGCCGCCGGGACGGTGATGAGCCGGTTCCCCGTGAAGAGCGCTTCGACGACGTCCTCGACGCGATCGTTGCATCGATGCGGCCTCGCCTCGTTCCTCGTGTCCAGCAGGATCTCGCCCTGATGCGCGCGGTACGGCGACCGCGCCGCCGCGCCGCCGCGCTCGCCGCCCTTCTTCTTACCGCCCTTCTCGCCGCCGTCGGGGCTGAACCGCCGCCTCAGCTCGTCCTCGCGCTCCTTCGTCATCGGGACGTCGCCGCCGAGCGGATTCGGGCTCGCGCGCGGCCCCGGCGGCGCCGCGGGCCCGGCGTCCGGCGTCGCCGTGGACATCCGGTTGCCCATCTCGCGAGGGGGGCGAGGGAGGTCGCGACGCGCGCGATCGCGGCGGCGCGAGACGCGATGGCGCGCGCCGGCGCGTCGAGGAGTGATGGGGCGGCGTCGCGACGGCAATCGCGCACTTCCTGGAATTTTCTGTTCATCGCTCGAGGCGCGCGCGAGCGCGCGTGCCGTCATTATTGAGTGACACGCCACGCGTCGCCGGCGACCATGACGAGGCCCCGCCTCGTCGCGCCGCTCGTCGCGCTCGCGATGGCGCTCGCGCCGCTGATCGCCGAGGCGGCGTGGCTCGACGACGCGCTCGGCGGGCTGACGCGCGGGGGAACCGGCGAGAGCGCGCCGTCGACGAGCGACGACGCGACGATAATTCTTCAGAATGATGACGCGAAAATGACGTCGTCGTCGTCGACCGCGTCGTCGTCGTCTTCGTCGTCGTCCCTCGCGCGGCTCCTCCTGAACCTCCTCCTCCGCGTCGCGTCGCGCCTCGACTCCGTCGTCGTCGCCGCGTGCGTCACCTACGTCGCGCTCGCGATCGCGCGCCGCCGGCACGCGCGCGCGATGCGCCAGGCGAGATCCGCCATGACGCACCTCCGCGAGCGCGACGCGACGTGCGCGTCCGTCGAGCGCGGGATGATGGACTGGATGAACCACGCGCTGCGGCACCAGTGGCGCAGCGTCATCGCGGACGTCGTCGACGCGCGCGCGAGGGAGACGATGGAGGAGGCGCTGCGCGAGGACGCGCGAGCCGCGAGCCGCGGCGTCGTGCGCGAGGCGTCAGTCGCGGAGTGTTCGCTGGGCGTCGTCCCGCCGACGCTGCGCCTCTACGCCGCGCGGTCGTCGCCGTCGTCCAACCACATCCAGTTCGAGTTCGACCTGGAGTGGCAGACGGTGCAGTCGCAGATCGTGGTGCGCGCGGTCGTGCAGCCCGCGAAGTTCGTGCCAGCTGTGCGCGTCCCCGTGAGAGTCACCGACCTCGCGATCGAGGGGCGGGTGCTGATCGGATTCAGGCGCGTTCGTTCGCGTTCACACTGGTCCCCATACGACCGCGTTCGCGAAGTGATCGCCGTTCCTTGAGGACTTGTCACTCTCTCGGCGCATCTCTCCGCGCACCCCTCGCGTTCGATCCCTCCCGACGCGCCTCGACGCCTTTCGACTCCGCCCCTGACGCCTTTGAACTCCGCCCGACCCTCAGGCTCGTCGACCGCGCGCCGGGGGTGGGCGGCGTCGAGGTGTCGTTCGTCGGCCGCCCGAACGTGAGCGTGCAGGTGGCGCCGTGCGGGATCGCGCTCGGGGACGTCCCGGGCGTGCACGAGTTCATCCGCGGGAAGATCGCGGACGCGTTGAAGGAAAAATACGTCGAGCCGCGGCGGTTTTACAAAGACGTGGAGAGGGCGTTCTTGGAGTCGGGGAGGGACGCGGCGATCGCGAGCGCGACGGGGGCGGGCGGCGCGCTCGTCGTCGACGTCGTCTCCGCGCGCGGGCTCGCGGCGCCGGGCGGCGGAAGCGGAAGCGGAGGGGGGTGTTCGCCGTACGTGGAGGTGACGTTCGGCGGCGCGACGCGAAGGACGCCGACGCGGGCCAACACGACGTCGCCCGAGTTTAATCACCGCGTCGCGTTTCCGCTGATGCACGCGGTGGCGCCGCCGCCGCACGACGAGCCGCGTCTATCGCGCGGCGGCGGCGGCGGCGGGTTCGGGTCGCCGTTCGCGTCGCAGAGAGGGATGTTCGAGGAGGAGGCGGCGGAGGAGGAGGCGTCGCGCGACCGCGGCGGCGAGACGACGACGCTCACCGTGCGCGTCATGGACTGGAGCCCGCTGAGCGCGCCGCGGGAGATCGGCGCGGCGACGTACGCCGTGGACGTCGCGTCGTTCGACCGCGGCGCGGCGGCGCGCGCGGGAGAGGACGACGGCGGGGTCACGCGCGCGCGGGAAGTCGAGCTGCCGCTGCGGCGGACGCGCGGCGGCGGCGGCGGCGGCGGCGGGATCGTCAAGCTGTTCATCGGGCG
>NW_003315888.1:713874-812680 GCF_000151265.4 Micromonas pusilla CCMP1545
GCAGCCGCCGCGAGCGTCGCGACGCCGACGTCGGCGTCGGCGTCGGCGTCGACGGGGGCGATGACGAGCTCCTTCGACGGCGGGACGTCGCCGTCGCCGTCGTCGCGATCGCCGCGGTCGCCGCGGTCATCGGCGGCGGACGGGCTCGGATCCGCGATGACGTCGAACGCCGAGGCCGCCGCCGCCGCCGCCGCCGCCGCGCGGTCGAGCGCGGGGTTGAACGCCGCCGCCGCGGGCGCGCGCGGTTTCAAAGAGATCGGCGCCGCCGCGACGCACCTCGTGCAGGTGGCGAAGATGCAAAAGGCGCGGCGCGAAGACGCGGCGCGACACGCGACCGAGCTCGCGACCGCGCGCGCGGAGACGGCGGACGCGAGAGAGGACGTCGTCATGGAGCGGACTCGACGCGACCACGAGCTCAGGCGCGCGCTCGTCGAGGGCGCGGTGTTTTACGTCCACACGCGGCGCAAGCCCGGGTTCGAGCCGGGCAAATACAGGTGCGTTCTATCTCACACTGGTTCCCATACGACCGCGTCGGCGTGGTGAACGCCGATCCTTAAGGACTTTGCCCGGCGCGTCTCTCCGCCCAACCCTCGCTCACAATCCCCGCCCTCGACGCCTTTCAACTCCACCTGACGCCTTTGAACTCCACCCCGACGTTCGCTCGTATGGAACGACCCACAGACTCTGGTACAACGCGTCGAAGAAATCGCTGCAGTGGTCCGAGGGCCGCAGGCCCGGCGGAAAGACGAAGCTGCACCAGTTCGTCCCCGCGAGCTTGGTGCGCAACTGCGTCGTCGGCACCGAGGCGTTCACCCTCGGCGCGATCGACGAGACGAAAGCGCACCGGCTGAAGAGCGTCCTCTCGAGGTCGCCGACCATCGCCAAAGCCGCGGCGTCCGTCGGCGTCGTGCAGCGATCCATCGGACACCACGACCCGCTGCGGTGCTTCAGCGTGTCGCTGTGGTTCCCGGACGACGCCCCCGCGGGGGGGAAGGTGGATAACATCCTCGCGAGCGGCGCCGCGAGCTTAGGGCTGCAGACGATCGACCTGGAGCTCCCGGACGGAGGGAACGGGAGGAGCGTGAGGGAGTGGTGCGACGCGATCACAGCCGCGGCGCTGGAAAACGGCGGCGGCGCGGGGACGAACAACGCGGACCCGAGCGGCGAGGCGGACGTCGCCGCCGCGGCGTTGAAACACATGCAGCTGATGCAGAAGCAGATCGATCTGAAGCGCGGGGAGGCGGGGGAGGAGGACGACGAGGGGGCGACGGCGTCTCCGAGGCGTACTTCGTCGCCGGGGGCGCCGGCGTCGCCGCCGGCGTCGCCGCCGCGGTCGCCGCGCGGGATCGCACGCGCGGCGCCGCCAGCGACGGAGAGCACGCCGGAGAGCACGCCGGAGACGACGCCGCCGTCGAGCATCCGGTTGGACGACGTGATTCCGTTTCCTTCGCCGTCGAGCGCGACGGAGGAGACGGACGGGGAGATCGCGCCCGCGGCGGACGCGCCGTCGTCCGTCGCGTCCGCGAAGTTTTGAGCCTCGAGAGAGTCGACGCGCGTCGGTCGAGTCGTCGTCGCGTCGCGTCGCGGTCGCTCTTCTAGCCGCTAAGCGTGTACACTGACTACTGCGCTACTGATGAATTAAGACGGATAACGCGCCGCGACGCCGAGACGTTGCGTCACGTCGCCGCGTCTCTCGTCGCCTCCGCCTCCGCGGCTTTCGCCTTGGCCGCTCGCAACGACGCGCGCGCGCCGTCGAGGTCGCCCTCACGTTTCTTCGCCAGCGCGTCGCGCTTCAGCGCGAGGCACTCCGCGTCGAGAGCCTCGATCTTCTTCTTCCGCGACGCGACGACGACGTCGTCGTCGGACGCGCCGTGCTCGGCGGCGAGGAGAGCGTCCGCAGCGTCCGCCGTCGCCTCTTTCGCCTCTTTCGCCTCCTCCTCCTCCTCCTCCTCCTCCTCCAACTCCGCCGCCGCGGCCGCCGCGTCGATCGTCGCCCGCAGCGCTCTCGCCCGCCGCAGCGCCTCCCTCGCGCCGTCCACGTCCCCCGCGCGCTTCTTCGCGACCGCTTCTCGCTCCGCGTCCACCGCCGCAGCGGCGAGCTCCGCCAGCCGCGCGTCCGACGCCGCGCCGCCGTCCGCGTCATCGTCCACGTCACCTTCCACGTCATCGTCCACGTCGTCGTCCACGTCGACGGACGACTCGTTCAGCGCTCGCATCGCGTCCGCGAGCGCGGCGGCCGCGGCGTCGGCCGGCGTCGCCGTCGACGGCGACGGCGGCGGCGGCGAGCGCGGCGAAGAAGGGGACGCGCGCGACACCTCCGCCTCGATCGCGTCCGCTCTCGACGCGAGCGCCTTCGCGCGTCTCAGCGCCTCCCTCGCGCCTTCCATCTCCCCCGCGCGCTTCAGTCGCACCGCCTCTCTTTTCGCGTCGAGGCACGCGGCGCGCAGCTCCGCGACGGACGACGACGACGACGACGACGACGACGACGACGACGCCTCGACGACGGACGTCGCGCGCTTCGTCGTCGCCCTCCGTCTCCTCGCCTCCTCCCTCGCCGCGTCCTCCTCCGCCTGCTCCCTGAGGATCTCGCGCGCGAGCGCCTCGGCCTCGTCTTCGGAATCCTCCCCCGGCGGCGCGTTGATGGCCGCCACGAGCGCCGCCTCCTCGAGCGCGAGCGCGTCCATCGGCATGGACGCGAGCTCCGCGCGCAGCCGTCGCTCCAGCGCGTCGACGTCCTCGAGATCGTCGTCGTCGTCGTCGCCGCCGCCGTCGCCGTCGGAGCCGCTCAGCTCCGCGAGGAGCGCGGCGTCGGAGAGGACAGCCTTCTTCCGCGCGCGCGGCGCGCGCTTCGGCGGCGGCGCCGCGCGCGGCGCCATAGTGACGCGCGGAACGTCATTTCGTCGTCGCGTCGTTGAATAAAAACTAACGTCAGGGACAGGACCGCGTGCTCGCGTCGAGTGGACGGATGAAACCCTCGCGTCGTCCGTCCCCAGAGCGCGTCGCGCTGGCGGACGTCATGTTCGGCGGCGGGAAACCCCCCGCGCCCGACAAGGCCGCGGCGGCCGAGTCCGTCGACGCGTCCCTGGACGACCTCTTCTCGCGCCTGCGCGACGCGACGTCGCGCGGCGCGCACAAGAAGGCGCTGCGGATCTCGGAGTCGATCCTGAGCCTCGCGCCGGGCGACCCCGACGCGACGCGATGCGCGGTGGTCGCGCTGAGCGAGCTCGCGCGGCACGACGACGCGATCCAGTGCGTGGAGGACGCGCCCGCGGACGTCCTCGGCGGGCTGACGTTCGAGTGGGCGTACTCGATGTATCGCGCGGGGCGCGTCGCCGACGCGCTCGACGTGCTCGACGCGACGGAGGGCGACGCCGATCTTCTCGAGGAGGACCGCGGGTCGGCGTCGCGATGCGCGCAGCTGCGCGCGCAGCTGCTGTATCGCGACGGGCGATTCGAGGAGAGCGCGAGGATGTACGAGAAGATGTTCGAGGTGCGTGTCATCGCGCGATCGTCGTCGGCGGTCTCCGATCGCGACGACCGCGCGGGTCGTCGATCGACGCGGCGATCGTCGGTCGATCGCGGCCGCGCGCGGCGGGGCGATCGTTCAGACAGGAGAGAGCGGTCGTGTTCGTTCACGCGTCGAGTCGCGATCGTCGCCGCGTCGGTCCATCCATCGTTCAGCGTCCCTCCTCCATCCTCGCCGCGCGCCGCGCACTCTGACGTCTTCCCCACCCACCCCCTCTCCTCCCCCTCCCACCGCGCAGGAGCACCCCGCGGAGATGGCCAAGGTCCCGAACGTCGCGGTGAACCTCGCGGCGTCGCTCGTCGCCGCCGGGCGCGCGTCCGAACTCCTCGCGACGCTGAAAAAAATCGTCGTCTCCCCGAAGGCGTCGTTCGAGCTCGCGTTTAACGTCGCGTGCGCGTGCGTTTCAAACGGCAACCTCCGCGACGCGGACGAGTACCTCGCGCTCGCGCGCGCGCGAGGCGAGACCACGCTGGCGGACGAGGAGCTCTCGCCGCAAGAGATCGAAGACGAGCTTCTCCCGGTGACGGTCCAACGCGCGTACGCCGCGCACCTTGGCGGCGACGTCGACGCCGCGACGGAGGGATACCGCGCCGCGATCGCGACGAAGAGCGCGAGCGACGCCGCGACGGTCGCGGTCGCGGTGAACAACCTGTTGACTATCGTCGGCCCGAGAGGCGTCGGCGGCGCGGAGGCGATCAAGAAGATGGAGAAGCTCAGGCGCGTTCACGTTTGTCGCGCCGGTCCTCATACGACCGCGTTCGCACGGTGAACGCCGTTCCTCGAGGACTTTACTTCCCGGCGTCGTTTCTCTCCGCCCATCACCCCTCGCTTTCCATCCCGAAACAACTCGACGCCTTTCAACTCCACCCCTGACGCCTTTCAACTCCACCCCGACATTCGTCGCTTCGCGTGGACCCTCCCTCGACCCTCAGCGACGACGCGGGGACCCTGCGCGCGGACGTCGCGAGGCACGCGAACGAAGAACAACGGAGCGCGTTTCTCGCGAACCGCGCGATCGCGCTGCTGCACTCGAACCACCTCGACCGGTGCCGCGAGTCGCTCAGCGCGCTAAAACGAGAGGAGGAGGAGGGGCGCTCCCTGCACCACGACGCCGCGCGCGTCGCGTTGATCGACGCCGCGTTGTGCATGCGAAACCGCCGGCCGGCAGACGCCGACGCGGCGCTCGCGCGATTCGTCGACGGACGCGGCGCGACGGACGCGGGCGCGCGCGCGACCGCGCAGCTCGCGCGCGCGCAGATCGCGGCGAGCGCGGGGGAGTACGCGAAGGCCATCTCGGCGCTCGAGGGCGTCGGCGCTGCCTGCGCGACGTCGCCGGCGGTGACGGCGACGATCGTCGCGTTGCGCGAGCTCTCCGGCGACGCGGCGGGTGCGGACGCGGCTTTGGAAGCCGCCGCGGCGACGCCGGGCGCGCCGACGACGCTGGCGCTTCGCGCGGCGGAGCGCGAGCTGGAGAGAGGTCGCGCGGCGGAGGCTGTCGCCGCGTACGAGCGCGTGCTGAGCCTCGGCGCGCGCGACAAAGGCGACAAAGGCGACGAGGACGATCTGAAGCTCGCCGACGCGGGGCTGGTCAAGGCGCGCGCCGTCGCCGGCGACGCGGACGGCGCGGAGCGCGGCGCGAGCGAGGTGTTCGAGGCGCTGCTCGCGGCGCGGGGCGGGGAAGCCCCGGACGCGGACGCGCTGGAGGAGACGCCGCCGGACTCGGTCCTCGCGCGCGCGGCGGAGGTGGAGAGGAGGCTCGCGGCGCGGCGCGGCGGCAAACGCGGCGGCGGCGGCGGCGACGACGGCGGCGGCGGCGAGCGCGCGACGCGATGGAAGCGACGGAAGCGGAAGATCGTCTACCCGAAGGGGTTCGACCCCGAGAACCCCGGGCCGATGCCGGACCCGGAGCGGTGGCTTCCGAAGCGCGAGCGGAGCGGGCACAAGGGGAAGAAGAAGAAGCAGGCGAACGTCAGAGGCGCGCAAGGCGCCGGCGCGTCCGACGCGGAGCTGAGCAAAAAAGAGTTTAGCGGCGGCTCCGGCGGTACAGCTGGCGGCGGTGGCGGGGTGAAGACGAACGCCCCGGACGCGGACGTGATGGATAAGCTCCTGAGCGTGGGCGTGGGGAAGAAGAAGAAGAAGGGCGGGCGGCGATGACACGACGCCCGGGCCCGGGGAAGGATGGGGGGAAGGGACCCCGGCGTTCGTTCGGCGGGGATCGATTTCGACTCTTAATCGTAGTATGGCTTCGCGTCGCGATTTCATGATCATCGTCAGTCGCTACGTGTCGCTACGTGTCTTCTTCGTCCGCGCGCCGCCAAAACACCCCCACCCGTTCACCTCTTCTCTTCTCCTCGACTCCGACTTCACTTGCTCGCGTCCTCGAAGTTCCCGACGAGGTCCGGCACGTCGTCCCCGTCCGCGCCGGCTTGGTACTGCGCCGCGATCTTCTTCAGGTTGGCGAGGTTGTCCGGCCCGAGCTGGTTTATGATGCCCGGGAGGAGATCCTGAAGCTTCTTCGTCTGCGACGGCCCGGACACGACGTACGTGTTCGCGGCGATGCTCGCCTGGACCTTCGGGTTCGTGAAGTGCGTCACGACGTCGTCCTTAAAGATGTTCACCTCTTCGATCCCCGGGATAACGTTCACGCCTAGGCGCTTCAGGGTGTTTTGAAGGCGCTTGTCGTCCGTGGACGTCGTCTTGTGCACCGCCTTCTTCTTCCTGTGAGAAGCGCGGACGTACGGGCGGGAGGATGAGAATGGAGGTGGGGGGGGGCGATGTGGTCAGCGCGCGAATGTCGTCGCGAGGAGGACGCGAGGGAGCGGGGCGGCGGGAGGGAGGGAGGGCGGAGGGGAGGGGAAAATCGCGCGTCCGTCGCGCGAGAGTCGCCCGAGTAGGGTTTCGGCGTCGCGCGCACCTGCGCATCGTCCCTTTGCCACCCATGCGGACGGAGCCCGCGAGCTTTTGAAGCCTTTCAACGTCCATGTTGACTACCTGAGAGCGCGCGCGGAGGCGGTGGAGCGTCAGCGAGACGTCGCGCGGAGGAGGAGGCGTCGAGGCCGGGCGCGAGACGGCGACCGAGATGATGATGAATAATGACTCCGCGTGCGATATTCGCGATGGCGCTCGGAGAAGAGAAGATTTCCCCGCGCGCTCGCGTCAGGGTTTACGCGAGCCGCAGACGCGCGCGCACCTGTTGCGAGCCAAAGATCCGGACGAGTGACCCGCGCTGGGGAACTCTCGCGTCGTCGTGCGGGGCGGCGCGTTGGAAAGAGCGACGACCGCGGCGAGGCGCGCGTTTTACGACCCGCCGGCTCTACCGGTTTCGCCGAGTGCGCGTAGACTCGACGAGTCACGCGTGCGCGACGACCGAGAAGCATCAGATGACAGGGCTACGAATGGGCTGTAAAGGTTTTTCACCCACCCCAAGTTTCAACATTTGATCGTGTCCCGTTTCAACTGACCGAGAACTTTTCTACCACTAGCACCGCAGACTGGGAAAAACGAGATCGCGAGACACGTTAAAATCTGATACGCCAGCGCTCTCACTCTTCTCAGGGTTCACATCGGATCACATCTGCAGCGCCGTCTTCTCGATGTCCACGTCCCCCATCGTCTCGTCCTCCTCCTCGCTCCCCGACTCCTCCTCCTCCGCCGCCTTGGCGAGCTTCTCCATCTTCTCCGCGAGTAACCGATCGTCGCGTTCGCTCACCGCGCGCGCCGCCTCCTTGATCACGATCTTCCCGCCCTTCGCCTCGATCGCCTTCCCCGCCGCCGCGACGGCGAGGTCCACGAGCTCGACGCCCTTGTCCTTGTCGAGCGTCTGCGTCGTCACGACGTACAGCGGGCTCGCGACGAGGCTCACCTTCACCTTGACCTGAGCGTCTTCAGACGAAGATCCTCCGCTCTCCGCCGTCGCCGCCTCCGCCGCGCGCATCGCGTCCTTGATGTGCAGCACGCCGTCGTACTCGAAGCACGTCAGCTCGATATCCGCGCGGATCTTCAGCGGCTGCGGCGTCATCCGGCGGCGAATGTCCTTCACCAGCGCGTCTCTCACTTCGTCGCTCACCGCGCCCGATCCGTCGGGACGCCGCAACGCGTCGAGGATCTCGTCCGGCTTGGTGACCATGTGCTTAAACGCCTCGAAGCAGTGGCCGTACTTCCGGTACAGCGGCCAGCCCATGTGCTCGTACAAGTCCGACAGCGTGGTGCCGCACGTGGACGTCTCCGCGACGTGACGCATGATGGAGTGCACCATCTTCGACTTGTTGTACTTTTCCTCGCACGCGGCGACGTCCTCGGGGGAGACTCTGCGTTTGGAGAGATCGATGTAGCCCTTCTCCTGATCCACGCGCAATACCATGACGGGCTCGACGCGCCCAACCTTGATGAGCTTCGAGACGGAGCGGATCCGTCGGCGCGTGAGCTCGCTGAGCAGGATCATGCCCTCGATGTTGTCGTACTCGAGGAGCTGGACGTACGCGCCCATCTCCGCGATGGACTTGACCTGGACCATGACGACTTGGTCCACCTCTGGGAACTTCTCCTCGTACATGCGCGACCCGGAGGACATGATCGCAACTTTATGATCGAGTTAGACTACGCAGTGGAGGACTAGGCTTCCGTCGACGACGCGCGCCTCGACGTCTCCTTCGCGATCGATCGCGCGATCGATCGTTCGATAGATCGTTCGTTCGTTCGTTCGATCGGCTTCGATCGAATACCCTTCCTTCCCACCCTCGGGCGCGGACCTGCTCGGGTCGAGCGCGCGACGAGACGCGAGGGCGTCTGAGCTCGCGGGCGTGCGGCGCGTGCGCGATGCGCGCGACGACGCGCGGGAGCGGCGGGCGTGGACGGCGCGATCGGGCGACGCGTCGACGCGCGCGCGGAAGTGGCGCGCGAGGCGCGCGCGCGCGGTGTTCTCGGTCTTTTCGCTTCGCTCGAGTGGCGGCGGGGCGATCGCGAGGAACGGGCGAATTAACTCGCGAACAGACCGTCGTTTCGATCGAGCGCTGCAGACTGGTCTTCGTAGACTGGACGGGCGCGGCGTCGCGTCGGGGCTTCTTCGGTCGGGGATCGTTTCGCGGATTCTCGACCCTCGCCGCTTCCCCACTCGCGCGCGCGCGAACGCACGTTCGACCGCGCTCGACCCCCCCCCCCCCGCGCGCGGCTCCGCGCTCGAGTCTCGTCACACCGCGTCGTCGTCGTCGTCGACAGCGAGCGTCATGCGTCCTCCCGCGGGCCGCGGTTTCGGAGGAGGAGGCGGCCGAGGATTCGGAGGCAGGTCGCCCGGCGGCCGCGGCGGCTTCGGCGGCCGCGGCGGCCGCGGCGGCCGCGGCGGCTTCGACGAGGGACCTCCCGACACCGTCGTAGGTGCGCGTCGGCGTCGCGTCGCTTCCGTCGTCGGGCGATCCGCGCGCGTCGCGATCGTCTCGCGCCCCGTCCGTCGCGCGTCGCGATCCCAATTCGATCCTGGGTTTTCTTTCGGGCGGCGCGCGCGGGCTGGCGCCGATGGACGATGATCGATCGATCGATTTTCCTCCTCCATCGATTCGATCCACCGCCGCCGTCCTCGTCCTCGTCCTCGTCCTCGTCCTCGTCGTCCCCCCCGCGCTCACGCGAACGCTCACCATCATACTCGCCAACACTCGCCGCCAACAGAGGTCGGGACGTTCCTGCACGCGTGCGAGGGCGAGGCGGTGTGCAAGCTCACTAACGCCAAGGTGCCCTACTTCAACGGGCCCATCTTTCTGGAGAACAAGACGCAGGTTGGCAAGGTGGAGGAGATCTTCGGACCGATCAACGCGTCGATGTTTACGATCAAGATGGCGGAGGGCGTCGTCGCGGGGTCGTACAGCAAGGGGGACAAGTTCCACATCTCCCCGGATAAGCTTCTGCCCATGGAGCGGTTCTTGGGGCCGCAGAAGGGCGGCGGCGGCGGCGGCCGCAGCGGCGGCCGCGGCGGAAGAGGCGGCGGCCGCGGCGGCGGACGCGGGCGCGGCGGGCCGGGCGGCCGCGGCGGCGGCGGGCGGTTCGGCGGCGGCGGCAGAGGCGGCGGTGGACGGTTCGGCGGCGGCGGAAGAGGCGGCGGGCGCGGCCGCGGGCGATTCTGATCGCCGCGACCGCCGCCGCGCCGCGCGAGCGACCGTGTACATACCGTTTGTTGTAACTGACGACGTGGAAGCATTCACATTCGACGACGACGACGACGACGACGATACCGATACCTCACAGTCTTCTAAGATGGTGTTATGTTCTCTCCTACGTGTCGTCTCCAACCCCGCGATCCCCCAGACCCGCCCGCGTCGCGCGCGCGCCCGAACCCGAAGCGCGCTCGGCTAGACGCCGCCCGACCGATCCGACCGCGACGTCTCCTCTCGCTTCGCTCCCTCGTTCTCATTCTCAACTCGCTCACTTCTTCGCCGCCGCCTCCGGGGACAAAAACTTATCGAGCTGCGCCTTGAGCTGCTTGTTACTCCGGTTCAGGTACGCGATCTCGTCGCCGTGCTTCGCCTCCTCGTCCGCCCTCCGCTCGCTCTCCCGCTTCTCGATCGCCTCGCACTTCGCCTTCCACTCCGCGCACTGCCTCTCCAGGTCAGCCTTGTCCGTCTCCAGCTGAGGGTCGAGGGTCCATACGAGCGAACGTCGGGGTGGAGTTGAAAGGCGTCAGAAGCGGAGTTGAAAGGCATCGCGGTCGGGGATTGAAAGCGAGGGACCCTGGGCGGAGAGAGACGACGGGCAAAGTCCTTAAGGATCGGCGTCCACATCGCGAACGCGGTCGTATGGGGACCAGTGCGATACTAGAACGCGCCTGAAGAATCCGCGCCTCCATGTCGCTCTTTCCCTGCTCCGTCTGCAGCGCCTTCCGCACGCCGAACGCGACGGACGACTCGTACAGCGTCTGATACGCCTGGATCGTCATCCGCATCTCGTCGCGGATCCGCAGCAGCAACAGACCGCGCTCCGCGCAGTTGATCGTCACCTGGCGGATCATCTCGTCGAGGCACTGCGCGTACAGCTCCTCGCGCACGGGGCACAGGCCCGTCTCGCGCGCCTGCCGCGTCTGATGAGGGTCGGGTCGTTCGATTGGTGGGCGACGTGGCGGGAAGTGACGTGATTGGTTAGGTATGTGATGACGTGGATGGAAGACGTTTCATTGGACGAGAGCGCTGCAGCGACGGAGAGGGCGCCGCGCGGAGGCGGTGGCGTGGGAGACGGCGCGGCGCGACGACGGGACGCGCCTGCAGCCGCGCGTCGAGCTTCTCCTGGAGGTTGATGACGTCCAGGCGCGTCGCGGGCGTGGGCGCGACGTACTGCACCCACAGCGTGCCGTCCTCGACGTGCTCGCGCGGGGGGAGGATGCTGTTGAGGATGTCCTCGGTCTGCGTCTTCGCGGCGCCGCCGTCGCCCTTCTGTGATGAACGCGGACGAGCGATCGACGGAGTTGGGGGCGACCGGGGTGGGTCAGCGATCGATCGGCGACGGGGCGCGGGAGACGCGCGCGGGGGGGGCGGCGCGAGAAAGCGCGCGGGGGGGCCCGCGATGAAGTGGCGGGCGTCGCGGCGCGGCGCGTCGAATCGTCGAATCGTCGTCGCCGCGCCCGTCGAGCGACGCGGCGCGACGACGACGACGCGCGAGCGAGCGAGACGAGGACGCCGTTCCAAATTGAGCGCGAGCGCGCGCGCGACGCGCGCGCGAATCGCGCCGCGCGTGGACGCGCCTTCGACTTGTCCGCCCCGACTGGGATCCGCTTATCCTTCGTCGTCGTGATCTGCGTCGCGATGGGGGAGGTGACGCGTCAGCGCGACGTCGAAGCGAGGAGACGCGCGCGCGTCCGGGGCGGACGCGCGCGCGCGGCGAAGCGAAGCGAAGCGAACGAAATGAATGCTCGTTTTCGGCACGGTGGAGCGACGCGCGCGGACGACGCACCGTCTGCGGCTGGTCGTACAGCACGAGCGTGTGCAGCGGAGGAAGCATCCTGCGCGGGTTCGTGCGCGGCCTCGTGCGCCGTCGCGCGGGGGTGGTGTGCGTCGCGTCGCGCGTCGCGCGTCGTTTCCGTCGAGCGACGACCGGCGAATGAGACGTCTCGAGGTCGATAGATTCCGCGCGACAGCATTTCATCGGTCGGTTGAAACGGGACGCGATCAAATGTTGAAACCGTCAGAACGCGCCCGATCGCGCGAGGCCGATCGAAGCGACCCGGAGAACGACGTTGAAAGAGGCCATGCGACCCTTCCCGCGTACGTCGTCGCTTCAAGCGACGCGTCCGTCGTTCGCGCGCGCCACTGCCGACGGCGCGGACGCCGACGAGCACGCGTCGAGAGGAGACGCGCGCGGCGTCGACGGACGCACGAGAGGAGAGCACGCGCGGCGCGCGAAGCGACTCCGCGGGCGCGAGGGGAGAGGCGGGCGACTCCGGCGAGGCGCGCGCGAGGGCGCGTCGTCGATCCGTCCGTCGGGTGAGGCGCGCCGGTCTTTCGTCGTCGCGTCGCGCGCGGGCGTCGAGCGCGAGGGGAGGCGCGCGGCGCGAGGACGCGAGGGGCCATGGCGGACATGTTGAATAACCCGTTCGCTCAGCTGGACGCGCAGGTGCGCGCGCGGACCTCCGCGACCGCGGCAGATCGCGCGTCGTCGCGTCCGTCCTCCTCCGCGGCCGCCGCGCGACGGACGCTCGGACGCGCGGGCGAAGAGCGAAACGATCGATCGCGGACCGGCGCTCGATCCCCCCCCGCGCGCCCGCGCGCGCGCTCGATCCCCGCCCCTCCCGCGCGCCGCCCGCGTCCTCTCGCCCCCTCCGGTCCGAATCTCACCGCCCCGCCGCGCCCTACGCGTCCCCGCGTCCTCCGCAGATCGAAGGCCTCCTGCGCGGCGAGCTCGTCCCCGAGGCGGACGTCAAGGTGATCTGCGAAAAGACGAAAGAGGCGCTGATGAGAGAGGAGAACGTCGTCCCGGTCGCCGCGCCCGTGACGGTCGTCGGCGACATCCACGGCCAGTTCGCGGACCTGTGCGAGATGATGAAGATCGGGGGGAAAGCCCCGGATACCAACTACCTGTTCCTCGGCGACTACGTCGACCGAGGGTACGACTCGGTGGAGACGGTGTGCACGGTGATGGCGATGAAGGCGCGTTCTTCTATCTCACACCGGTTCCCGTACGACCGCGTCGGCGTGGTGAACGCCGTTCTTTAAGGACTTCGCCCAACGTTTCTCTCCGCCCAGGGTCCTTCGCTTTCAATCCCGACGCGCCTCGACGCCTTTCAACTCCGCTTCTGACGCCTTTCGACTCCGCCCCGACATTCGTCGCTTCGAACGACGGAACAACCCCGAAGGCGCGGTGGCCGGGACGCGTGACGTTACTCCGAGGAAACCACGAGTCGCGGCAGATCACGCAGGTGTACGGGTTCTACGACGAGTGTCTTCGGAAGTACGGCAACGCGAACGTGTGGACGTACATCACGGACGTGTTCGATCACCTCCCTCTGGCGGCGACCATCGACAACGAGATCTTTTGCCCGCACGGCGGCTTGTCGCCGTCTCTGGACACGCTCGATCACGTCCGCGAGCTCGCGCGGACGCAGGAGGTGCCACACGAGGGTCCGATGTGCGACCTTCTGTGGAGCGACCCGGACGACCGGTGCGGGTGGGGGATATCCCCGCGAGGCGCGGGGTACACTTTTGGACAGGACATCAGCGAGCAGTTTAATCACGCCAACGGGTTGAATCTCATCGCGCGCGCGCACCAGCTCGTGCAGGAAGGGTACGAGTGGGCGCACGAGAAGTCCGTGGTGACGATCTTTTCCGCGCCGAATTACTGCTACAGGTGCGGGAACCAGGGCGCGATCATGGAGGTGGACGAGAACATGAACCGGGAGTTTTTGCAGTACGATCAGTTCCAACGAGCGGTGAACCCGGAGGCGCGAAGGAAGCAACAGAAGCTGCCGGATTACTTCCTCTAGGCGCGCATCGCATCGCGCGGGTTTACGTTACGGCACGCGAAGGGAGGGAGGGAGGGAGGGACGGGGGAAGAGGGTAACAGGTTTGGATTGTTTTGTTTGGAACGAATGCGACTAAACGAAAATACAAAACCAACGAAACCCGCAGCGAGGCGAGCCCTACTCCTCCGCGATCGCGCCGACGTACCCGTCGGCGTACCCGCCAACGACCGGCTCGTCCCCGAGCTCCTCCGGCGTCCGCACCACGCCGTCCGCTCCCATGACCGCGGTCGTGGGCTTGTACCCCTCGTTGTAGTTCTCGCACCCGAGGTCGCGCATCGCCGCCGACGCGACGTCGACGCAGTCGCTCGGATGATTCCTCTTCGCCGCGCGCAGCAACGCCTCGGCGCGCGTCGCGAGCACCAGCGGGACGTTTTCCGGGTTGCGCACAACCGCGTTTCTGAGAAACATCGCGCCCTGTCGCTGCGTCCCCTTGTGCGCCGCCCCGGCCGCCATGCACTCGACGATCGGCTCGAAAACGCCCTCCGCGCCGCACCGCGCCGCGTTCTCCGGGTGACGCAGACACAACGCCGTCAGCGCGCCCAGACACTGCTCCACGACCGCGTGCGCCGCGTTCGCGTTCGCCTTCGCCGCGGCGTCCGCGTCCGCGTTCGCGTGAGGCGAAGCCGCGTTCGCCTTCGCCTTCGCCTTCGCGTCCGCCGCGCGCTCGCTGAACACGCGCGCGACGTGCGTCAGCACCGCGATGCCCTCGCTCGCCGCAACGACGCTCTTGTTCGCGTCCGACCCCGCGAGCTGTCGAAGGCACGCGGCGGCGCTCTTCGCGAGCCCGGCGTGCGCGGTGGCGGCCCCGCGGAGCAATCGCAACGTCGTCGCGATCCCGCCGCACTCCGCGACGTCTTTGCAGATGTCGTCGTTCACCGCGGTGTTCTTGAGCGCCTGCGCGAGCGACGCGAGCAGGGACAGGTCGGATCCGTCGGATGCGTCGGATGCGTCGGAAGAAACGCCCGCCGAGGAGACGTTTTCGAGCGCCGCGCACAGCGCGCGAGCCGCGCCCGCCTTGGCGAACGCGCGCGCGTGCGCGAACGCGCCCGACGCGGGCTCTCGACCGTCGTCCCCGTTGGTGACCGCGCGCAGGGCGTCGCACGCCGCGCGTAACGCCCGCGCGTCGGTCGTCACGTTAAACACCGCGACCACGGGCGCCTCCACGCCAGCCTTCGCGAACGCGCCCTTGCACGGCTCGTTCCGCGTCGCCGCCGCCGCGACGACGGCGGCGACGGCGGCGAGCGCGGCGGGCGATCCGCCGCGTCGCGCCGCCGCCGGCCACACCTCGCGGACGTGCGCCATCGGGAGCTTGAGCGACGCGTACGTGTCGCGCGCGTCGTCGCCGCCGAGGACGGCGGCGAGCGTCGCGAGCGCGGCGATGAGGTGCGACTCGAGCGACGACGCGACCTCCGCGTCGTCGTCGGCGTCGGCGGCGTCGATGATCGCCTTCGCGACATCTGCCACCGCGCTCGCCGCGCCCTGCACGCCTCCCGCGCCGACGCACGCGGCGCACCACCCCGGGGTCTCCTCCGCGCCGCCGCCGAGGCGCGCTCGGAGCGCCTCCCCCGCGGCGGCGACCGCGTCGCGGTCGCCCGCCTCCACGGCGGCGACGTACGCGCGCGTCGCGATCGCCGCGGGATGTTCGCCTCGGCCGTCGGGCCCCGCGTAGGACGTCTCGACGTCGGAGAGGTCGACGCCCTGGAGCTCGAACTCCTTCATCGCGTCCGCGACCGCCTCGTCCGGGTCGAGGTCGAAGTCGTTGATGTTCGACCGCACGCACTCGTCGAACGCGGCCTGGGAGATCTTCTTGCGCGCGGCGGCGGCGGGCATCGCGGACGACGACGACGACGCGACGGTTCGAGTTTTGGTTGACCGATCCGAGCGAATAAGATCCGACGACGTCCGGGGTTCGGCCGCGTTCGCGCTCTTCCGTCGGACGACGCGCGACGGCGCGGCGGGCGCGTGGGTCGCTTCGGCGACGGTTTCGCGCGCGCGCGCGTGCGGCCGCGCGTCGGGAACTCGCGCGCGCGCCGGGGAAGGAAGGCGCGCGAAGGCTGAGGAAGGAGCGCGCGCGACGCGAGTCGCCCGGGACGGCACGGGATCGGTCGAAACTACTGCGAAACTAGTCGTTGAAACCGAGACTGCGCCTCGCGGATCGGACCATTTTTTTCGGTTTGAAAACGAGAGGGGGCGTCGACGCGCGCGCGCCGTCACAATCACGCTCGCGTTCACCGCTCCCCCACACACCACACATCCACTCTCATCATGTCTGGCAAGGGCGCTAAGGGCCTCTCCGGCAAGGGCCTCTCCGGCAAGGGCGGCAAGGTCTCCTCCAAGGGCGACAAGAAGAAGCCCACCTCCCGCTCCGTGAAGGCTGGCCTGCAGTTCCCCGTCGGCCGCATCCACCGCTTCCTCAAGGTGCGTCCTCCGGTCGCGCACGTTCGACGCGATGGCGCGCGCGTTACGTCGTGAAATCGCGAGGGATATCGCGCGGGGTGGTCGCGCATCGATTCGAGCACGCTCGCGCGTCGTCGCGATCGCGCACGCGACCTCCGCGGCGCTAATCCGGCGCGTCGGCGACGGCTCGGATTATCAGATTTGAACCCGAGTGCCAACAATCAATTTTCGACGTCCCCGCGCTGACGTTCCCCCGCTTCCCCGTCACCGACAGAACCGCGCCGCCTCCGGCGGCCGCGTCGGCGCCACCGCCGCGGTTTACTCCGCCGCCATCCTCGGTGCGTCGATCGAACGGTCCCGAACGCGCCGTCGCGCGAACGGAAAAATCATCCGGCGTTCCTTTTTCCAAGACCGCGTCGTTGTATTTTTTCCCCGCATCCCCGCGCGGGCTCTGACGCGCGCTTCGCCTCCTCCTCCCACAGAATACCTCACCGCCGAGGTCCTCGAGCTCGCGGGTAACGCGTCCAAGGATCTCAAGGTTCGTACGCGCGCCCGATGCCCACCTCGCGCGCGCGTCGTCGCCGCTTCTCCGAGCGAAGATCGAGCCGTTTGCCGTCTGCGTCCTTTTTTTTGAATTTTTTTTCCAACCGGACCCGCCCGCTGACGCGCGCGTCCCTCGTCGTCTCTCTCGCGTCACACACACAGGTGAAGCGCATCACGCCCCGCCACCTCCAGCTCGCCATCCGTGGTGATGAGGAGCTCGACACCCTCATCAAGGCGACGATCGCCGGTGGTGGTGTGATCCCGCACATCCACAAGTCGCTGATCAACAAGTCCTCCAAGAAGTCCGACTAAGCGCCCACGCGCTTCGTCGTTCGCTCTTGAACGATCGATGACGATACCACACGAGCGCGACCCGAGGAAGGGCGCGACGCGCGGTCGACGAGCGAATCCGTTCGTTCGTCGACCGCGCGTCGCGCTCTCTTCGGGCGCCCTGGGATAGCGCGTAGAGACGACGGTCGCCCGCTGGGGGCGCGCGTCCGTCTCCGCGAGAATGGGAGACTTTGAAATGTATGTTTGACGCCACGTATAAAACGATATTCGCGTCGGCGACGTCTGGGGGACCGCGCTCGCTACTAGCTCGCAACGGTTTATCGGGGGGGACCGTGCGTAGACGATCTTGTAACGCCAACTTTGTCGTCGATGCGAACGAATCTCGTGGCCCTACTCCTACGTCTTCGTCTTCTCTCGCCTCTCGATTCGCGTCTTCTATTCTACGCGTCGCAGTCACAACTCGCGAGCGCGTTTTTTCGCGCTCCCCGACGAGCCCTTCCCCGCCCTCCGCTCCTGCACCTTCCTCTTCCTCGCCGCCGTCCTCTTCGCCGCCTTCGCGATCCTCGCGCGCGCGGCCCTCTCCGGGTCCACCACCGCATCGAGCGCCTTCGCCCTCCTCCTCGCGTCGCGTCGAGACGCGATCCGCGCCCTCGTCGCCGCGTGCGCGCGCGAGAAGAGCTCGCCGCGCATCGCGCCGCGCAAAACCTCAAGCGTCTCCTCGGCGATCGCCCTGTGTTCCGGCGCGACGCCGACGACGGCGTCGTCCGCGCACAGCACCGACGGCAGCAGCAGCGGCGGCGCGATCGTCGGGTGTCTATCGAACCCTTCCTCGCCGAGCGACGCCGCGAGCGCGGCGGTCCACCGCAGCGCCGCGGCTCTGGACGCGCCGATCCCGCCCGCGCCGACTTTGCCGACGCGGCGGAAGAGCCACGGCAGCGGCGGCTTGGCGTCGACGGCGTCGTCCTCGGTCGTCGTCGTCGTCTTCTTCTTCTTCTCTTTCGCGGCGGCGGTTTGGGCGGCGGCGTTTAGGTCGTTCTCGTCGTCCTCGTCGTCGTCCGCCTCCAAAGCCTCCTCGTCCTCCTCGTCGTTCTCGTCGTCGTTCTCCGCGATCGGTCGGCGCGTCTGCAGCAGCACGACGGCGGCGAACGTCAGATTTTTCACCGTCTGCTCCGCGAGCTTCTCGTCCACGTCCACCGCGCGCGCGCCGACGCCTTGCTCCAGCACCGCGACGCACGCGCGCGCGATCGTCTCGAGGTTCACCGGGTACGCGTATTCGGCGGCGTCGTCGGAATGTGAACCGTCGCGCCGCCTCGCGAGCGCGGCGGCGATCGCGGCGCCGTTGACGGCGAGGTACCGACCGATCACGCGCGCGGCGGCGTGCTGCACCCACTGGTGACGATGCGACAGCAACGCCTGCGACGCGCGCCACACCGAGTCTTCACTCGCGTCCTCGTCGCCGTCGTCGCATTCGTCGCCCTCCAGCGCCTCCGGGCAGAGCGCGTGCGCCTTCTCTACGAGCAGCAACGCGCGGTAACACGTCTGCCAGTTCACCGCGACGTCGTCGTCGTCCTCCTCGCGGTGAGCCACCGCCGGGTCGTGCTCCGCCAGCGCGGAGACGATCGAATGACGCGCGGCGGCGACCGCGCGCGACGCGTGCGACGGCGACGCCGCGACCGCGATCCCGAGCGTCTGCATCGCCGCGCGTCTCAGGCGCTCTGCGTCGTCGCCCACCGCCGCGCCGCCGCCGCCGACGGCGCACCACCGCGTCGCGAGGTCGAGGAGCTTCTCCCCTACGCCGCCGCCCGCGGTGCGCTTCAACAGGACGCGCAGCGCCTCGCCCGCGGCGGCGCGACACTCCGCGTCTTCGTCCGCGCCGAGCCGCGCGACGAGGGGGACGAACAGGAAGACCGCGTTCGCGTCGACGACGTCTTTAGGGAACCGAGCGACGACGTCGCGCGCGCACCGCAACGCGTTGACGCGGCCGGCGGCGTGGACGTATTCAAAGTTCGCCGCGAGCGACTCCAAGTGCGTTCGCAGGCGGCGCTCGCCGAGAGGGTAGTCCAGGAGGAACTGGACGAGCGCGCCCGCGCACGAACGCCGCGTTTCGTCCGCGTTCGCGCGCACGACGAGCCCGGACACGACGTTCATCGTGTCGTAAATTTCCGGCAAAAGCGGCCGACGCGCGAGCACCGCGCGCATGAGCGAGAACACCGTCGATCGCTGTTCCTCCCGGTGCGTCTCTTCCAAGTCCGAGAACGCGAAGCGCACGATGAAGCGAAACTGCGCGTCCGTGGGCGTGAACGCGGCGTGGCGCTTCAGGAGGTTGTTCAAAAGTTTTAAACAATCCTGCGACAGCTGCGCGTCCGCGCGAGGGCAGTCCTTCAGAAGCGCCATGATCCGACGCGCGAGCGCGCCCGTGCTGCTGTCGAACGTCGACAGCCGCATCGTCGAGAGCTGCGCGAGGCATCGCACCGCGAGCGGCGGGATCGCCGCGTGCGGGGACGACAGCGCGCGCACCGCGAGAGGGACGATGCCTCGGAGGATTTTCTCTCTCTGCGGGCCCAGCGGGGACGCGAGCGTCGTCGGGGCGTCCTCGTTCGCGTCCTCCGCGTCTCTCCGCGGCTCGACGGCCGCGCCTTTCCCGCCGACGCCTTTTTCGCCTGTTCGTTGGTAAAGGGAGAGCGCGCGCGAGCGAGTCGGTGAGTCGGTGAGTCGGTGAGTCGTTTCGTCCGGCGAGGTGAATCGAACGCGGTCGCCGCCGCCGCCGTCGTCGCCGTCGGTCGCTTCCCTTCCGGGGAGAGGTCAGATTTAAAAAGCTCGTATGTTGATGTTGATCCTCACTGGACATCAGCATTGGATTTCGTAACAATCATCCCTCCTCTCCCTCGCGAAAAAATCAGAGACCGCGCCGGGAGAACGCGGAGAGAGAGACAGAGAGACAGAGAGAGAGAGAGGAAGGCGAGGAGAAAAATAAATACGCGACACGCACCCGACATCTTCCGGAGCAGCGCCCTTAGCAACCCGAGCGCGAACACGACGAGGAGGTCAAAGTTCGGAGGCACGTCCTCGTCGCTCCTCGCGAGCGCCGCGAGCGTCGTCGTCGTCGTCGTCTTCGTGCCCCCTCTCTCCGGCGCGTCGTCGTCTTCGTCGTCGTCGCCGTACTTCGCCCTCTTGTACCGATCCCCCGCGTTCAATCCCTTCTCCATCGTCACCGTCGGATCGCTCCCCGGCTCTGGGAGTCGGACGAGGTACCACCCTCGCTCCCACACCCTGTTCCCGAGCTCCTTCTCCCCCCTCGGCGCGGCGCCCAAGGTCATCTCCTTCAGCGACGGATCCGCGCTCGCCTCCGCCGCGCGCTCGTCGCGCGAGACGCCGTCGTTGATCACCGAGTGACACAGCACGAGCGTCTCCTCGACGGAGGCGCGCGGATTGCACAGCACGCCCTTTTGCACCGCCTGAAGCATCGCCTCGAGCTTCCTCCGCACGCTCGGCGCGCTCGCCGCGGGAAGCCGCCTGGTGACGGGCGACAGGAGCTCCGGCAGCGCGCCGGGGCACGTCGCGTGCGTCGCCAACAGCGTCAGGGTTTCGTGCGCGCGGCTTCTCCGAGCTTCGCGGTACGCGCCACGAATCGCCTCCACCTCTCGCTCCTATGGATACGAGCGAACGTCATTGGGTGGAGTTGAAAGGCGTCAGAAGCGGAGTTGAAAGGCGTCGAGGTGTGTCGGGATTGTGAGCGGGGGTTGATGGGCGGAGAGATGCGCCGGGAGAGAAAGTCCTTAAGGATCGGCGTTCACCACGCCGACGCGGTCGTACGGGAACCAGTGTGAGATTGAACGCGCCTCCGCCGCTCGCCCGAAGACGTCCTCGTCGAGCAACGGCATGATCGCCTCGAGCGCGTCCGTCGCGTCCTCCGGGTCCGCGCCGGGGACGCACGCGTCGACGAGCGCGTGGAGCGTCGCGCCGAGGACGTGCGTCATGAACCCGCGGTCGAGCCTCGACGCGAGCAGCCGGACCAGCGTCGGGAGTTTGGCGCAGCCGAGGCCTTTCGACGACGGGACGACGACGGGGCGGCGGGAAGGGATGCGATTGGTCAGCTTTCGATGACGTGTACGTTTCATTGGACGAGAGCGACGGAGAGGGCGGGCGGGTGCCGAGGTGCCGGGTGACGAAAGAAAGTCCTCGAGGAACGGCGTGCACCGCGCGAACGCGGTCGTATGGGGACCAGTCTCACCTTTCGCCGCGAGCGCGAGCGCGGCGCGCGCGGTGTCTCGCACGCCCTGCGCCCTGGACCGCAGACAGTTCGCGATCTTCCCGAGCACGCGCGCGATGTCCGCGTCGAGATCGCGCGCGGGGAGGAGTCGAAGGAGCGAGACGAGCGCGGCGGACGCGGCCGGTCGCACGGTCCCGCCCTTCCCCTCGTTATCCTCCACGACGACGAGAGACTCCAGCATCGGGAGAATATCCTATACAAGCGAACGTCGGGGTGGAGTTCATAGGCGTCAGGTGGAGTTGAAAGGCGCCGAGGGCGGGGATTGAAAGCGGGGGGTGGGCGGAGAGATGCGCCGGGAAAAGTCCTTAAGGATCGGCGTTCACCACGCGAACGCGGTCGTATGGGGACCAGTGTATAGAACGCACCATTCGCAACGTCTCGACGACGACCCGCGAGACGCGCCGTCCGACGACGTTCGAGGCTTCCTCCTTCGCGTGACCGTCGGCGCGCGCGCGTTCGCGTTCGCCACCCTCCTCCTCCTCCTTCTCCTCGTCGTCGTCGTCGTCGTCCCACTCGTGGAAGTTCTCGAGCGTCGTCGCCGCCGCGCGGATGTGCAACGCCTTGCTCCCCTCCACGTCCCACCCGCCTCGCGCCGCGCGTCCGCCGCCCGCTTTCCGCAGCGTCCACGTCAACAGGTCGCGGTAGCCGCGCCACGGGAGCGCGCCCGCGAGGCCGCCGATCGCCGCCGCCGCGGTCGACGCGACGTCCGCGCCGGCGTCGCCGAGCGACGCCACCGCCAACGGCGCGAAGTAGCCGACGACGGTGTCTGGCGGCACGGACCCCGCGCGCGACGACAACGCTCTGAGCGCTTTACACCGCCGGTGCGCCTGCAGGTGCGCCATGTTGAGGAAGAAGTCCTTCTCCGGGTCGTCGTCGTCCGCGAGTTTCGCGGCGCCGGGCGCGGCGGTAGGCCACGCGATCGCGAGCCGTCGGAAGACGCCGACGGCCTCGCCTCGCGTGACCTTATCGGGCGAGCGAAGTAAGCCGCGGACGCCGGGGGCGAGGACGCCGATCACCGCCGCACCGAGCGACGCCTCGGAGGCGGCGGCGTGTTTCAGCGCCCTCGCGGCCGTCGCGTCGAGGCCGACGATCGCGTCGTCGTCGTCGTCGTCGTCGTCGTCGGACTCGTCGTCGTCGGACTCGTCGCCGTCGGACCCGGACCCGTCTTTGCCCGTAACCTTCCGCCGCGCCTCCTCCTCCTCCTCGACGGCGGCGTCCAGGAACCGTTCCAGCGCCGCGGACGCCGCGTGCCTGAGCGCCATGTCCGACCCCCTGAGCTCGTGCAGCATGTGGTGCAAGATGGGCACCACCGCCGCGGGCGGGCACGACGAAAACCAACGCGCGTCGAGCGTTTCGTACGCGCCGAGTCTCGCGTCGTAGTCGGCGCCGTCGACGGCGTTCTTGGCGTCGGCGTGGAGGTTTCTCAATATCGGCGCCGCGACGCTCGCGGCGACGTCGCGCGCGGCGACGGAGGTGAACGCGGCGACGAGCGCGCGGCGCGCGGTTCGAGTGCGCAGGCGACCGAACAGCGGCGCGAGCGCGGCGCGGTGGCGATTCGCCGCCGCCGCCGCCGCCGCGTCGAAACGCGTTTCTTCGTCGTCGCGCCCGGAGGTTTTTTTATCCGACGTCGACGAATTCTTCTCCGCGGATAGACGCGGCGCCGGAGGGACCACCGCGGCGAGCGCGTGCAGCACCTCCGCGATCGCGCTCTCGTCAAGCTTACGCACGGAGAGCACCGGGACGAGCGTGTCCGCGATCGCCGCGGACGCCGCCGCGCGCCCGAGCAGCGGGCCGAGACGTTTTAGGAGCGCGAGCTCTCGCCCCGCGGCGCCGCCGGCGGACGCGCTCGCCGCTCGCGCCGACGGATAAGAGCTCCCCGCCCGTCGCCCTCCGCCGCGCATAGAACGCGCCGCGAGCGCGCGACGCAGCGCGTCTAGGAGCGCGGGCGCGTGATCGCGCAGCAGCGAGACGCTGACGTGCTCGGGCGGCGCGGGATCGGGCTCGGCGACGCCGCGCGTCTCGCGGTCGTTCTTCGCGCGATCCGCGTCGAATCGCGCCGTCTCCGCTTGCTCAACGAGCGACTCCGCGACGGCGATGGCCGCCGCGCGCGTCGCGTTCGACGCCGCCGGCGCGCCCAGCGCGCGCCACGCCTCCGAGAGCAGCGCGCCCGCGCGCTCTCCCCCGCCGCCGTCGGAGGTGAGGAGGACCGCGGTCCGCGCGTCGTCCGCGAGCGCGGCGATCACCGCGAGCGCCGGCGGCGGCGACGCCGACGACGACTCGCTCGCGAGACGCGCCGCCATGGGCGACACCGCGGCCAGCGCGGTGGGCCAGTACGTCGAGTAGTCGAACGACGGGTGACGCGCGAACGCCGCGGCGAGGAAGCGCACGGCGAGGACGCGGATCTCTCGCGCGTCGCGGAGCGACGTGGACGCCGACGTGGACGTCGCGCGCCGCTTCGGCGGTTTCGCGTCGTCGTCGTCCACCTCCTCCTCCTCCTCCTCCTCCTCCGCGTCGAGCTCGGGCGCCTCGTCTCCTTCCTCCTCCTTTTCCTCTTCCGTCGCCGCCCCCGCCGCCGCGGCCGCCGCTCGCGCCGCCGCCGCGCGCTCGCACGTCTCCGACGCCTCTCGCAACAGCTCCAGCGCGATCGCGAGCAGCGGATCCAAATACGTCTTCGCGTGCTCCCCAGCCGCGCTCAGGAGGTCGCCGGCGGCGCGCAGGAAACCCGCGGGTCGGCGGCTGCCGTCGCGCGCGAGCGCGCCGACGTTCGCGTCCGCGACGAGCGCGCGCCACCCCGCGCGGGAGACGGCGTCGCCCGCCGCGGTCGCGACGAGCGCGTCCTGCCACGGCGTCGACGCGGCCGGGAACAGATCGAGATCGAGAACGAGATCGAGTTCGACGTCGGTCGATGCCGGTCCCGGTCCCGCGTCCGGACGTCGTCGCGCCGCGACGGGCTCGAGCGGAGCGATCACGGAATACACGAGAGGGACGATCTCCGCGGGGTCTAACCGCCCGATCCACGCGAGCGCGGCCGCGCGCAGCGGCGCGTGTCTCCCGCTCCGTCGCTTTAAACGCGGGAGCAGGCACCTCACGACGAGCTTCGCGAACGCGGGACGGTGCTCTGGCGGCACCGCCGCCGCCGCCGCCGAGTCGTTCCCGCCCCCTCCGTCCTGAGGCTCGTCGAGCTTCAACGACGTGAGCTCGTCCTTCACGGTGTCCAAAGACGTCAACCTCACGAGCCGCGACGCCAAATCCGGGGTGAGGTGCGGCAAGCGCCAGCTCGCGAGGCATCTCACCGCGAGCGACGCGAGGTCCGGCTCATCCGCGGAGACGGTCCGCTCGAGCACCGCGCGCGTCGCGTCGCCGACGCCGCGCTCCAACGCCTTCAGCGGCTTCCCGCCGTTCAGCGCGTCCAGCAGGAGCTTGAGCCACTCGCGCAGGCCCTGCCGCCACGCCTTCCCCGCGCGCGGCGTGCCGTCGGGTTTCGGCGCGTTGTACGCGAGGAAGAGACGCGCGATCGGGAGCGGGTGCCGGCTCGCCGCCGACGGCGACGCCGCGACGCAGCGCAGGAGGAGCCCTAATCGCGCCCACCGCTCGACGCCTTGCTCCACGGGCACCGTGTCGAGGGCCATGCGTCTCTGAAGCGTCGCCGCGGCCTCGGTGGTGGCGTTCGAACCGGAACCGTCGCCGCCTTCGAAATCGTCCCACGCCGCGCGCTTGCCGCCGCGTTCGCCGCCCGTTTTCGTTTTCGTTTTCTTCGCCTCAGCCGCTCGCGCCGCCGCGGCGTCGTGCGCGTCCAAACACCCGCGCATGGTCTCCGTGAGGTCGCCGAACACCACCGTCCACGCCGCCGCGTGCGTCCGCGTCCGCGTCGTGAGCGCGGCCGTCAGCTTGATCACCTCCGGCCACAGCGTCGCGAGGCGGACGTGCAACGCGCCGGCGGCGCATTTCGTCATCGCGACGGCGGCGACGGAAGAGATTCCGTCGCCGTCGTCGCCGTCGTCGCCGTCGTCGCCGTCGCACACGCCCGCGTCGACCGCGCGCGTCATCGCCGCCACGGAGACTTGCGAGCGCTTCGCGTACTCCATCACGTTCCCGCCCTTGGCGCTCACGTCGTGCGCGTCGCGCGCGTTGATCTCGAGCCAGCGTCTCAACATCTGAGACACGCTCGACGGCGCGTCGTTCACGGAACGCGCGTCGTCGTCGTCGTCGTCGTCGCCGCCGCCGCCGCCGCTCCCGCCGCCGCCGCTTCCTGCCGCGTACCGCGAGATCGCGGAGAGGTACCGCAGCGTCGCCACGCGCAGGTGCCGCGACGGCGCGTCGAGCGTGGCGGAGTGCGCGCGCGTCGTCGCGAGCGCGCTCACGGGAAGAGGAGATTCGTCGCCGTCGCCGTCGCCGTCGCGCGCCGCGTCGAGAAGCTCGGCGGCGGCGTCGAGGACGCCGGGGCACGTCATCGCCGCGGACGCCGCGCGCACGGCGAGCGCGGCGTCGCGAGGGAACGCGTCTTCTTCTTCCTGCGTCACGGCGCTCGCGGTCGCGCGAAAACGCGCGGCTCTGGCGCGCATCGCCGCCGCGAGCACCGCCGCCGCGTCGTCCTTCCCACCCGCGGCGTACGCGTTTTGCGGCGCGTTCCCGTCCCCGCGCCCGTCCTCCGCGTCGTCGTCGTCGCGCTCGAGGACGTCCAGCGACCACGTCAGCGCGTCGTTCGTCGCCGCGCGCGTCTCCGCCGCGTCCGCACAGTGACGCAGCACGCGCAGGAGCGCCCACCGTCGCCGCGCGGGAACGGCGGCGTGCTCCGCGCCGCCGCCGCCGCCGCCGCCGCCGCGGCTTCGCGCTCTTACCTCCGCCGCGGCGTCGGGCGCGGCGTCCCTGATCATCGCCGCGTCGTCGTCGCCGTAAGCCTCGCGCAGGACGTCGCACACGTCCCCGAGGAGCGCGGCGGCGGCGTCGGCGTCCACGAGCTCTTCCTCGGACGCGAAATCGTTCGCGTCCGAAGACGCGGCGTTCGTCAACCGCCTTCGCGAATCAAAATCATCCCAGCCGGCGTTGAGCGTCTTCGTCAGCGCCGGCGCCGCCGCGGGGAGCAGCGCGTACAACGCCGCCGCCGCCGCGGGCTCGCCGTCCATCGCCCTCGCTCGCAGCGCGCCTAAGAAATGGAACGTCGCGCGATTCGGCGCCTTGCTCACCGCGCTTCCCCAGCGTCCCGCCGCCGCGCCCACCGCGCTCGGGCCTCGACTCGCGCCGGCGATTTTATTATGCGCGTCGACGAGCGCCAGGCACACGCGGTGGACGCCCTCGGCGAGCGCTTGCCACGTGGACGCCGACGTGGACGCCGACGTGGACGCGCGCTTCGAAGCGCGCTCGAGCGCGGGGAGCGCGGACGTCGTCAGCAGCGCGAAGATGGGGTCGTAGTCCTCGACCCTCGCGCCGCGGTACGCCTCGACGGCGGCGGCGACGACGCTCAGACTCCTCGCCGCGCGCGTCGTCGTCGCCGCGGCGTCCTCTTCTTCTTCTTCTTCTTCGTCGTCTTCTTCTTCTTCGTCGTCGTCGTCGGAGCTCTCGTCGCCGGAGGCGTCGTCGCCGTCCTCTCCCTTCGCCTTGACCGCCGCGCACGCCCGCCTCGCCGCTCTCAACGCGCGCGACCACATCGCCGCGCACTTCCCGCGTCTCGTGTGCTTCGCCAACGCGTCGATCGTCTTCTCCGCGACGTCGTACGCTCTCGATAACGCCACGTCAGCGTCGGTTTCGCCGTCTCTGCGCAGGACGCGCGCGGACGGACGAAGGACGCGTCGAAGCACGCGCGGCGCCCTGGAGTGCAGCCCGTGCGCGGCGCCTTTCATGCTCTCCGCGAGCAGATGCCCGGCGGCGTCGACGTTGTTTTCGATTTCCTTCGCCGTGACGTCCCGCCGCGTCGTCGTCGTCGTCGTCTTCATCGTCTTCGTCGTCTTCGTCGCCACGTCACCATCCATGTCATCACCCTCCTCGGCACCCTCCTCGGCACCCTCCTCGACGTCGACGTCCACGTCGACCAAAACCTCCGCCGACGACGACGTCGCCTCGTCCAGAAGCGCGTCCACCCCGCGTCGACACGCCGCGTCGGGCGCGGCGCGAAACAAAAACGCAGTCGCCTACGAGCGAACGTCGGGGTGGAGTTGAAAGGCGTCAGAAGCGGAGTTGAAAGGTTCCGAGGGCGGGGATTGAAACCGTGGGACCCTGGGCGGAGAGACACGCCGAGAAAAGTCCTTAATAATCGGCGTTCACCACGCGAACGGGGTCGTATGGGGACCAGTGTGAAGGAGAACGCGCCTGCGCGGCGAACAGCCGCACGTGCGCGCTCCTGTGCCGCCGCAACTGCCGCGTGAGGTCCAACGCCCTCGGCAAGTCCGTCGCGAGCTGTCGCTGCATCCACTTCAAGATCTTCGCGAGGCACGCGAAGACGTGCTCTAGGAGCTCCGGCTCTCGCTCGATGCCCGTGCGGCACAGCCGGGCGAGTCGATTCGTAACCGCGGAGAGATGCGGAATGAAATCCGAGCGGAGGTCGCGCGCCAGCGCGGCCAAGCACGCGAGCAGCGCCTCCAGCGAGTGCTTCGCCTCGTGCGTGAGCCTGCTCAGCAACTTCTCGACGACCTCGTCCTGGTGCAGCACGAGCATCGCGAGCGAGTGCGCGCGCGGGGAGGCCTCCGCGGAGAAGGCTGAGAAATCCGCGCCGCAGCAGAGCTCCGCCCACTGCGCGAGCGCCTCCTGGAAGAAGCACGAGCTCCCGTGCAGCGGCGCCGCGCGCAGCTCCCCCGCGGCTCTGTGGACGTCGACGTCCACCTCCGCGACCCTGCGCGCGAAGTTTTTGAACGCGAACGCGCGCTGCTTGGGCGGTTTGCGTCCGAGCGCCGCGCGCGCGTCGTCGTCGTCGGACGACGACGACGCGTCGCCATCGAAATCGCCGTCGTCGCCGCCGCCGCGCTTCCGCGCCTCGCTCGCGAAGTTTCCAAACTTCGCGGCGACGAACTTGGCGTCGTCCTTGCGCGCTTGCTTCTTGCTCGTCTTCAGGTCCGGGTCCGCGAACCCCCTGCGGCGCTTGTTCGTCACCTGCTTCGCCGCCTTGCCCTTCTTCGCGCCTCCACCAGACTTTGGCGGCATCGCGGACGCCGACGCCGACGCCGCCGAGACGCGCGCGCGCGCGTCCGGGGACGCCTCCGACGCCGCTTCCGCGCCGCGCGATCGACCGGTGCGCGCCGCTCGGTCTGCGCGTCGCCCCTCGGCCCTCGCGCGGTCGTCGATTGGCGCCGCCGCACGACTGAGCAACAACGAGAGCGGAGTCGGCGCCGGCGCCGGCGCCGCGCCGGCGGCGTGATGATCCGGTCGGTCGGCCTCGCTGCGCTCCGGCAGTGCTCGGACGAGACGACTGACTCCCGCCGCCGCCGCGATCGACCTCTTTCCGCGGCGCCTCGCACGCGCAGGCCGGCCGCGACGCGATACCACCGAACTAAGGGCCCGCCATGGTGCGTCGACGATCCCTCCCGCGCGGTCGCGATCGGCGCGCTACGTCTCGCGGCGCGCCGATCGCGCCGCGGACGCTCGCGCCCAAACCCTACGACGATCGATCGACGATAATAATCTGTGTCTGTCTCTCGCGCCGCGTCGCCGGCGCGAGTGGCGTCGCTCGACGGCGGCCGTTCGCGGGTCCCTCCCACCCCGCGCGAACGATTCGCTGACCCTCCCTCCCTCCCGTCCCTTCCTCTCAACCCTAAACGCTTCAGGCGTCCAAGTTCTGGGGCGGCGACAGCTCCGATAGCGGATCGGACAGCGGATCGGAGTCCTCCTCCTCCTCGTCAAACGGGTCCGGGTCCTCGTCCTCCGGGTCCTCGTCCTCCGGGTCGTCCTCGTCCTCGGAGTCGGACGCGGGGCCGTCCAAGTACCTCCAGGCCGGGTCCTCGGACTCCTCCTCCGATGAGGGCGTCCGCGTCGTGCGAAGCGCCAAGGACAAGCGCTTCATCGAGGCGCGCGCCATCGCGGACGAGATGCGAAACAAGATCAAAAACAACGACTGGATCTCGCTGCAGACGCTGTTCGACAAACTGAACAAGCAGCTCGAGAGGGTCATGCGCTTGCAAAACGAGGTCGGCGGCGGCGTCCCGAAGTTCTACTACCGCGCGCTCGCGACGTTGGAGGACGCGATCGAGGCGACGTTCGCAAACAAGCCCGCGATCAAGAAGATGTCCTCCACCAACGCCAAGGCATTCAACGCGATGCGGCAACGCTTGAAGAAACACCAGCGCGACGACCCCACCGTGGAGGCGGGGATCCGAGCCGCGCACGAGAAGATGGAGTCCACGGACGAGGACGAGAGCGAGCCGGAGAGCGACTCGGACTCGGACGCGGATGACGACGACGACGAGAAGGAGAATAAGCAATCCGCCGACGCCGACGACGGCTTCGAGACGGTCGGGAAGGGCGGGAAGACCAAGGGCAAGGGCGCGGCGGCGGCCGCGGCGGCGCAGCCGCCGAAGGAGCTCGACGTCATGACCGCGCCGAAGGAGAAGATCACGTACGAGATGGTGGACAAGAAGCTCAAGGACATCATCGCCAGCCGCGGGAAGAAGGGGACGGATCGTCACGAAAACGCGGAAAACCTCGCCTACCTGGCCACCGTCTCCACGTGCGCGTCGCAGGAGATCGAGTCGCTCATCATGCTCATCAGCGCGCAGTTCGACATCTCCGGGAGCATGTCCGCGCACATGCCGATCCCGATCTGGAAGCGGTGCGTGAACAACCTCCTCAGGATCGACAAGCTCCTCTCGGAGAATAAACAGATCACGCTCACGGAGGACGTCGAGCCCCAGCCCAAGCCTCCGCCGGAGGACATCGTCGCGGGCGCGCCCGTGCAGCTCTGGGGGTCTCTGTGCGCGTTCACCGAGCGTCTGGACGACGAGTACTTCAAGTCGATGCAGTCGATCGATCCGCACAGCAAGGAGTACCTGTTCAGGATGCAAGACGAGTCGCTCTTCATCGTCCTCTGCGCCGCCGTCGTGCGGTACTACGAGAACCGCGACGACGCGACGGAGATTCACTGCAAGCTGTCGCTTCGTCTGCTCGAGCACCTGTACTACAAGCCCGAGCCCGTGTACGAGGCGCTGAGGAAGTTCGCGACCGCGAAGCTCGAAGACGCGGACGCGCTCGAGGCGAAGCTCGCCGCGGACGCCGTCGCCGCGGCGGCGGCGGCCAAGGCGAAGGAGGAGGCGAAGAGGATCCGCGATAAGCAGGCGGAGGAGGAGGACGAGGAGTACCTCGACGACGAGGACGCGGACCAGGCGGAGGCGAAGGAGGCGCAGGAGATTCCGTACCCCGCCGGGTTCAGGTTCCCCGCGCCGTCGCTTCCGGAGACGCTCAAGAAGCTGTCGCTGACTATTTACAAAGACGGCGACACGCGAAGCAAAGCGCGCGCGATGCTGTGCGAGATTTTTCAGAAGGGCCTCGTCGGCGACTTCCGCGCCGGCCGAGACCTCATGCTCATGTCGCACCTGCAAGAGAACATCTCGCACATGGACATCTCGACGCAGATCTTGTTCAACCGCGCGATGGCGCAGCTCGGCCTCGCCGCGTTCCGCGGCGGGTTATTCGCCGAGGCGCAGTCGTGCCTCGGCGAGATGTACCAAGGCGGCCGCGTCCGCGAGCTCCTCGCGCAGGGCGTCACGCAGTCCCGCTTCCACGAGCGCTCCATCGAGCAAGAGAAGCTCGAACGCCGTCGTCAGATGCCGTTCCACATGCACATCAACCTCGAGCTCTTGGAGTCGGTGCACCTCGTGACGTCCACGCTCGCGGAGGTGCCGTACATGACGCAAACGTCCACGCGGCGGGCGCGGTCGACGAATAAGCCGTTCACGCGAATCTGCGATAACTACGAGCGGCAGACGTTCAACGGCCCGCCGGAGAACGTTCGGGATAACGTCATGGCCGCGGTCAGGTTCCTGCTCGACGGGCGGTGGTCGCACGCGAAGGATATCATCCTCGGGTTGGAGGCGTGGAAGCTCCTTCCCGGCGACGCCGCGCCCGTGCTCGAAAAGGTTGTTAACCGCCTCAAGGAGGAGGCGATGCGAACGTACCTGTTCCAGTTCGCGGCGCAGTACAACTCCGTGTCCATGGACGTCATCGGCAATATGTTCGACCTCGACCAGAAGTCCGCGCACTCCATCGTGAGCCGAATGATCATCAACGAGGAGCTGCGGGGGATGTGCGACGCGGTGACCAACTCCGTCGTGATGTCGCACGCGGAGCCCACCCGTCTTCAGTCGCTCGCGATGACGTTCGCGGAGAAGTGCGCGGTGCTACTCGACGCGAACGAGCGCGCGCTCGAGCTGCACGTCGGCACCGGCGGCGCGCAGCTGTTCGATTACGACGACGACGGCGGCGGCGACGGCGGGCGACGCGGCGGTCGCGGCGGCCGCGGCGGGAGAGGCGGCCGCGGCGCGGGCGGGGAGTGGGAAGACGACGGCGGCGGCGGTCGCGGCGGGCGGGGCCGCGGCGGAAGAGGCGGGAGAGGCGGTGGTCGCGGGAGAGGCGACCGCGACGGCCGCGACGGCGGCGGGCGGCGCCGGCAGGAGAGCTACTCGAACTTCTCCACGCGACGGGGCGCGGAGGGCGACTTCGCGAAGCGCGGCGGCGGGAAGTTTAAGAAGGATCCGAAGGAGGACCAACGCGATCCCACGGAGCGGATGGTCTCCCTCAAGGCTGGGAACTGGAGGCGCTGACCTGACGACGAGTGCGAGTTCTCGCCGCCGCTTAGAAGAGTACGCTAGTACGCTGATACTACAAAAAAATACACGTTACCCCTACGACGAACGCTACCAAACGAAACGGGTCGACGCGGGACGTTACCGAGACGACCTATCTCGTCACCTATCTCGTCGCCTACGACGCCTCCGGCTCGCCCTCCGCGGCGGTCGCCGTCGCCGTCATCATCCCGTCGAGAAACCCGCGCTGAATCTCCGCGTTGCTCTTCTCCATGTTTTGCATCACCAACCCGCGGCATATGTCCCACTCGAAATCCCCGCCCGCGTACGCGGTCCTCACGTCCATGACCCGCCGCGCGATCGAGGGGTCCGCCGCGGTGAGCTTCTCTAAAAACGCGTCGCCGTCCTTCACCGGGTTGGCCTCGAGAAAATCGAGCAGGAACGCGTGCACGTTCGTCACCCGCGCCGCCTCTCTCGTGCCCTCGTTCGAGTCCGCGTCGTCGACGCCGTCCGCGCCGTTGCTCGTGCTGATCTTCGGCGCCGCGGTCTCGGTCTGGTCGATCACGATCCACGTCGCGACGTAGGTGAACAGCGCGGTCAGGAGTCGCGATGCCTTCTTCTCGGGCGTCTCGCCCCCGAACGCGCCCGCGGGGACGAACATCTTCGGGTCGTCGCTGAACGACGCGCGGGATGGCGGCGCGTGGGCACGCGCGCGGGGGCGGCGGCGGTCGCGGCGCGTCGGGACGGAGATGGAGGGCGCGAACGACGACGCGCGGAGGAGGGACGCCATGCTGCCGCGCGGCGTGGAATAACACTGAAGTTTTTTTTCTCCACGGCGGACTTTTTCCAGACTTTTTCGAACAGGCGGGAAGAAGCCACGACGGCGGCGGGGCGCGCCACTTCCCGAGCGCGCGCGACGACGAGCGCGCCTCGATCGCGTCGGATCGCACCGCGCGGACTCTACATCGCGCGCGACGGCGAACCCGCGCGGCGTCATGACGGACGCGAACCAGCTCCCGTTCGAAGGCTTGGGGCGAAGGCTTGGATCCAAGGCTTGGGGCGAAGGCTTGGGTCTCCTAGGGCGGCTCCCGTTCGAAGTCCTCGCGAACGGCGTCTTCGCGACGCTGGACGACACCGAGGTCGCGGTGTTCGCGCGGACGAGCGGCGGGTGTTTGAATCTCGCGAAGCGCGCCCGGCGCAGGCTCAGGCTCAGGTACATGAACAAGGAGAACTTCGTTCACTCCGTCGAGAGGCTGCGGTGGGCGAAAGAGTCCCTCGGGCTGGAGTGGGACGAGCACTTAACCAGCCTCGCCGCGGGAAGCGGAAATCTCGAGGTCTTGCAGTGGGCATGGGAGAACAGTTGTCCTATCTGCGCGGGAGCTACATCCAACGCCGCCGGGCAAGGCCGTCTCGAAGTCTTGAAGTGGCTACGGACAGCGAAGACGCACCCGGGGGCGCTCACGAATACGAACGACGGGAAGTGTCCTTGGAGCGCTAGATCCTGCGCCTTATCTGCTGAGGGCGGGCACTTCGAGGTGTTGAAATGGCTGCGTGCGAATGGATGTCCGTGGGACGCTTCGACGTGCAGCGGTTCGGCGAAAGCGGGCTCCCTAGACATGTTGCAGTGGGCGCGGGAACACGGTTGCGAATGGAGTGCGCGAACCGTAAACGACGCCATCAGCGGAAAGAGTGTCGAAGTTTTAAAATGGGCGGTGTTGAACGGCTGCCCTTGGGATGACAGTTCGTGCCAGATGATTGCAGAGTTGTCGAGCGGTGGTATCGAAATGATGACGTGGGCGCGCGAACACGGGTGTCCGTGGGGTAGAATCGATATCTGGGGCGCAACCGAAAGAGCCGCTTGCCGCCGGGATATCGAAATGTTGACGTGGCTTCGCGAGCGTGGGTGCCCGTGGAGTCGTGATACTTTCGGAGGGGTTTCGTCGAAGTGGCATCCGAATCCGAAAGACATAGTCATCGTGGATGGAACAACAAAAATCGAGATGTTTGAATATTTACGCGCAAACGGATGCCCTTGGACTGCGAATGCTGCCAAGCACGCTGCCGAAATCGACGACTTTGAAGCTTTGAAGTGGTTCCACAACGCGGGGTATCCTTTCTCTTTTTGGGCTTGCACGGCGGCAGCCGGGCGAGGTAATCTTGAGGTGCTCAGATGGTTACACGAGCACGGTAAACCGTGGAACTGGACGTGCTGCGCTTTCGCAGCAGGATGCTCATCATTAGAAGTCTCCGAGGACGAACGCATCGAGGTTCTGAAATACGCACTCGACAACGGCGCAGTCTTTAACTACAGAGCATGTTCTCACGCCGCGTATCACGGGAACCTAGAGGTGTTGAAGTTCTTACGATCGCGTGGGTGCGATTGGAACGAGGATACGTGTGCGTACGCCACACATCAGTGTAACTTACACGTGTTGAAGTGGGCACGAGAACACGGATGCCCGTGGGATCACAGGATTCTTCACTACGCCGTGGACAGTTTGAGAACCGAAAACAAACGGGAGTTGCTCGCGTGGGTACTGACGAACGGGTGCATCCTGGCAAATTTAGGAGAAAGCAGAATCTACTACGAAGTGATAGAAGAAGATAGCGACTTTGGATATCTCGACAGCGAAGAGGAGTACGACATTTCCAGCGACGAAGACAGCGATGACGACAGCGATGACGACAACTCGCTCGACTTTGATCTATTCGATTAGACCAAAGCGTTCGACGACGACGTGACGAATGACGATTTCATTTCATCTACTACGAAACCTCAACATCACGCCCCCGCCTGCATCGGCGGCGGTGCCGCGCACACGTAATCCAACAAGAACACGCTCGCCTCCGCGGTCGCGGCCAAGTCCTCGTGCATCGCCGCGAACGCCTTCGACAACCTCCTCAGCGCCGGCAACAACTGCTCGCTCCCCCCCCCTCCCCCGCCGCCGCCGCCCGCGCCCACCAGCGCCCCCACCATCCCCCCGTGCGCGGCCGCGTGGATCGCCCGCCCGTGCGCGACGCACAGCTCCCTCGCCCACCGCAGCATCAGCTGCGCGTGCGGCCCTCGCGTCGCCCTCGCCGCGATCGACTCGATCAGCGGCGAAAGCAACGCGGGTGGAAAATCCCGAAGCGCGCCGGCGACGGCGTCCGGCGGAGTCTTCTCCAGCACCTCCCGGACGAGCGCCTCGTCCTCCTCCGCGCCTCTCAGACGCAGCGCCATGAGCAGCGCGACGCGCGCGTCGCCGTGTCTCAGCGCGCGGCGCGCGGCGGCGGGGGTCACGTCCTCGCCGAGGTCGGTCGGATCGAACGCGGCGCCCGCGTCCTTGGCGAAGACCATCACGCCCTCCGTCGTGGACGCGGCCCATCCTTGGCCGGTGGGCGCGAACGCGACGTGCTTGCATCGGATCGTCTTGCGCTTCTTCTTGCCGTTGTTCGCGTTGGAGGATCCCGCGGCGTGGGCGCGCGCGCCGGGGATGTCGTTCGCGTCGTCGTCGTCGTCGTCGTCGTCGTCGTCGTCGGGTAACAGGTCCAGCGGCCCGGCGTCCGTGACTCTGCTCGAGTCCAACCGCTCGATCGTCCCGTCCATGGCTTTGCTCTTCGACAGCGAAAACTTCCTCAGCAGCGACGTCCCCTCGACGTCGTACATGCACACGCTCTTGCCGTTCCCTCCCGCCATGAGCAGCGCGCCGTCGGCGCTGTACGCGAGCGTCTTGAACGCGCGGCCGGCGTTTACGTTGGCGCCCGAGCGCAAGTCGCCGATTGTCTTTCCGCCCGCCATGTCTCTCCTGCCCTCGATCGTGCCCTCCAACCGCGCGTCGTCCGGTTTCCACAGAAAGATCTGCCCGTCCAGCGTCGCGGCCGCGAGCTGCTTGCCGTCGGGGCGGAACGCGACGGCGAGGACGTCGTGCGCGTGCTGGAGAACGTCCGTCTGACCTCGGCCGTCGTAGACGTCCCAGAGCCTGACTGTCTTGTCCCAGGACCCGGACGCGAGGAGCGGGCTCTCGGGGGAGAAGCACAGCGCGTTCACGGGGCCTTGGTGCCCGGCGAAGATGTCCAGGAGCCGACCGGTCTTGAGCGACCAGATGTGGATCTGGAACGTGTCCAAGGAACCTGCGACGAGAGTACAGAGAGGAGGGGGCGCGGGGTCAGCGAGCGAAGCGGAAGCGGAGGGGGGGAAGGGGAATGCGGGGCGTTCGCGTCCTGGCCGCCGCCGCCGCCGCCGCCGCGGATGGAGATCAGATTTAAAAAGCTCGTATGTTGATTTTGATCCTCACTGGACATCAGCATTGGATTTCGTAACAATCATCCTGTCCCATCCGCGCGCGGCGACGCGTCGAGTCCGAGTCGAGGAAACGAAAAACGAAAACGAAACCGAGAGAAAAGATCCAACGAAGAAAAGTCTCGGGCGCGTTTCGCGCGCGCGCACCCGCGCACACGATCTCCCCCGAGGGATCCACGGCCAGCGAGACGAACTGGCACGGGTCCGGCGACGTCAGCGTCTTGAAGTTCCGGTACCGCATCAGGTCGAACGCGCGCACGGTCCCGTCCATCGACGCCGAGAGCACCGCGTGCCCCGACGGCAAAAAACACACCGCGCCCACCGGCCCCGAGTGCTCGTCGAACGTCACGAAACAGCTCCCCGTGGCCGCGGACCACACCTTCACGGTGTTGTCGTCCGACGCCGTCGCGATCAACGCGCCGTCGGGGGAGTACGCGCACGCGTTCACGTCGTAGTAGTGCCCCTGCTGCTTGTACACGTACGTCTCCGACTGCCACTCCCAGACGAGCAGTTGTCCCAACTTGGCGCAGCCGAGCGCGATCCACTCCCCGGTCTCGTTCCACTCGCACGACGTCACCTTCTGCGTGGATATGGAGAGCGTCTGGAGGTGGTTGAACTCGCCGGTCGCGAGCCTGTGGAGCGTGAAGACGCCGTGCGCGAACCCGGCGCACAGCATCCCGCTCCTCGCGTGGTACCGCGCGCAAGAGAGCTTATTCGGCATGTGGAAAAAATGTTTTCCGCGGAGACGCCACCGCCGCCCTTTCGGTTTCTTCTTCTTCGCCGCCGCCGCCGCTTCGCCTTTCTTCCTTCGCTTACTCTTATTACTACCGTTCGCATCGTCTTCGTCTTCGTCTTCGTCGTCCAGCAGCTGCCACTCGAACAGAGCGCCGTCCTCGGATATCGTGTAGCACGAGAACCCGTCGAGTTGCGCGCAGAACGCGACGGCCACCAGCGGCTCGCGGTGGCCGCTCAGCGTCGGCGGCGCGTACCCGTCGAGATGATTCGCGCTGTATATCCTCGCCGTGAGGTCCTTCCCGCCAACGATGATCCACTGGCTGTCGCCGGACCACGCGAGGCACGTCGCGTCGTCGTACATGCCGCCGTACGTGCGAAGGAGACGGAACGGCGCGAACTCTTTGAGCATCGTCGGCGTCGCCCAGATCTGGACGAGCTTTCCGACGAGGACGGCGAAGGATTTGCCGCACGGGGAGAACTCGCACGCGGTGACTTTGCCCTTGAAGTTCATGTGGTGCAGCGTGACGCGTTTTCTGCGACGACCGACCGACGAGAGGCGTGGGAGGTGAGAGACTGGACGGTTGGAGGAATTCGATGCGAACGACGACGCGAACGAACGAACGACGCGAACGAGACGTCCTTCCTCCCCGCCGCGCGATGCCTCGTCAAGTCGTCGTCCTCAACGACTCGCGTCGATCAGTTCTCAACATCGAATTAACTTTTATTGCTTTTCGTCATCGGCATCGCGGCGCGGGGACGCGGGAGCGGCGGCGCATCCGAACGAGGGATGGGAAATCGCGTCGTCGCGCGAGCGCGCAATGAGTGACGGGCGAGGACGCACCGAACGTTCACGAGGATCGCGCGCCCGTCCGTGTCGAACGACAGCATATGATGCCCCGACGGCGACACCGCGACGCATCTGATCTCCGTCAAGTTCTCGCACGGCAGCGTCGTGGACGACGACAGCTGTAGGTCCACCTCGGAGACGCGGTTCCCGACGCTGCTGATGAGATGGTGCCCGCGCAGGCACAGGTTCCCGCCGCGGTACGGCGCGCCGAGAAGGTTATTGAATCGATAGTGCGCCATCGCGTCGACGCGCGCGCCCGCCGCGGTCGGGTGTGATGCGCGGTTCGCGGCGCCCTGCCCCGCGCGCGTCGCTGTGGACGTCGGGGCGGCGGCGAGCGACGAACAGAAGTCAGAATAATCTCGTCAGCCGCCGCCGCCGCCGACTCCGAAACTCAACGACGGCGCGCGTCGCGCCGCGGTTTCGCTCGTCGCGCGCCATTCCGCGGGACGCCGCGCGCGCGAAAGCAGGTCGCCCGCGCGCCGCGTCGAGAGCGATGGCGAAGGCCGCGGCGGCGACGGCGCGCGGGAGCAAGCGACGCGCGGCGTCGGACGCGGACGCGACGCCGTCGTCGGGGAAGAAGGCGAAGAAGAATGCGAAGAAATCGAAATCGAGCGCGAAGAAGCGATCCGACGGCGACGCGCACGGGTGGCGCCCGCTCCCCGTCCGCCTCGACTTCGGCAGCGCGTTCACGCGCCACCTCTTCGTGCGCGTCCCGTCCGCGAACGCCGCGGAGGGCGCCACGGAGGGCACCGCGCTGTTCGTCGCGGCGATCCCCCTCGGATGGACGCGCGCGCATCTCCGAGAGCTCTTCGAGGAAAACTTTGGCGCGGTCGAGGAGACGTCGCTCGTGACCTTGGACGCCGCGCCCGACGTCGCGGGCGGCCTGGTGCGCTTCGCGTCCGCGAGCGGCGCGAAGAAGGCGCTCGCGGCGAGCGTCCGCGGGGGCGACGCGCTCGACCCGCCCGCGTCGCTGGCGCCGACGTCGATCGGCCTGGAGAAGTGGGTCGGACATCATCGACACGCGCGGCCGGGGAGCGAGGTGCGTTCTATACACTGGTCCCCATACGACCGCGTTCGCGTGGTGAACGCCATTCCTTAAGGACTTTGCCCGGCGTCTCTCTCCGCCCACCCCACGGTTTCAATACCCGCCCTCGGCGTCTTTCAACTTCAACTGACGCCTTTCAACTCCACCCCAACGTTCGCTCGTATGGAACGACCCTGAGGCGTTGGGGAGACGGATAGACGAGTGGTTCGAGGCGTTCGAGGCGGAGGAGGCGAGGAAGGAGGCCGCGGCGAAGGCTGCCGGGGAGGGAGACGACGGGTGGACCGTCGTGGAGGCGAAGCGAGGAAGGAGGAAGACGACGGATGATGAGGGCACCGCGGTGGGCGGGATCCGAGCGGCGACCGCGGACGCGAGGCGAACGGCGGGGCCGACGCCGAGGGAGAACTTCTACCGGTTTCAACAGCGCGAGAAGCGCCGAGGCGAGCTGTTCGAGCTGAAGCAGAAGTTCGAGGTGGACAAGGAGAGGGTCGCGAAGCTCAAGGCGAGCCGCAAGTTCAGGCCGTTGTGACGCGGCGCGATCTCGCGGGCGTTGGCGCGCGCGACAGCTGTGTGACCAGACTCCTTTAATCACGATAAAAGAATTCTCGACGATCCTTCGATCACATCGCGACCTGCTCGTCCTGCTCGCGCTCCAAGATGTCCAGCTCCCCCCGCGTCACCTCCATCTTCCGCTCCAAAACCTTCAGCGCGTTCACGACGATCTCCTCCGGTCGCAGCGCGCCCGTGGACTCCACCGTGAAGTGAAACGCGTCCTCCTTGGCGCGGATGTCCACCAGTCCCGGCTTCCCGAGTTCCTCCGCCTTCTTCAGACACTCGCCGTCGTACCCGTACTGAGGGTCGAGCGAACGTCGGGGTGGGTGGAGTTGAAAGGCGTCAGAAGCGGAGTTGAAAGGCGTCGCGGCGTGTCGGGAGGGATTGAAAGCGAGGGACCCTGGGCGGAGAGAAACGACGGGCAAAGTCCTTCAGCAGAAACGGCGCGCGCGACGCGAACGCGGTCGTATGGGGACCGGTGCGGTAACAGAACGCGCCTGATCCGGCGCGTCGACGACGACGCGCCTCGTCGCCTCGTCGTAGCGGAACAACGCCGTCGGCGACGACTCCACGAACGCCATCTTCTCCTCCTCCGTGAGCGTCGCCATCAGCTCCTCGTTGATGGTGATCTCGGGCTCGAACCGATACGTCGCCGTCGCGACGGGCTGCCACTTCGCGTGGTCTCGCCCCACGCCTTTCCTTGCCACGCACCGCATGTTGATCTGCTGCCCTCTCCGCAACTTCACGATCACGACGCCGGGGATGTCCGGTCCGTCGTCGGGACCGCGCGCCGCCGCCTGCGCTTCGAACTCCATCGCGCCGCCTTTACCCTTGATGGACTCTCCCGGGTGGTAATTCACCGGCGCGACTCTCGGGTCGTAGCACACGAGATCGTTCGACGTCACGTCCACCGTCTCCGCGCTCGCGCATATCCCCGTGTTCAGCTCGAAGTGCACGTCCGTCACGCTCTCGTCGTCGCCCGCGTAGTCGTACGGGAACTCCATCTCCACCGCCTTCTCGCTCAGCAGAGGGATCAGCCCGAGGCGATGCGCGATGAACTCGTCGCACAGGCAACTCGTGTTCTCGATCACGTCCACGAGGTCGATCGCGAGCGTCGGGACCTCCGCGATGATGACGCGCCGCAGCGCGTTCGCGACGGAGGTGTCCGTGTGCAGTAGCGCGAAGCGGATCTTCTCGTGCGTGAGCTCCTGGACGACGATCGACGGCGAACGCTGCTTCGGCTCCGTCGTCGGCGCCATGACGACGGATTCTTATACACGACGACGACGGCTGGAAAACTCTTTCTTCCTCGAGGGCCGATCGCGCGCGTGATCGACGCGCGCGAAGACCGGGTTCGATCGAGCGCGGGGTGGGCGCGCGTCCTGGGGTCCCCGCGGAGAGTCGCGCCGCGACGGATCGGTCGATCGGCGTGGTGCGCGCGCGAGCGAGTGCGGCGAGCGCGCGCGCGGAGAGGGTTTCACGTGAGAATCGGCGCCGCGGCAAACTCAGGTGCGTTCTATACAAAAGTTTTTCACCCATACTCGTAGCATAGACCGGTTTCAACACTTGATCGCGTCTACTTTCAACTGACCGGTGAACTTCATGGAACGACCCTGAACGTGAACGTGATCGCGAGCGCCCCGGCGAGCGCGCGCGAGCGGCCGCGGCCTCGCGACATTTCCAGTCCTTCTCGCGAGGCCGCTCGGCCACTCCGCGCCGCGCGAACGCGCCGAGTCACGGTCCCGCGCCGCCGCCGCGGACGCGCGCCGACGCCCGCCCGCGCGGAATGGCGTTAGGCTCCGGGAAGCTCCGAGCGGCGACGAACCGCGTGAGGTGCGCGCGCGGGGACCGAGATCGACGCCCGCGACTCCAGGATGGATGCCCACTCCGTCTCGTCATCGTTCGAACGTTCGGTCTTTCACGCCTTAAATACCCGTCTGACGCGCGCGTCCCTCGCGTCCCTCGCCTCCCGCGCCCTCGCCCTTCCCCCCCATGGCGTGGCCCCCACCCCAGGACGTCGCTCGCGAACAACACGAACGAGATATGGACGGACCTGATCGGCATACAGCAGAGCAAAGACGCGGGGACGAACAGCGCGATCGAGGCGTCGATCAAGGTTCCAGGACGCATCGGCGGCGCGGGCGTCGGCACGGGCAGGAGACGTCAACGCGACGACGCGATCATTCACCCCACGGAGGCGCTCGTCGCGCTCGCGCGTTTGCAGAGCGCGCGGAATTCGGCCGCGGGCGCGGTCGTGGAGGGCGACCGCGGCGTGTGCCGCGTGTGCGGCGGCACCGGACACCTGACGTCGATGTGTAAGAACGAGTACGCGATGTTAAAAGACGACGACGACGCGGCGGAGGACTCGGTCACGGACCTGAGCAGCGACAGCGACAGCGACAGCGGCGACGGGGGAGGGAGGAAGCGGAAGCGGAAGAGCGGCGGCAAGAAGAAGAAGCGCAAGAAGAGCCACCGCAAGAAGAAGTCGAGCGGCAAGGGGAGAAAGAAGAGCTCGAAGAGGAAAAAGAAAAAGAGGCGGCGGGACAGCTCGAGCGACTCGGACTCGGACTCGGACTCGGACTCGAGCTCGAGCTCGAGCTCGTCGTCGAGTTAAGGTTAAGGTTAGTAAAACGGTGCAACAAGACGTACGTAGGGACTAGTAGTGGCATCGCGTCGTCCTTCACGCCTCCGCGGCGTCGGCGTCGGCTTCCTCTCCGCCTCCGCCGCCGCCCTCGCTCCCCTCGCCGTCCTCGCTCCCCTCGCCCCCGCCCGGTCGTTGGTTCTCCTTCCCGAGCTTCTTCAGCCCAATCTTCGTGAGGTACGACGGCGCGTCGTGCTGCGCGAGCGCCTCCACGTTCGCGGTGTCCCCCGAGATGTTCCACAGCGCCGCCTGCGCGTGCCACCGCGTCTGCGAATCTTTCGTCTCCAACAGCGGAAGGAGCAACGTCAACGCGCCGTGGGACGACGCGATGCGCGCGGCCCAGTCGCCGCGCGTCGTCATCCGTCGCAGGACCCCGGCGGCGAAGGATCGCGCCTCGATCATCGCGGGCGTCAGCGTGGGTTTCTTCGGCGCGGCTTTTTTCTTCTTTCCTCCCTTCTTGCCGCCCTTCTTTTTGCCGCCTTTTTTCTTTCCCTTCTTCTTCTTCTTGCCGCCGCCGGCGTCGTCCTCCGCCTCCGCCTCGGTCGCGCCCGCGTCTTCGGTCTCTCCCGCGTCGTCGCCTCCTTCGCCGTCGTCGTCGCCACCCTCGCCGTCGTCGTCGCCGCCGCCTTCGCCGTCGTCGCCGCCTTCGCCCTCGCCGCCGGACCCTTCCCCGCCGTCGCCGTCGCCGTCGTCGTCGTCGTCGCCGGAACCCTGTTCTTCGTCGTCCTCCTCCTCCTCCTCTACCAACCCGTCGCCGTCGTCCGCGAGCTTCTTCTTCTTCTTCTTCGGCTTCTCCGGGGTCGGCTCCGCCTCCTCCGGGACCGGGTCCTCGGGCGGCTCCTCGCGGACGAACCCCTCCGGTAGCCCCGCGGCTCCCGCGCACAACATCACCAGCGGATGAATGCCCCCCTCGTCGATCACCATCTCCATGCGACGCATCTCTTCTTCGCTCGGCGTCACCATCATCGCGACGGACACGTTCAGGCTCTCGCCCAGGTTGTGCGTCAGCACGGACGACTCCGCGCGCGAGTTCATCGTCGGCAGGGCGAGCGCGTCGAGCTTCGCGGGCGCGGCGATGGTCTTGAGCGGACTCGCCGCCGCCGCCGCCGCGTCCGCCCCAGGGTCCTCGCCCGCGCCGCCCGCTTTGGCTCGCTCGCCAGGAGCTCCCGCGTCGCTGCCCCCGCCGCCGTCGCTGCCTCTGTCGTCGTCGTCGTCGTCGTCGTCGTCGTCCAAGCTCGCGCCCGCCATCGCCCTCGCGGCGGCGGCGGCGGGGTTATTCTTTTCCTCGTGCGCGCGCATCTCCTCCTCGTACTTTCGCCGCGACTGCGTGCACACGTTGAAGATGGTCGCGCACGCGTTCGCGCGGCACTGCAGCGTCGCGGTCTCTTTCTCCTCCCACATCACGCGCACGAGACCTCTTATGATCTCCCTCGTGGAGATGGCGTCCTTGACCTCGTCGAGCTCGGACATCTCCCGCACCACCGCGGACGCGGCTTCTCGTAAATTCATATTCGCGCCGTCGTCGCGCCTGTCCGTCGCGTGATCGACGCAGTACTCCAGCGCCTGCGAGCGCTTGAACACGTCCAGCTTCACCGCGTCCGGCCCGTTCTTCTTCGCGTTGTCGCCGTACCCGTGCGCGACGCACTTTGCGAGAACGATCACCGCGTCTTCCTTGGCGTCAAACGCCGGGTTGAACGGATCTCGAACCACCTCCACGACGTCGTCGTATCCCGCCTTGACGATGTCTTTGATCGTCTGCCGCCGCGTGCTCTCGCACTCTACCAGCTTCCGCAGCGTCCCCACCGCGCTCCGCTGCCCGCTCGTCGAGCGCGTGCGCGAGCTGAGGCACGCCAGCGCCGCGCGGTGCCCCTGTGCGGCGGCCACAGCCTCGCACATCGCGACGTCGCCCTGAGGGTCGAGGGTCCATCCACACGAGCGATGATATCGGGGTGGAGTTCAAAGGCGTCAGAAGCGGAGTTGAAAGGCGTCGAGGTGTGTCGGGATTGTGAGCGAGTTGCGGGCGCAGAGACACGCCGGGAAGTAAAGTCCTTAAGGATCGGCGTTCACGACGCCGACGCGGTCGTATGGGAACCAGTGTGAAGGAGAACGCGCCTGCGCGAAGCAATACACGAGTCCCATCCCCGCGCCCTGCGCGGCGGCGTCCTCGCTCTGCTTCGCGGCCGCGACGCCGGCGAGGAGCGCTCCCGCGTCCATGATGGACTGCTTCGTCCCGACCGGGGAGTCTTTCGTCAGGCAGTGGCTCCACAGGTGCCCGAGCGCGGCGGCGCGCGGCATCGGCACGGGGGGCTTGGCGTTCGCGCGTCCGCCCACCTCGCACAGCACCGCGAGGTCCATCGACTGCTTGAAGTACTCCGGGGTCATGTGCGGCGGGCACGGGAGCTCCTTGGGCTCGTTCTCGTCGCCGTCGCCGTCGTCGTCCGCCTTCTTCTTCTTGCCTTTCTTCGCCATGACGACGGGAGAGGATGAGGAGGAGGAGGAGGCGCTTCACCCGCTTCTTCTGCGCGCGGCGCGCGGACGAATCGATCGACCGATCCGAGAAATCCAAATCGAGAAGCGTCCGCGACCGACGCGCGCTCCGCTCGGGTCCTCCTCTCCCGCGACGGACGTCCGCGCCCGCGGCGGTCGTGTCGTGTCGCGCCGCCCGGCGAACGCGACCGCGACCGTCCCGAGGCGTTTCGCGCTCGAGCGCGCGGTCCGCGCGCCTCGCCGAGTGACGCGTCGTCGAGGGAGGGGGAAATCGCGACTCGTGACGGGACCGGACGAAGAACGCGAACGTCAGCGTCATCGTCATCGTCGCGCCGAGCGCGACGAGTCGCGCCCTCGTGCCCTGCGCGAGGGCGCGAGCCGCGTCGCGCGCGGGTCACAACGCTACACACGCGCGCACGACCATCATGAGCCAACAGGCGAGGATCGACGAGATGACCATGCGGATCGAGGTGCGTCCGCGCGCCCCGCTCGGCGCGGTCCCCGCGCGCGCGATCGATCGCCGCGCCCGCTCGCCTCCGCGCGCGTCGAGGGGTCCTTTTTTTGTCCTCGCGCGCGATCGACCCCTCGATCGCGCGCGTCCGTCGTCTCTCCCCGTCGCGACGGGACGTCCGCCTGACCGCTTCTTCGCTTCTTTCCCCTCCCCTCGCGTCGCAGAACCCGAACCGCGTGGTCGGGTCGGGGTACATCCAGTTCCCTCCGCAGCGGCCGTTCGCTGGGCCGCTGTTGACGCAGCCGCCCACGGTGTCGGTGCGCGCGAACGAATCCTCCTCCCTCGCGATCCCGCGCGCCGATCGATCGTCCGCGTCGCGTCGACGACGCCGGACCCGCGTCGGCCGCGACGCGCGCGCGAGATCGCCGCCACCGCGCGCCTCGCGCGTCTTAATTTCGCGTCCGCGCGTCGCGCGCGCGCGTCGACCGCGCGGCGCGCGCGGCGGCGTCCGACGCGCGCGCCGCGCCGCGCCGATCTCGCGCGCGCGCTGACGCGGCACCGCGCGGACCCCGCCGAGTTTCTTTCGTCTTCCTTCTCGCCGCTTCTTCCCTCTCGAGCTTCTGACCGACGATCCGTCCCATATCGCCCCTCGCCGCGCGCGACGATCGACGCGCGCCCCTCGCCCGCCGCAGCAAAACGACTACCCGGACGAGTGGAAGAAACCCGCCGCGCCGCCGCCGCAGCGACCGCCGCCGCAGCAGCAGCAGTACCAGCAGCAGCAGTACCAGCAGCAGCAGCAGTACCAGCAGCAGCCGTACCAACAGCAGCCGCCGCAGCAGCAGTACGGACAGTACGGTCAGCAGCAGTCGTACGGAGGGTACGGCCAGCAGCAGGCGCCGCCGGTCAACAACTCGTATCAGCAGTCGCTGCCGACGCAGTACCAGAACAGGGCGCCGCCGCCGCGGCAACAGCAGGCGGGTGGGCAGCAGCGGGCGATGCCGCAGCCGGGGGGACGGCCGGGGCAGCGACCGGGCGCGCCCGCGCCGCGCGGCGGTCGCGGCGGCGGACGAGGACAAGGACAAGGACAACGGCCGCCTCCGCCGCAGCAGCAGCAGCAGCAGCATCAAAACGGGCGTCCGGGCGGCGGCCAGGCGCCCCCGCGGAAGATGCTCCCGGGCGCCGTCGTGGGGTCGCTGGTGGCGGCGGGGCCCGAGCCGGCGAAGGTGCGTTCTATACACTGGTCCCCGTACGACCCCGTTCGCGTGGTGAACGCCGATCCTTAAGGACTTTGCCCGGCGCTTCTCTCCGCCCACCCCTCGGTTTCAATCCCCGCCATCGACGCCTTTCAACTCCACCTGACGCCTTTCAACTCCACCCCGACGTTCGCTCTATGGAACGACCCTAAGCCGCGGACGCCTCCGATTCGATCCGCGGCGCCGGCGGCGGCGGCGGCGCCCGCGGCGGGCGGACCGCCGGGGGATAAGCTGTCCAAGTCCGCGGCGAAGCGCAACCGGAAGAAGTTGCGCGAGGGGGGCGCGGCGGCGTGATGATCGCGATCGACGTGACGACATCGCCGACGCGCTCTTCGTCGCTTCGTTTCAAGGGTGGATCGGTTGTTGAGATTTTTTTTCCATCTTTCCGTCCGTCCCCGTCCGGTCCGTCGTCGTCCGTCGACCGACCGCCGAGGGCGCTCGAGAGGTCGCCGTCGACGCGTAGCGATGTCGCGGTGGCTCGATTGATTATGTGAATGAAGAGGAGATTCCGTCGAGAACGCGCCTTATCTCGTCGACGCTCTCCGCCGCTCGTCCCGTTCTATCAGATCTGACTCGTCACCTGTGGAGTGTAGTTGTAGTAAGTACGAAAGTAGCTCGCGTTCTGTTCATACAGTACAACGGCGTCATCACGCCGTCTCGCTCATGAACTTGGCACCCCCTCGTCACTCGTCGGCCGCGAGAGGCGCGCACCTCGCGTCGTCTCCGCGCGCGCGCGAGCACGACGCGCGCCGCGCGCCGCGCGCGTTCGATCGGCCGCGGCGCGAGCGAGAGAGCGACCGGCCCGGCCGCGTCGTTGTTAGTTAGATCTTACCTTTAGATCTGAGCGAGCGACCGCGCGAACGAGGACGAAGCCGCGCCGCGATGCCTCCTCTGTCCGCCGCCGCGGCCGAGGCGGCGAAGAAGCTGAAGGAAGCGCGCGACCGGGCGGAGGCGAACGCGAACCGCGCGCCGGCGAAGCGCCCCAGAAGACAAGCGCCCCGGCGCGCGCGCGGCGGCGACGCGCCCGCGCCCTGGGGCGACGCGGATTCCTCGGGCTCCGAGGTCGACGGATTCTACCGCGCCGCGCTCGGATGGCTCCTCTGGCGTCGCCCCGAGGAGGGCGAGCTCCCGGAGATACCCACGTCGTTCGCCGACGCGCGCGAGTACGTCCGCGCGTTCGAGCCCGCGCTCGTGGAGGAGACGCGAGAGCAAGTCCGCAAGGAGTGGTTGGAGAGCGTCGCGGAGAAGCGCCAGTATCAGGCGCGTTCTGGTTACACTGGTCCCCATACGACCCCGTTCGCGTGGTGAACGCCGATCCTTAAGGACTTTTGCCGGCGTGTCTCTCCGCCCAGGGTCCCTCGCTTTTAATCCCGACACGCCTCGGCGCCTTTCAACTTCAACTGACGCCTTTCAACTCCACCCCGACGTTCGCTCGTTGGAACGACCCTCAGACCACGCTTATCGGGCTGGGGACGAGCGGCGCGTGGCGCGTCGCGACGCTTCGGTGCGCGAACCGTCGCGAAGCGGAAGCCATAGGCGCGCTCTGCCCGTCCAACTCCGTCGCGGTGCTGTGCGAGCGACGCGTGGAGGAGAGCGATCCGTGGTCGAGGCACGCGGAGGGGTCGTCGCTGCCGCTCGCGTGCGCGGGGTTCGTCGAGAGCGTCGACGCGAAGGAAAAGGACGGCGACGGCGTCGTCAGGTTTCACTTTTTCATAAGCGACGAGGCGCACGTGCGGACGGATTCGAGCTGTCCGAACTGGAGGGAGTGGCACGAGAGGTATCGACAGCGCGAACGCGACGTCTTGGAGCTGTTCGAGGGCGCGAAGAGGCAGGTCGTGGACGCGAAAGGACGGTCCATGCACGTGTTCGAACGTCCGCCCGAAAAAGGAGACGACGAGGAAGAAGAGGATGGCGAGATCGCCCCCGCGGCCGTCGACGTCGACGGCGCGAAGAGAGAACGCGAGAAGAGCGTTTCCGGCATCGGAAGAAAGTTCACGCTGTCCCCCGCGGGCAAGCTCCACAGCGCGGTGCAGCGGTTCGAGGCGCTCCATCACTTCGCGGCGAGGCTGTACGGGCCGATGCGCGCGGCGATGCTGTCGCCGCCGCCGGATCGCATGCCGAAGACGCGAGACGTGGCGCCGCCGCCGCTCGCGCTCGAAGTGGAGTCCCAGCCTGAGCTCGCGGGGTTTCTGAGGAAGACGTTCAACGCGCCGCAACTCGCGGCGATCAAGTGGGCGGCGGCGCACACGCTGCGGAATTACGACGGGGACAACGCGCTGACCGCGACCGACGTCGACGCCGCCGCGGGGCGGGAATCCGCGTTTCCGTTTACTCTGGTGCAAGGCCCGCCCGGGACGGGGAAGACGCACACGGTGTGGGGCATGCTGAACATCATCCACTTCGTGCTGTACCAGAGGTATTACCAGAGCTTGCACCGCAAGGTGGAGCTGGACGCCGCGCGCGCGTCTGGGGACCTACGCTTCGCGCGGCAACTTTCGGAGGCAATCTCAAGAAACGGCGGCGACGCAGGCGACGACGACGACGACGACGACGACACGACCGTCCGCGAGCTCTTCGACTATCTCGCGCGCGAGACGGGCGTGCAACTCGGCGCCAACCTCGGCGTCCGGAAACCTCGCGTCCTCGTGTGCGCGCCGTCGAACGCGGCGATCGATAACCTTCTCGAGCGCGTCGTGAAGAAAGGGTTCATCCGCGGCGACGGTACCGCGTACCGACCGAACATCATTCGCGTCGGCGCCGACGACGCCATGGGCGCGGACGCCGTGAGCCCACTCTACGCGGGAGAACGCGTCGAGATGCTGATTCGCATGGGCCCGGAGAAGTGGGACGCCGCGTATCGGAAACAGGCGGCGTTCGTGGAAGCGGCGGGGAAGGACATCGAGTTCCTCTGCGCCGCGCACAACAAGGCGGCGAGAGTAGCGAGAACCGGCGGCATCTCCGGCTCGCTTGGCGGGCTCGTGGACGAGGAGGTCATTCCAGCGGACCCCGCGGAGGCGGCGGCGGCGAAGGACGCGCGCGACGCCGCGGCGACCGCGCGCGTCGTCGAGCTGTGTCGCCTGTACGAGGAACGGAACCGCGGCGTGATGGACATGGCGCGATTCGCGTGCCTTCTCTCGAAGCTCGGGAAGCTGGGCAATCAGTGGAAGAGGGAGGCGAAGAACAAAGGCAAGATGGGTCGAAGGCTACGAAACGTGCTCGAGGCGTCGTTCGTGGACGAGGCGGAGATCGTGTTCACGACGCTCACGAGCGCGAGTCGTCGGGTGTTTCAAAAGCTCACGCACGGGTTCGACACCGTGTTCGTGGACGAAGCCGCGCAGGTGCGTTCGATGCGCGCGTTTCGTTTCGTTTCGTTTTTCACCCGTCCCTCGGTCTCGGTTTCAATGCTGTATCCGATCGCGTCGATCCCTTTCGACTGACCGATGCACTTTTTTCGCGTACCTCTGGAACCGCCCGCAGTCGTCCGAGGTGGAGACGTTGATTCCGTTTCTTCACGGCGCGCGGCGGTGCGTCCTCGTCGGGGATCCGCAGCAGCTCCCGTCGACGGTGCTGTCCACGGCGGCGCAGGGGGTGTCGTTTCAACGGTCATTGTTCGAGCGTTTCACGTCCCTCGGCGCGGAGGCGGTCCTCCTGAGCGTTCAGTACCGCATGCATCCGGAGATTCGCGCGTTTCCGTCGAGAGCGTTTTACGAGGGGCGCCTTCGCGACTCCGAGTCGGTGATCGCGGCGCCGCCGGAGAGCTATCACGCGTCGTGGCCGCTGCGGCCGTACGTGCTCTTCGACGCGAGCCAGGGCAAAGAGAAGAGGTCCACGGTCGGGTCGGTCTCGAACCCGTACGAGGCGCTCATCGTCGTGTCGCTCGTGCGGCGGTTGGAGCGGACGTTGTGGCGAAAAAACGGCGAAACCGTCGACGGCCGCTGCGCGATAATCACCCCGTACAAGGCGCAGCGGAGCAAAATCCGCGACGCGTTCGCGCGCGTGTACGGCGACGAGTCCGCGATGCATCGCCTCGGGATCGTCGTCAGCACCGTGGACGGGTTCCAAGGCCAAGAGGCGGACGTCATCATCTTCAGCACCGTCCGCGGCGGCGCCGGCCGCGGCGGCATCGGGTTTTTACAGGACGTCAAGCGGATGAACGTCGCGCTGACTCGCGCGAGAAGGTCGCTGTGGATCGTCGGCAGAGTCGACGCGCTCGAGGGGAACCCGATGTGGAAGGACTTGGTCGACGACGCGCGCGAGCGAGGGTGCGTCGTCCCGGACTCGGAGCTCGGGGACGTGTTGGAGGTCGCGGGGGAAGACTACGACGGCGGCGGCGGCGGCGGCGGCGGGGGCGGCGGCGGCGCTCGAGGCGAGTGGATCGGAGGCGACCGCGGCGTGGACGCGCCGCGCGCGTCCGCGACCGCGTACGCGCTGCCCCCTCCGCCGCATTAGCGTTTTCATCGCGCGAGTGAGTAGCTTTCGTCGCCGCCGCCGCCCGCGACGCCGTATCTCGCTGCTCCAGCACAGACACTACGCGGTTCGCGTGTAGTTGTACTCTCGCGCTCGTACGACCAGCCTGATCTGCAGTGCGACTCGAAAAACCTGCAGCCTCGCCGACTGGCATTAGAAGGAGTGCGGACGCGGCTCTTCGCGGCGAGATGGCCGGCGGGGGACGGCCGCAGCGGGAGCGACCGCAGCCCGCGAGGTGCGCGCTCGATCGCGACGCGCGATCGATCGACCCTCGCGCGCGATCCGCCGCCCCATTCGTGTCCCTCGAGGCGCTCGGCTTTGTTGTTTTTTTCGTTTTCGATTTCAGCCTCCTCGACGCGCGCGATCGTTCGATCGTCGCGCGGTCCGCCCCCGTCCCGCGCTCGATCCGATCCTCACGCGTCCATCACCCTCCGTCGTCGCCGCCGCGCCGCTCGCCAGGTTCGAAGCGGGACCGGCGCCGCCGCCGTCGGTGCTCGCCGCGCGCGCGAGGGGCGACGCGAGCGCGTCGCACCCCGCGGGGCCCGCCTCGGCGGCCGTCGCCAGCGGCGGACGCGATGGAGTGACGAAGCGCGCGTCCAAGCCGCCGGAGACGTTCGAGGCCGGCCCCGCGCCGCCGCCGTCGGAGCTCCGCAAGCGCGCGGCGGCGATCGCCGACGGCGACGCCGCCGCCGGCGGCGGCGGCGGCGCGAAGACCGAGCCGACCGCGCCGGGCGGCGCGGCCGTCGCCGCCGCGACGCGCGGCGCCGACGACGCCGACGCCGACGACGCCGACGACGACGCGACGACGTCCACGCGCGCGCTGAGCGCGGAGCCGTCCGACGCGCACGACGCGGACGACGCGGAGTTCGTGATGGACGCCACGATGGAGGACGCCGCGGCGGACGACATGGAGACGTTCGAGGAGGAGCTCGAGCGCGCGCCTCTCGACGCGGACCTCGTGCGAGCGGAGGTGTCCGCGCTGACGCGAGAGAACGACCTGCCGATCGGCGACGTGCTGCGATCGTACGGCGCGCCCGTCGCGGGGTCGATCGTCGACGGCGGCGGCGGCGGCGACGACGACGATGACGACGACGACGACGACGACGACGACGATTACGGCAGCGACGACGGCGACGACGCCACGGACGACGACGACGCGCGGGCGTTCGCGGACGGCGCGGAGGTCGATCTCGTCGTCGGCGCGCCCGACTCGCGTCGGCAATCGCTCACGGTGGCTGGGATGACGCGCCCGCCGCCGCCGGCGCTGCCGCCCGGGCACGAGCCGATCGTGTACGCTACGCGCGAGGAAGCCAGGGAGGCGGCGCTCGCGGAGGCGCGGAGGATACACTACGAAGAGGAGGTGCTGGATCGATCGTACGACATCGTGACGCGGCCGCCGCGGACGAAACCGATGCCGTCGTTCCCGGAGCCCTCGAGGAACAAGACGCACTGGGACCACCTCCTCGAGGAGATGAAGTGGCTCGCGGGGGATTTCGTTCGCGAGAGGAAGTTTCGAATGAAGCTCGCGAAGAAGGCGGCGCACGCGGTCGCGCGGTCGAACCTCGACCTCGAGTCCAGGGTGATCAAGCGACGACTGGACGAAGCCGCGGCGGCGAGAAAAAAAGCGAGACGCGTCGCGAGCGAGGTGATGCAGTTCTGGATCAAGATCGAGAAAGTCGTCCGGTTCAAAGCCCAGAGCGCGATCGACTCCAAGCGCAAAGAGGTCATGGACAAGCACCTGGACTTCATGATGCAGCAGACGGAGAGGTACTCCACGATGCTCGCGACAAAACTCGGCGGCGACGCCGACGCCGACGCCGCGAACGCGAACGCGAACGCGAACGCGAACGCGCCGCCGAAACGCCTTCCGGCGCCGCCGACCAAGGACGCGCCGGACAGCGGCCACAGCGACAGGACCGCGATCGTCAAAGGAGAGGGAGACGACGACGCGGACGCGGAGGAGTACCGCGCGGACGCGAGCGAGCTCGAGGAAGAGGACGACGAGGCGACGCTGGAGGAGGAAGAGCGGCGAGCACGCGCGGCTGGGGAGGACGAGGACGCCGACGAAGAGATGGCGGACCTGAAAGCGGAGGCGGAGGTTCCGATCGAGGAGCTCCTGCGGCGGTACCGCGAGATGGAGGAGGCGGCCGCGAAGGAAGAGGAGGGCGGCGGCGACGGCGTCAAAGAAGAGATCGCGGGCGCCGAGGTCAAGTCCGAGATCGAGCCCGCGACGGAGGCGCCCGAGGACGACGAGGAGGAGGACGACGGCGAGGAGGCCACCTTCGCGGACATCGTGGACGATGTCCCCGCGGCGGCGGCTCGACGCTCCAGGCGCGGAGGCGACGACGACGCTCGCGCTCCCGCTCCCGCTCCCGCTCCCGCCGCCGCCGCCGCGACGAACGACGCGGACGCGGACGAATACGTCGCCCCGGAGGGAGGATCCGACGACGAGGACGACGAGGCGACGCTGGAGGAGGAGGAGCGGCGGGCGCGCGCGGCGGGGGAAGAGATGGACCACGACGAGGAGATGGCGGATCTGAAAGCGGAGGCGGAGGTTCCGATCGAGGAGCTCATGCGACGGTACCAGGAGATGGAGGCTGCGCACGCCGCGGCGGACGCCGGCGCCGCCGCCGCGGAAGAGGAGGAGGAGGAGGAAGAAGAGGAGGAAGTAGAGGAGGAGGAGGAAGAGGAGGAGGAGGAGGAAGAAGAAGAAGTCGGCGTCGACGCGCTCGGGGACGAAGAGCCGGAGATGACCGAGGAAGAGAAGGCCGCGTCCGCGGCGCGTCGGTCCGCGCTCGACGCCATCGCCGGCGACGCCGCGACGCTGCGGCCGCAGGGGAACACGCTCGCAACCGCGGGACAGCTGTGCCGCGTCCCGTTTCTTCTGAAGCACACTCTCCGCGAGTACCAACACGTCGGCCTCAACTGGCTCGTGAGCTGCTACGACAAAGCCCTGAACGGCATCCTCGCGGACGAGATGGGGTTGGGGAAGACGATCCAGACCATCTCTCTTCTCGCGTACCTCGCGTGCGAGTGCGGGATCTGGGGCCCGCACCTCATCGTCGTCCCGACGTCCGTGATGCTGAATTGGGAGGTTGAGTTCAAAAAGTGGTGCCCGGCGTTTAAGCTGCTGACGTATTTCGGCACGGCGAAGGAGCGGAAGCTGAAGAGGCAAGGCTGGAGCAAGCCGAACTCGTTTCACGTGTGCATCACGACGTACCGCTTGATCACGCAAGACCAGAAAGTGTTCCGCAGGAAGAAGTGGAAGTACCTCATCTTGGACGAGGCGCACATGATAAAAAACTGGCGGTCGCAGCGGTGGCAGACGCTCCTCAACTTCAACAGCAAGCGAAGACTGCTGATCACCGGGACGCCGTTACAGAACGACCTCATGGAGCTCTGGTCTCTGATGCACTTCCTGATGCCGCACGTGTTTCAGTCGCACAGCGAGTTTAAGAACTGGTTCTCGCAGCCGCTGACGGGGATGGTCGAAGGCGGCGAGGGCGTCAGCGCGGATCTCGTCTCGCGGCTCCACGGCGTGTTGCGACCGTTTTTACTGCGGCGGCTCAAGTCGGAAGTCGAGAAGAACCTCCCGGGGAAGACCGAGCACGTCGTGCACTGCGGTCTCTCTAAGCGTCAACGTCGGCTGTACGAGGAGTACATGGCGAGCTCGGACACGTCCACGACGTTGTCCTCCGGGAACCTTCTGGGGATCATCAACTGTCTGATGCAGCTTCGAAAGGTGTGCAACCACCCGGATTTATTCGCGGGACGACCGATCGTGTCCGCGTTTGATATGCTCCCGGGAGTGACGCTTCGCGTCCCCTCGATCGTCGCGAACGACGCGCGCGAACGAGAAGAGGACCCGCGCCGCGCGCGCTTCTTCGCCCCGCGCGGGTTACACTTGCTGACGATCGAGGACCTCAACGCGGGATCCCCCGCGACGGCGTCGGACCCGCGCGACGTCGAGGAGTGCTTAGCCCTCGGCGGCGCGTACGCGCGCGCGATGGAACCCCCGGAGAAGCTCGGAAGGACGACCGCCGCCGCGGACGCGGCGGTGCGCTTGTTCGCGGAGGTTCGAGCGGTCAGGGCGAGGGAGGAGCGACGCGCGGTGGCGCGGCGCATCGCGCTCGCCGCCGCCGCCGCAATGCGCAGCGTGCCGATGTACGGCGCGGACCTCCGAGCCGCGGCGACGATCCCGCATCCCGCGCACGCGTGCCACGAGATGGCGGCGACGCACGGCGCCGGGCCGTTTGCCGTCGCGCCCGCGCTGCTGGAGCTCGTCAAGTCTCCCGCGCGAAGAGCGCTCGAGTGCGCCGATCTCGTCGCGCAGTTTATGTTTGCCATTCCGAAAGCGCGAGCGCCGCCGCCGTCGATGACGTGCGGCGCGCCGTCGGCCTCGATCAACGCCGCGGTCGCGGAACGCGCGGCGTGGTCGCAGAAGGTGGGCGCGCCCGCGTTGACGCCGTTGCGCGCCGCCGCGGTTCGACAGCAGCTCTTCTTCCCGGACCGAAGGCTCGTGCAGTTCGACTGCGGGAAGCTCCAGGCGTTGGCGCAGCTCCTCCGGACGCTCAAGTCCGGCGGGCACAAGGCGCTCATCTTCACGCAGATGACGAAGATGCTCGACATCCTCGAGGCGTTCTTAAACTTGTACGGGTACCCGTACTGCCGCCTCGACGGCAGCACGCGACCGGAACAGAGGCAGATCTTGATGCAGCGGTACAACACGGACCCGCGTCTCTTCGTCTTCATCCTCAGCACGCGATCCGGCGGGTTCGGGATTAACCTCACCGGCGCGGACACGGTCATCTTCTACGACTCGGACTGGAACCCCGCGATGGATCAGCAGGCGCAGGACCGCGCGCACAGGATCGGGCAGACGCGCCCGGTGCGGATTTACAGGATGGTGTGCAAGGGCACGATCGAGGAGAACATCTTGAAGAAGTCGATGCAAAAGCGCGAGCTCGATCACTTCGCGATTCAGGCGGGGAACTTCAACACGGAGCACTTCAGCAAGCTCAACGCGGAGAAGGGGAGGCGCGGCGGCGGCGGAGCGAGCGGCGACGGAGACGACGACGACGGCGCGGGCGCGACCGCCGTCGTCGGCGGCGAGGCTGGGTTCGCGGCGATGAACATTTTCGACAAGGCGATGTCGCGGACGACGGCGCGGCCGGCGGACGCCGGCGGCGGAGAGAAAAAAGGCAACGGCGGCGGCGGCGGCGGCGACGACGACGAGGTCGTGCGTCTCATGGAAGAAGCCCAGGACGACCAAGACAAGGCGACCGCGGCGCAGCGGAACAACGAGGACAACGACGAGGCGCACGACTTTGACGACGACGTCAAGGAGTCGAACGACCCTGACCGCGACGACGACGAGACGGGTCGAACGCCGAAGGGCGCCAAGCCGGCGAGGTCGGGCGCGAGCGGCGGCGGGGGCGCGAGCGGCGGCGAGGGCGCGAGCGGCGAGCCGCCCGGGACGCCCGCGGCGACGACGTCCGGCGCCGGCGGCGACCTCGCGATGGAGAAGATCAACACGAGTTTGGAAGGCGACGACGCGTTCGCGAAGGAGATGCTCCAGAAGGTGCGGCAGAGCGCGCAAAAGGGGGAAGGCTTCGAAGCGCGGCTCGCGCCCGTGGAGCGGTACGCCGTGCGTTACCTCGAAGAGACGGTCAAGATCTTGGACGACGTCGACGCCGCCGCGGACGCGATCGCGGCGTACGAGGAGAAGGAGTGGGAGCTCGAGCAGATGGAGAAGCAGAAGGCGGCGGCGGAAGCCGCGGGAGAAGACGAGGAGGACCAGCTCGTCATCGAGGGGTGGGACACGGGCGCCGCGGACGAGGAGTACAGAGCGAAAGTGTCCGCCGCGGAGGCGGAGGCGCAGGCCGCGATCGAGTGGGAGCGTCAGGAGCAGGAGCGCATCGAGGCGTACTACGCGTCGTTGGCCGCGCCGCCGCCCGCGCCGGCGCCCGCGCCGCCGGCGGAGGAGGAGGCGGAGGAGGCGGAGCCAAAGGCGGCGCCGTTGAAGGTGAAATTCACGCTGAGGGCGCGGGATCCGTTCGACGCGGTGGCCGAGGCGGCGGCGTCCACGGGCAGCGGCGGGACCGGGACCGGAACCGCGCAGCAGCAGCGGCAGCGGCTGCAGCCGCCGAACGCGGACGACGCGGCGAAGGCGGCGGCGAAGAAGGAGAAGAAGGAGAAGCGCAAGCGCGACGACCCCGAGCGCGAGGAGCGTCGTCGGCTACGCAAGCTCGAGAAGGCCTCCGCCGCCACCGCTGCCGCCGCCGCGGGGGGATGTGGAGGGGGATCGTCGGGGCCCGGCGCCGGCGCCGCGGGCGTGATGACCATCTCCCCCGGCGCCTCCGCGGACCCCTCCAAACCTGCGGCGGCGGCGGCTGTCGCCGCGGCGTCGCGGTCCGTCGCCCACCCGTGGTAGGGATCCCCTCACTTTCCCGTATCTTCGTTCGTTTTCGTTACATATCATGGTCTACACGTTCGTTTCCGCCGGTTCCGTCAGATTGTCGACGCTATCTCGCGACATCGTCGCGATTTACTCTGCCTATTTCATCGCTTCGTCTTGCGTTTCTTCTTTGGCTGCGTCAAGGCGATCTCGTCTTCATCCCGAGCACCCTCGGCATCATCTCCATCTCCCTCCGCACCGCCCGCGGGCACTGTCGCTGTCGCCGTCGCCGTCGCTGTCGCTGTCGCTGTCCACTCAAACTGCTCCGCGATCTCCGGCTGGTACTTGGTGAGCGAGTCCTTGAACTTCTGCGCGTTCTCCGGTTGGTTAGCGATGATCCACCTGATGGCGCTGTTCAGGTCCCGGGTCTCCTTCTTGACAGTGCCGGTGCCGGGATCGGTGTAGATGAAGTAGGTTCTTGCCTTGTTGCTGCTGGCTGGGCGTCTCAACTCTCTGCTCCAACCCTGGAGCTTCACGATCAGCGCGCGCACCTCGAGCTTCTCCTCGAGCAGTGGCGCGAATTGCACTTTGAGCTGTGCATCGGTGCGGCGAGGGAGGAGCTCCGGCGCAGTGAACTTGCCGTTCTCGACGCAGCCTGTGTGGTACCGTTGCTGGGCGTCTAACACCTCCTGCGTGAGCAGCTTGGTGGTGTCCCGGTCGATCGTGCCCCCGGGGAAGATGCACAGCCCTTGCTTGGCGTCGAAGATGTACCCGTACTCCTCGTACATGGCGCCGCGCATCTTGATGAAATGCTTGACGGAATCTTCACCGCCGCAAGCCAAGCCGCCGTGCAGTACCGCGTGTTCGTGTCCCTTGCGAACGATGCCGATGATCACGTTCGCCGCGTTCACGTCGTGCATCGTGTGCTTGACGTGGTCCGCGTTCCCGGTCTTGTCGCACGTCCGCCGCGGTGGGAAGGGCAAACCCAAGCCATGATGCTTTCCGAGCTCTTTCTTTCTTCCCGAACTTTCGCCCGGGGGGAGCAGTGGCTTCGAGATGATCCCGAAGAGGTCGGCAGCCGTGAAGTTCAACCCCGTCGCACGCAGAAGTTCGGCTTGCAACTCCTCGAGGCTGAATCCGCGGATGACCCCGTCGACGATGATCTGGGTGAACGACTCGCCGCGGGATCGCCACGCGCCCGCGGCACTGCAGAGGTCGTTGTCGGGAAAGAAGACGCCTTTGTGCGGGTACGCGCGGGTTACCGGAAGAGCCGCGGTGTAGATGAACTCCTTCACGCGGATGCCGTGCGTGCGGATGCCGCAGCCGAAGCGCGGCGCGTACTCAGCGTCTTTGAGAGACTTTTCGGTCATGTCGAGCGTGTACTGGCCTTTCCGCTCTTTCTTCTTCCTCGCCACCGGGAACGCGCCGTGGACGACTGCACCGGTGCCGTCTCTCCATCTCGGGCGGGCGAGGATGTTGATGAACCAGTCCAGCTCGCTAGACGTGAAGTCGCAGAACGCGAGGGAGAAAATTCCTTCACCCAGCGACCCGTCGCCGGCGACTGTCGCGTCCATCCACGACGGCGTGGCGGTAAGCGCGAGCGGGAACAGCGGGTCGTCCTCGAGGTCCTTGGGGAGGATGACCTTTTTGCCGCGACGATTCGTGTAGAACTTCTCCTGGAGCTTCTTGTCGCCGACGGGCGTGGTCGTGATGGCGTACTTCCAAGACTTTGCTCCGTTCGAACACGTGGCTTCGAATTTCTCGATGAAGTCGGACTCCATCTCGGCGCCAGGTCTGGGTACGGTCTTCCACTGCACGTTGTGGAGGTTGGCGCGTTGAAGATCGGCGTAATCGCGATTTGTCGTCTGAAGCGTAAAGCGGCCAGATTTAGCATCGAAGGATGCGTCGCTGCACATCGCGCCGAACCAGTGCCCGAGCTCGTCCATGGTGTCGATTTCGTACTGTTCGACGATGAGCTCGAGCGTCTCGTTGCCCTGCGCGAGCGCGCCGGCGGAGAACCAGAACGGCAGCGGCCAGTCGTGCTCGAGGTACGCCTTCGCGACGCCGCGCCACGGCGCGTCGATCTTGTCGACGCGGGCGCGCTCCTCGGGCGTGAGTATGCGTCTCTTCAGTTCTGCGGGCTTGGGAACCGATCGGGAGGCTTCATCCTTGGCCTCGTCAGCCGCGCGTTTCTTCGCGGCGGCGACCATCGCGTCGTGCTCTGCTTTGATGTCTCTGACGCACTCGTCATCGGACAGCGGGTCCGCTTCGAACGCCGCGCGCAGTTCGTCGATGGTTTCGTATCTCAGCTTGAACGCCTCCTGCTCCTCGGCATCTCGCGCGGCATTCGCCGCGCGAGATGCCGCGGCGGCAGCATCGTCACGCCTGCGTTCATCGGGGGATTTACGCTTCTGCCGAGCCACCTTGCCCGCGTCGTAGTTGCGAGTTTCGACGCTGTGCATGTCCTGAACCACCGAGTGGGCACCGCGCGTCACTGCCTTTCTCGCCGCGGACGGCGTCCTCGCTACGGACGGCCGCGGCGTCGCGGACGTCATCGGCGCCGCGGGTGTGACGACGAGCGCGGACGGCTGCAGTCGCGGCGACGATCTCCGCGGCAGAGGAGGAAGCTCGCTCAGCGACTCGACCGCGAGGCGCCTCTTCGCGGGCGGAGGAGGCGCGGAGTCGTCGCGACCGACGTCACCGTCGCGTAGGCGGGTCAAGGCGGCGTTGAACGCGGGAGTCATGTACTCTACCGGGTCCGCGTCGAAACCAGCGCCTCCGCCTCCGCCGCGACCCCCCGATCGCGTGCGCGAGGAGACGGGCTGCTGCGCGACCGCGCGCGTCGCCGCAGGCGTCGCCGCGGGCGTCGCCGCGGGCGTCGCCGACGTAGACGTCTGCGTTCTCGTCGACGCGCGGAGGATGTACCGGGGCGTCGGCGCAGGCGTCGGCGCGGGCGTCGGCGCGAGCGTCGGCGCGGGCGTCGCCGACGTCGACGTCGGAGTTCTCTTCGGCGCGCGGAGGATGCACGGGGACGGCTTGACAGCCGTCGCCTTCTGAGCTCGGCTCGAGCCCATGCGCGTGAAGTCACGAGCGGCGTTCATCGCGGTGTCACGGAGCGCCGCTCCGAGACGTCGACTGAGACGACCGGCTGCTCGAGCGGCCGCCATCGCGCGTCGGGAGATGCCAGCTGTGCGAACTCGAACTCGGGTGCCTAACTTTCACCGCGGGCGGGCTCCTGCCTGTCCGCGCCGTCCACACCGTCCACGCCGTCCACGGGCAGGTGCTAATGGAAGCTCACGAACGTCCGCGAGGTGCGCGTCTTCGTCGTGCACGTCGCCGCGACGCGCGCGCGGTCGTCCCTTGTCGCGGAGCGAGGATCTGAGAGAGGACGAACGCAGGAGGAAAAACTTTCTCAAGTTCCGGACTCGCGGAAGGCTCCGGACTGCGCCCGTCGCGAGCCCACGCGAGCGGTTAAAAACGCCTGAAACGTGTCGCGGGACCGAAACACGTCGCGCAGAAATCGAAACACGCGCGAGCGAGGGCGATGTGGATGTTCCCGAGCGAGCCCGGAGTCGGCCGTGCGTCGTCGCGCCCGAACCATCGGCATCTCGCGAAAAGTGCGCTGCCGCGAGAGATGCGATTGCTCATTTTCCGCGAGCGAGGGAACGAACCGGACACGAGCGCGCGCGTGTCGAGCGAAACGCGCTCTGAAGCCGTGTGCGCACCTTCGGAGTCCCAGTCTTCGCTGCCTTGAGAATCTCTACTCAGCGCGTGCGGTGGGGTGGCGCGCGCGGAGTGCTGATGGACGCTCGCGTGAGACGGCTCAGAAAGCGTTTCCCTGCCGTGTCGGTCCGAAAATCACGAGATCGCGAGCGACAGCTGTCAGTCAGGTCGACCGAAACTTCCCTGTCTCCTTCCCTGAATCGTCGCACCGGTTGCGTCGCCCTCGGGATCGACTGGGCCCAGAACTTCGATCATCAGTCTGTTCCGTCTGCATCACTCAAATTACACCGTTCCACCTCTTATCTACCGCGTCGGGCTCCCCACGTCTTATATCGCTCGCGTTATGACTTGACAAACTACTCGGGCGTGTGCGTGTCTGATTGTTTTTTTGTGCGGGTGACTCTAACAAGTGGAAAGGCGGCGAGGACGTCGTCCTCTGCGCGCTCGTGAACGAATTCGGCGGCGGCGCGTGGAACGTCGCGTCCTCCGCGCTGTCCGCCGCGCGGTCGATCGATAACGTCCACCGCGCGCCGATCGCGTGCAAGGATCGGTTCAGGAGGCTCCTCGCGACGCACGGCAGGGCGCTGGGCGGGGTGGACGCCGGCGGCGTGGGGGCGGCTCCCGGGACGTTACGCGTGACGCCGGAGCTGACGCGCGCGCTGTTGAGGAAAGTCGCGCGCGAATCGTTGGGACCGGGACCGGGACCGGGCCCCGGCCCCGGCCCCGGCCCCGAGGGCGCGGCGGCGTCCGAGGAGGAGCCGCCGGCGACGCCGCCCGCGGTGGTTCGGTTGCGGGGCGCGGTGCAAGCCGTGCGCGCGCGCGCGGGCCCGGGCGGGGCGATGACCGCGGAGCTCACGAGCGAGGTGGTGGCCGAGATTCGAGCGCTGTTCGAAGCGACGGGCGGCGCGTGATGGATCGATCGATGGATCGATCGCGCGCGCGTCGGGGGAACGACGCGGCGCGCTCGCGGGAGAGGACGAGAGGGGGAGGGAGCGTCTTCTGTATTTTAGCGAACCGAGATAATACACCGTATTTGATGACGAGAAAAACGCATCGGCCGACGAATGCGATACGACGGGTCCGTCCGCGTCCTATCCGCGGCGGTCCCCTCAGGTCACACCTCGGCGCCCGGCGGCTCGGAACCGCTCGGAACCTCCGCTCGCGCGCCGCCCGCGCGCGCTCGCGGGACCCGTCGTCGCGCCGAGCAGAGCCTTCGCCGCGCGCGCGTCCTCTCGAGCGCCCGCCGCGTCCGCGATACGCCGCGCGTCGTCGAGCGGCGAGCGCGCGCGCGACCGCGTCGATACGACATCGCATCGTCGGACGCGTCCCGGACGCGCACATCAGATCGATCGAGATCGATCGTTCGCCGCGGTCTTCGCGTCCGCCGCCATAGCGCCGCGGCGATCGCACCCGCAAGGGGGGGCGGACACGTCCCCCGGGTCGCTCTCCCCCGTCGCGAGGCTCCTCCACGTCGCCTCGACCGCTGGAGCCGGCTTCGATCCAGCTGGCAACATGGCGGCAGCGAACACCGCGCACAGCGTCGGCATGATCGCGGCGTGGTATTTTTCAAACATCGGCGTGATCCTCCTGAACAAGTACCTCCTCTCCGTGTACGGGTTCCGTTTCCCGGTGTTCTTGACCACGTGCCACATGGCGATGTGCGCGCTGCTCTCGCTCATCGTCCGCGCGTCCGGGATCGCGCCGAGGCAGAGCGTGAAGAACCGAGCGCACCTTCGAAAGATCGGCGTGCTGGGGGTCATCTTCGTCGCCTCAGTCGTCGCGGGCAACGTCTCCCTGCAGCACATCCCGGTGTCGTTCAACCAGGCGATCGGCGCGACGACGCCCTTCTTCACCGCGGTGTTATCGCTGTGCATCATGCGACAGAAGGAGACGATGCAGGTGTACGCGACGCTGGTGCCGATCGTGTTGGGCATCGTCGTCGCGTCACGCGCCGAGCCGCTGTTTCATCTCTTCGGGTTTCTCGCGTGCGTCACCGCGACCTTCTGTCGCGCGCTCAAGTCCGTGATCCAGGGGATGCTGCTGTCGAACGAGAGCGAGCGGATGGATTCCATCAACTTGCTGCTGTACATGTCGCCGATCGCGCTGTCCGTGTTGTCCGTGGCGTCCACGGTGATGGAACCCGAAGCCTTCGGCGTGTTTTACGACAACTGCGCGGAATCGCCGCGGTTCTTCTTCATCATCACCCTGAACTGCGTCCTCGCGTTCAGCGTCAACCTGACCAACTTCCTCGTCACGAAGTGCACGTCCCCGCTGACGTTGCAGGTGCTCGGGAACGCGAAGGGCGCGGTGGCGGTCGTCGTGTCCATCTTGTTGTTTAAGAATCCCGTCAGCGTCGTCGGCATGTTCGGGTACGCGGTCACCATCGTCGGCGTCGCGTGGTACAGCAGCGCGAAGAAGAAGGCGCCGGGGGACCGACGCGGGAAGCGGGAGGGCGTCGGGAATTCGGCGCTGGGGGGTGGGAGGATGAGCGAGAAGGTGTGATGGAGGACGCGCGAACGAGCCCGGCCCCTTTTAAACAAAAAACCTAGGTTAGCGGAGGACGATTTATTTTCGAGCGAAGAAACTTCAACTTCATTCGAACGATCGTTCGCCGCCCGCGCGCACGTCGCGACGTTCGTTCTCGCGTTACGTGCTGCATTACATTCTTCGTCTCTAGCGCCGCGCTCGACGTGTGATCGGTCGGTCATCGAGGCGCGTCGATCGAAACTCGATGCTTAAAACGCGCCTCGTCCTCCCCCCGGGTACAACCCTGCCTCGCCCGGCATCCGCTCGTTCTCCTTCCCCGACGCCCACTTGATGTAATCCGGGCTCTCGCACGCGGCGTACTCCTCCGCGAGCCCCTCCACGACCTCGCGCGCGTCGTCGAACTCCTCTAACCCGTCCGCGAAGATCGCGTGTTGCTCGTATTGGTCCAGAAACGCCTTGCGACGCATCAGCTTATCGTACTGCGTCAGACACTTCGTGAAGAGGTGCCTGATCGACGTGTGGTTCGCGAGCATCAGCCCGCTGACGCGGTGCGCGGTCTGGACGTACGGCGATTTCCGAGACAGCGCGACCTGGATCGACGCGGGCCCCCACTCGATGAAGTTGGCGAGCTTGCGCTCTCGGATCCTCTGCAGAGACTTGTGCACTTGCGTCGGGTCCACGTCCCCTTGGATGATGTTCAAGATGGAGATGTACTTGGACTGCGAGAAGTCCTTCCCTCGAGAGTGCGACGACACCATGATGTTCTTCGTCTGCAGCAGCCGTCGCATGACGTCGAGCACGGTCGTCTTTCGCACCGCCGGCTGCGCGTTCGTCTCCGTCAGCGTCAACGGCGTGTACCCCGTCATCAAAAAGTGGCACCGCGGCGTCGGGATCAAGCTCGCGACCAAGCCGACGAGGTCGTTGTTCATGTACCCCGGGTACCGCAGCGTCGTCGTGGACGCCGCCATGACCGTGGAGACGAGCGAGTTGGTCTGCGCGAACGTCGGGTTTTGAATGTGCAGTCGATCCACCGCGATACGGTTCAGCGCGGTGTTATCCAACACCACGACGCAATCCGCGTTCAGCGTGAGGCGCTTCAGCGTCAGCAGCGAGTTGTACGGTTGCACGACGACGTCCGAGGTCTCGTGCTGGTTCGGGAACACGGAGTACGTCTGCACGAGCTTCTTCCCGTAGCGATCGTTGAGCGCTTCCAGGAGGTACGATCCCATCCCCGAGCCGGTGCCGCCCGCGATGGAGTGGCACAACACGAACCCCTCCAGGGAGTCCGACCCGTCCGCCTCGCGGTCGATCATGTCCATGATCTCCTCCTGCACCGCCTCGGCCTGGGAGTAACCGGACGCCCAGTTATTCCCGGCGCCGCCGCCGTGCGAGGAGATGAAGACGTTCTCCGCGTTGTACAAGTTTCTGTGGTCGCTGTTTTGAATCGCGTTGATGACCCTCGGCTCGAGGTCGAGCAGGAGCGCCCTCGGGACGTAGTGCTCGTCGTCGGCTTGGTAGAAGAAGACATCCTTGCGATCGCCCGCCTGGTTGTTCGCGGCGTACTCCTCGAGGATGCCGTCCTTGCCGATCCCGTGCTCCGCGCAGAGCTGCTTCCAAAACTCCGTGCCGATCTGGTTGCCGCACTGCCCCACTTGGAGCGTGATGACCTCGCGAGGCATGGCGCGCGATGATCTCTCTCGCGGTCGTCCCTCCTATAGCGTTCTTCTCCTCCTCCTGCGACGCGGACGCCGCCCGCCCGCCTCCTCGAGCCGCGCCCCCCGCCGCGACGAAAGCGCGCGCGTCTCCTTCCGATGAGCCGACCGCTCGCGCGCCTCGTTCGTCGCGCTTCTTTTCCCGCCCCTCCTGCGCTGTTGCGTGGAGAGAGCGCGCGACGAGATGCCGAGATGCGGGGAGGAGCCGAGATGCGGCGCGCGAACCGCGTGCGCGCGTCGCGTCGCCGAGGACGTGCGCGCGATGCGCGCGACGGACGCGCGGCGCGAGACGGTGGCGTGCGGCGCGGTCTCGTCCGCGCGCCTCGGCGTGTGCGGACCCCGGGGGATGTCAAGTCGATTTTGAACTTCTGTTCGAGAAGAACGATGGAGGCAAAAAGAAGAGCAGGTTATGGGCACGACGACGCGACCGCCACTCACCGCGCACGGGAGTTCACACACACACTCACACACACGGCGAGGATGGCGACGGCGTCGCTCGGTCGCCCGCGGCGATCGGTCTTCTCCCTCTCGCTCCTCTTCCTCCTCGTCGCGCTGACGTCGTCGCTCCCGCGAGCGACGCGCGCGGACGACGAGTGGGACTCCGACGACGCCTCCGCGTCCGCGTCGCTCGACGACGACCTCGCTCCGAGCGAGGACGTCCCGCTGCATCGGTTCGAGATCGAGGTCGTGACGACCGGGAAGGCGTCCGGGAAGGAGAAGCGCGTGGACAAGCCCGCGTTCTTCTTGCGCGGGGACGACGCGAGCGCGGCCGCGGCGAGGTTCGTGTACCTTCACGCGCTTCCCTTGGAACACGTCGCGCACTTCGCGGAGGTGTTTCGATCGGAGTGGGAAGGGAACGTCCCGGACGATCGGAAACCGCGCGTCCGCGCGTCGAGGTCGAAGCCTCCGGGACCCGCGGCGCTGCTGGCGCGCGGGAAAGCGGCCGCGGAAGAGAAGGACCACGAGAGCGCGTACGTCGACTACGTCCGCGCGATCGTCGGCGAGGGCGTGGACGCGGAAGATCCCGCGCGCATCGCGCTCGACGGCGATGAGATGGACGAAGCGAAAGAGCTGTTGCGGGCGCATCACGCGTTGCACTCCCGCGCGCTCGTCGCCGCGGACAAGACGCGAGAGCAGCGCGCGGTCGCGCACGAGCGCGAGGTTGACGTCTTGCGCGCGAGACGCGCGCGCAGGGACCGCGAGAGGGAGGATCTGGAGGACCTCGTGACGATGCTGGGATCGGAATTGGAATCGTCAGAATCGTCGGCGTCGCCGTTCGACGCCGCGACGCGCGACGCCGTCGTGCGATCGATCGAAGCCGGAGACTGGGACGCCGTGATCGCGGCCGTCTCCGCAGCGGACGCCGCCGCCGCGCGCGCGGGCCACCCAGTGGACGCGCTGCGCAAGGCGACCCTCGCGTACGCGCACTACGCGACGGGAGCGTCGACGGGTACGTTCTATACACTGGTTCCCATACGACCCCGTTCGCGTGGTGAACGCCGATCCTTAAGGACTTTGCCCGTCGTCTCTCTCCGCCCAGGGTCCCTCGCTTTCAATCCCCGACACACCTCGACGCCTTTCAACTCCAACTGACGCCTTTCAACTCCACCCCGACGTCGCTTCGTATGGAACGACGCTCAGCCGCGGAGCGCGCGGCGGATCGATCGATAGCCGCGGGGAAGACGCACGGCGACTGGCGCCGCGGGCAGACGCGCGCGCTCGCGGCGCGCGTCGGCGCGAACGCGGCGATCAGGCGCGGCGACGTCGAGACCGCGCTGCGGTTCGTCGCGCTGCCGGTTCGCGCCGACCCCGACGGCGCGATGTTCAAAGGCGCGTACGAGGCGCTGAGGGGCGTCCAGAAGGAGTTGCGAGACGCGGACGCGAAGCTCGACCGCGGCGAGTCGAGGCTGGCGCTGGACGCGGTGGAGCGCGCGTCCGCGACGATCCGCGGGCTCGGGGTGCGAGACGGCGTCGGAAACGTCTTCGCGGACGTGGAGAGCCGCCGGTGCGTCGCGCACGCGCAGATGCGAGCGTTCGATCTCGCGCTCGCGGCGTGCGAGAAGGCGTTCGCCGCCGTCGGCTGCGGCGCCGGCGCCGCGTCGCCGGAAGCGGCGAAGCCGGAGGACTCCCGAGAGACGCGGCGGTCGTGCGACGATGCGGACGCGAGGGCGCGCGCGAGGGCGCACGTCGCGCGCGCGGAGGTGCACTCGCGGGATAAGTACCCGGAGGGTGCGCTCGCGGATCTTCACGCCGCGGAGGAGCTGCTGGCCCCGGACGCGCGCAGAGGGTCGACGGACGCGGCGAAGGCGCTGAGGGACGTCGGGGAGAAGCTCGCCGCCGCGAACCGCGCGAAGCACGAGCACGATAACTCGCGGGATCACTCGAAGATGCTGGACTTGCCGGAGAACTTGCACGAGCTCGAGAAAGAGCGCCGGTGCGAGTTCGTGAAGAAGGCGTACAAGCGAGCGGCTTTGAAGTGGCACCCGGATAAGGCGACGGAGGCGGGGAAGTCGAGGGCGGCGCGGAAGATGAACGAGATGACGGAAGCGAGGGATCACGTGAACAAACGGTTAGGGTGCGTCGCGCCGAAGCGCGACCCCGCGGAGGAGGCGCACAGGGCGGCGCAGCAGCAGTGGCAGCAGCAGCAGCGCGCGCGGCACTTTCAGCAGTTCCAGCAGCGCGGCCGACGGACGCACTTTGAGTTTTGAGCGCGGCGTCGCGAACGCGCGCATCTTTACGGCGATTTTTTTTCTCTCACTTCTTCACAGTCTCTTTCGTCGTATGTACATCGTCTCACCCTGTTCATCATCTCTTTCGTCTTATGTACATCGTCTCACTCCGTTCATCATCTCTTTCGTCGTACTGTAACCTGTAGTACGTCGTCTCACTCCGTTCATCATCTCATTCGTATTTAATTCTCCCACTCGTTCGACTCGTGGTTCGCGCACATGCAGTTCACGCTCGTCCAGATGCTTCGCTGGTAGTTGCCGTCGACTTTGCTGATGTGCGCGTCGCTGCCGCACGCGCCGCCGCCGCGAGCCTCGGGCGCGACCTTGAGCGTCCACGTGACGTCCTCGTAGTTCGGATACGCCTTACGGCTGGACGACGTTCCGGACATGATGCACCCGGCGGGAGCGACTTTAAACGCGCCGAGATTAGTCCAGTCAGAGGCCTGATCGAACCCGCCTTGGTACCTGGGCGGCGCGTTCTTGCCCACGATGTCGACGCCCGCGTGTATCGCGGCGCGCAGACACATCTCCTGCGTCGTGATGGTGCTGAATCCGTGAGCTTCGCACGTCATCGTGTCGATCTTCACGAAAGGTTGCTCGGCCTCGAGCGACGGCCGCGCCGGCGGCGCCGGCATCGCCGGCGGCAGATGCGGCGCGCCGACGACAAAGTTGCCGTTCGCCTGCCCTCTCGAGGTCGAGTCCACGTGCGGCCAGTCCTCCTTCGACTTGAACTCGTGTCGAATCGCGGGGAGAACGGTGATCGGCTGCATGATGACGGAATTCTTTTCGATGACTTCCACGGTGCCGCCTTCCCACCCGCCGCCGGTCCAGTGATCCACGAGCGTGATGGAATGCAACCCGGGTTGGAGGCACATCTTCTGTTCGTACGTCGTGTCCGGACCGTAAAACGGCAGCGAGTCCACGCCCGCGGGGAGGATCGCGCCGGGGGCGATGTGATCGGAGTGGTGCGTCTTGTCGGGCGTGTCGTCCACGTACCAGTACATGTTTTTCGCCGCGTGGTAGTTGGTCGTCTTCGTCTTCACGACGACGTCGACGCAACCGGACGACTCCGCGGTCGGCGGCGCCACCGGCGCGGGCGGCGCCGCGTCCGGGGGAGCGCTCGCGTCCTTGCAGACGCACTCGATGTCCGTTTTTATCGTGTCTTCGATGCCCGCGCCTCCGCACTCCGTGATGTTGCCTCGCTGGTCTTCCGTGACGTGAATCGAGTACTTCCACCCGTTTGGCTGCGGAAACACCGTTCCGTATCCGACGCAACCCGCGGGCTTGTCCTTGAACATCGGAGGATCGAAGTCGATCCAGCCTCGGCCGTTGTACAGGTCCATGCCCACGGACTTGGCGCCGAGGACGCACTCTTCCTTGTCGGTGACGATCGAGTACCCGTTGGATTCGCACGTCCCTTTGGTGACTTTGAAAAACTTCTTCGACGGCGTCGGCGGCGCCGCGGGCGGGGGCGGCGACGGGGGATCCGGGCCCGCGACGTGTCCGGGGGTGAACACGTCGTTCACGTCGATCTGGACGTCGTAGCATCCGCCGTTGTGAAGAATCAGATTCTCGGACGGGTGCGTCATCGACTCGTACCCGGGCTTGAGAGTCGAGCCGTATTTTTCGTCGCTGTTCTCGAGGCCTAGCTTGTCGACGCCGCGCTGGATCCAAAACTCGCCTCTGCCGCTCGCGCCCCACGTGCCCCACGAGTTCAAGCACTTCCAGTACTTCATCCCGGACGGCGTCGTGCCCCAGCCGTAGCACGCGATGGCGTGCGATCCCGCCTTATCCTCCGGGTTGTTCGGAACGTCCACGAAGACGCCCTCGTCCGTCCAACCGTCGCCGCCGTAATCGGTGAACGACTTCGGGACCGAGATGGAGCATCCGAGCGCGCCGTATTGCTTCATCGCGCGCATGATGTTGTCCTCGCCTCGGAAGTTTCGCACGGCTTTGCCTTCGGTGTCTCCGGTGGAGAACCACGTGTCTCCGAGCTCGTGTTGAATCGCTTTCACGACCCTGCGCGTGTGACCCTTCGCCGCGGCGTCGGGGTGGCACTCGGCGCGACACACCGGATCGCGAACTTGGATGCCCTTCGCGCGAATGCACGCCGGGCAGCCTCCGATGTCGCCCGCGGTGTACGGATCGCACGCCTCGGTCGGGACGCCGTAATACATCGGGAACTCGAAGATCCGCGTCGAAGATCCGCAGCAGCCTTGACCGAAATTGAAGACGTTCAGCGGGGGAAGCTTCTTCTGTTCGCCGCACCCGGTGAACGCCTGCGCGCTGAGCACGGGCATCAAGACTTCGCCGTCGTGTTCGTAGCCAAACCCGCGTTCGTGCACTTCTTTCCAGTACTTCAGCGTGAGCATCGTGGACGCGGCGAAGGATCCGCACGAGCCGCACCCGCCTTGGTTCCTCGCCGGGAAGTGCGTCATGACATCTTCGGGCACGACTTGCCACGCGCTCGGCAGCGGCGTGGTGTCGTTCGAGCCGAGGTAGGACACGAACTCGTGCTCGTTCGGGTCGACGGTGAAGCCGCCGCCGCGACGAACGCCGTGACCCGTCTTACCCTCGCGAATCCATCCGCCGACGACCGCGGCTTCGTGTTCGCGCGCGTTGGCGTGGCCGAGGTGCAGCGCCCCGAGCTTCGCCTCCGCCGCCGCGGACGTCTTCATCGCAGCCTCCGCGGCTTTCTTCGCCGCGATGGCGGCTTTGAACTCCTTCGGTCCGCCCGCTTGGAAGAAATCCTTGCGAGCGCCGAAGAAGCGCCCGCGCGCGGCTTTCGCGGCTTTCATCGCTCGGAGGAACACCGATCGCAGCTTCGCGTACTTTCGCACCTTCGCCGTGGCATCGTCGAGAGCCTTCTGCTTCGCCGCCGCGTCCTCCGCGGTCGACGCCGGCACGGGCTCGGGCACGGGCTCGGGCTCGGGCTCGGGCTCGGGCTCGGGCTCGGGCTCGGGCTCGGGCTCGGGCGTGGCGTCGTCGAGAGCCTTCTGCTTCGCCGCCGCGTCCTCCGCGGTCGACGCCGGCTCGGGCTCGGGCTCGGGCTCAGGCTCGGGCTCGGGCTCGGGCTCGGGCTCGGGCTCGGGCTCGGGCTCGGGCTCGGGCTCGACCTCCGGCTCGGTAGTCGGGACCTCCGGCTCGGTAGTCGTGGAGCCCGGCATGGGGTGCATGGACTCCGGGCACTGGCATTCCGGTTTACCCTTTGCAATCTCCGGGGGGTACGTCGAGCACCAATGGGGTACAACGCAGTCCACCGTGGAGCCCGGCATGGAGTCCATCGTGGAGCCCGGCATGGAGTCCATCGTGGAGCCCGGCATGGAGTCCATCGTGGAGCCCGGCATGGAGTCCATCGAATCCGCGGGGGGGCACGGCATCGTTCCAGATTTCGAGCCGTCGGGCAGGATGTGGTAGCACTCGTCGTCGGGAGTGCCGACGGCGTGCAGCACTTCGATGACCGATCCATCCGGGTCAGGGATCTCCGCGCGCCTGTCGGGCGAGTCCGTCGTCGTCGTCGCCGTGTCAGGGATCTCCGCGTGCGTGTCGGGCGAGTCCTTCGTCGCCGTCGCCGTCACCACAGGAGTGAGAGACGCGGGCGCGACGCACGCCGCGTGCTCGCCCTTCTCGTCCTCGCAGTGCCCGAACCCGGCCGGGTACGTCTCCCGCACCGCCTTCGGGTTTAGGATCAGGGGTGGAGTTCAAAGGCGTCAGAAGCGGAGTTGAAAGGCGTCGAGGTGTGTCGGGATTGAAAGCGAGGGACCCTGGGCGGAGAGACACGTCGAGAAAAGTCCTTAAGGATCGGCGTTCACCACGCGAACGCGGTCGTACGGGGACCAGTGTGAGATAAAACCTTATCGTACGACGCGCGGTTGGTCGCCTCCAACGGAAGCGGATCCGCCTTCGCCGCCGCCTCCATCTGCGATCGGACGCACGGAGGGAAGAAGGAGACGTCGTACGTCGCGTTTGACGTCGACGCGGGCATCACGCCGGCGCCGGGCTGCATCGACACGAGCTCGTCCGGCGGCGAGCCGTCCGCGCCCGTCACGAAGACGGCGACGTGAGGTCCCTGTTTGAGTTGAAAGGCGTCAGTGGCGGAGTTGAAAGGCGTCGATGGCGGGGATCGAAAGCGAGGGACCCTGGGCGGAGAGATGCGCCGGGAAGTAAAGTCCTTAAGGATCGGCGTTCACCACGTCGACGCGGTCGTATGGGAACCAGTGTGGGATACTAGAACGCGCCTGGACGGGCTTGGTGACGTCCATCAACAACTCGAACCGCGTCGCGGTCGGGTCGTCGTCGGAGCGTCGCGCGCGCGTCAGCGTCGCGTCGAAGCCGTCGTCGAGCCAGCGCTTCGCGTCGTCGTCCGCCGCGCACGACGCGTCGGTGAGGTACGCGTGAAACGACTTCGACACGCCTTCTTTAAACGCGTCGAACCGCGCGGGGTCGAGCGCGGTCGCGCGGAATCCGCCCATCGCGCGCGCGTCGTCGTCCGAGTCCGGGTCGTCCGCGGGCTCGGGCGCGGACGCGCGCGGGATGATGGGCTCGGCGTCCTCTTCTCCCAGGCGCGCGGCGTGGAAGCGCGAGTGCCCGCGCGCGCCGACGTGGAGCGATCGCGCGGGCGCGCCCGCGTCGCCGAGGGCGGCGTCGAGCGATCCCAAGCTTGAAGACGCGAGGACATTATTGAAGCGAGAGGACACTCCGGCGACGGCGACGGCCGCGAGGACGGCCGCGATCGCGACGGCGACGAGCGACGCGCGCGTGGCGCGCGCCGCGGCGGACGGTCTCTCGCGCCTCAGCAGAGGCTGCGCCTCGCTCGCGCGAGAGGCGGTCGTCATGCCGGGGCCCGCGGGGGATTCGATTCGAGAGAGAAAAGGATCGCCGCGGCCTCTCAGATCAGATCCTCGGCGCGGCCGAAGCGGGGAGCCGGCGACTCGCGCGAGGCGCCGTCCGAAAGCGTCGCGATCTGCCGACGACGAGGAGGGAGAGATCGAGCGTGGAACGCGTCGTCGCGCGCGCGTTCGCAGTGGCGCTCGCTGTCACGCCGCGTGCACGTAGGACTTACCAGACGTAACTCGTAACACCCTCGTGCCCGCATCTTTCTCAGATTTTTCAGAGATTTTCTGGAGATTTTTCTGCTTTCAAAAACGTTTCTTTGGTGCTTTTGAAAGCGCGATCGATTTTTTGAAAGCAGCGATACAGTAGTTGAACCGTAGTCTAGCCCTACGAACCGATCAACCGCGCGGTCTGGCCTCCGCGGCGGTCCGGCGCCGACGCGGCGCCGTCTGCACTTCCCGCGTCCCCCCTCTCTTCTTCACCTCTTCACGACCACATCGCCGTCGACGGCGTCTAACCCGTACTTCCCGAGGAACGACCGATGCGTCGACGCCTCCGCCCTCCTCCTCGCGGACGTCGTCGGCGGCGGCGCGGCTGGCACGTGCCCGCTTTTGATCATCCTCCTCCCGTCGCATCTCAGCGCCGCGCGTCGCTCGGCCGCGTCCGCGGCGGCGGCGTCGCGCGCGCTCGCGCTCGCGCTCGCGCTCGCGGTCGCGGTCGCGGTCGCGGTCGCGGCGGGTATCGCGGGCGCTCGCGTCGCCGCCGCGGAGGAACCAGCCTTCGGCGGCGACGACGTCTTCGCGGCGTCGACGAATTTTTCTTCGCGTCGCTTTCGCGGCGCCCACGCGCCGACGGCGTCCGCGTCGACGTCGACGTCGCGATGACGCGCGTCGCGCGCGCTCGCGTCGTTCTCTTTCTCTAACATCGCGCCCACGGCGGCGTCCATGCGCGAACCCCTGTTGAAAGGACGAGACGAGGGAGGTCGGAACGTTCAGACGACGGACGGACGGACGACGACGACGACGAGAGACGAGACGAGGAGGAGGAGTAAACGGCGCGCGCGGGGCGCGTCGTCGTCGTCGTCGCGTCGCACCTGTTCCCGCGTCCTATCCTCTCCGATACCGCCGCGGTGAGGTCCCTGCGCGCGTTCCCCGTCGCCGTCGCCTCCGCGGTCTCGTGCGCGCGCGACATGACGCCCCGCCGGAGCCTCGCCGCGCGGCGCAGACTGACAGCGGTCGTCGTCATTTCCCGCGGAAGTCGACGAGGCGAGGCGAGGCTCGCGTCGCGTCGCGTCGACGCGACGACCGGGCCAGCCCGTTCAAACAGCCCTACGATCTCATCACGTCTCGTCCTCGTCCTCTCGTCACGACGACCAGCGCAGAGCACGTCCGCGCGCGCCCGCGTTCACGCACGCGCGTCCGTGTGATCGCGTCGAGCGTCGCGCGCGTCTCGATCTCTCGCCGCGCGCGAGCGGAAGCGCGCCCGTCGCGAGATCCGACCGACGAGCGGCAGATCTCGCGAGCGGCGCGGCAGAGGGAATAAGAGAAAAAAGACTAAGACTCTCCGCGCGCGCGCGACGTCGACGTCGACGCGAGGATGGCACATGGGACGCGCGGGTTCGACGGGGATGACCGCGGCGGGTTCAACTTCGACAACGTTCAGAGGAACGCGATGCTTCAGAGCGCCGGCTTGAGCTTCAAGGCTGCGATGAAGACGGGGACTACGATCAGCGGCGTCGTCTTCAAGGGCGGCGTCGTGCTCGGCGCGGACACGCGATCGACGAACGGCGAGACCGTCGCGGATAAGAACTGCGAGAAGATCCACTACATCGCGCCGAACATCTACTGCTGCGGCGCGGGGACCGCCGCGGACACGGAGGCTGTCACCGGTGCGCGTCGTCACGTCGCCGCGAGATCGCTCGCTCGCTCTCGTTTAGGGTTCCCTCTCTCGTCCGCGCGTTTCCGCTCATTCCGCTCATCATTCCGCTCGTCGCGCTCGCGCCGCGCGACCTGACCGACCCGATGATCCCGTCCCCGTCCACCGCGCGTCACGACACGACACGACACGACACATTTCAGGCATGATCGCGAGCAACCTCGAGCTGCATCGGATGGCGACGAAGCGAAGCTCTCGCGTCGTCACCGCGTTGACGATGTTGAAGACGCACCTCTTCAAATACCAAGGGCACGTCGGCGCGGCGTGCGTCCTCGGCGGGCACGACAAGAACGGGCCGCACCTCTTCTGCGTGTACCCGCACGGCTCGTCCGACGCGCTGCCGTTCGCGACGATGGGCTCCGGGTCGCTCGCGGCGATGGCGGTGTTCGAGGCGGACTTCAAAGAGGACATGGCGGAGGAGGAGGCGAAGGAGCTCGGTGAGACTGCTTCCCATACGACCCCGTTCGCGTGGTGCACGCCGTTCCTTAAGGACTTTTCCCGTCGTCACTCTTCACCCGCGTTTCCCTTTCAACGTTTGACCGGTAAGACGTTCGACTGACCGATCGCTTCACCCACGCAGTCGCGCGGTCGATCCGCGCGGGGATCTTCAACGACCTCGGGTCCGGGTCGAACGTGGACCTGTGCGTCATCACCGCCGACGGCGTCAAGTATCTCCGCAATCACGAGACGCCCAACGAGCGGACGTACGCGCGGAGTAAAGGGTACGAGTTCCCGCCGGGGACGACGCCGCTGAACCGACGGAACTTCACGACGGCGACGAGCGCGACGCTGCCGCTGAACGAGACGGTGGACATCTTCGTGGGGACTCCGGAGGACGTGACGAACGGCACGGCGCAGCCGGAGTCGAGCGTTGGGGCGGTGCCTATGGAGGCGTGAGATGGGCGTGAGAAGGGAGTTTGAATCGGGTTTGAATCTGAATCTGACGAACGAACGCCACGCGGGCACGAGGCTAAAACCTACCGGTACCTTCTATGATAGAGTGTCTACCTATTCTCGTCTCGTTTCCTCTCCCATCCGCGGCGGCGCAGCTCCGTGTCCCTCGCGAGCGCGCCGGGGTCTTCCTCGCCGTACACGACGTCGGTGAGGACTTCCCCGCCCCGCGCGTCCGACGCCGCGCACACGAGCGCCGCGCACATCGCGCAGCACTGCAGGCTGACGAAGAGACGCGCGCCCGGCGGCAGCGATTTCCGGGCCGCTTCCCCGTCCCCGTCCCCGTCCCCGTCCCCGTCCCCGTCCCCGTCCCCGTCCCCGTCCCCGTCCAAACGCATCAGCCACGGCATCAGCAGGTTAAACTCCGCGTGCAGCATCGCGTTTTCCGCGTTCGTGTTCACCGCCGCGTCGACGAGGACGCCGTCGCGGTCGACGACCATCGCGACGACGCGGCGGTCGCGCCGCCACCGCGCCTTCTCGTTCTCGTCATCATTCTCGTCGTCATCATTCGTCCGCGTCGTCTCCTCCCCCGCGCGGTCGAGCGCCTCGCGCGCCCACGCGACGCACGCGGCGTCGTCGTCCACCCGCGTCGCAGTCGCGGTCGCGGTCGCGACGTCGACGCGCGCGCGAGACGCGCTCGCGCCTCGTCGCGTCGCCGCGCGCGCGAACGGCGTGGCGTCTCGTCGCTCGAGTCGCGTCAGGGCGCCGGCGTCGTCGTCGTCGTCGTCGTCCGCGGACGCGGACGCGGACGACGCGTTCATCGTCCCCGCCGCGGCGCCGCCGTCGTCGACGCCGAGGTCCAAGTACGTCGCGCGCTGCGCCGCCACCTTGACGATCGCGCGGTCCAGCGCGCTCATCGCTCTCGTCGACACGATGCGCCTTCGACACCACGCGTTGGCGCGCGCGCGTCCGCCCGCCTCGCGCGCGCCGAGGACGAGCCTCGCGATGGGGGAGTCCCACGCCGGCGCGTCCGCGGGCGCGGTGGCGTACCACACGACGTCGTCGGCGTCGGCGTCGGCGTCCGAGCGCGCGACGAGGAACGCGACGTCGCGGCGCCGCGCGGAGGAGGAGGAGGAGGACGACGACGACGACGACGACGACGACGACGACGAAGACGACGCGTCCTCGAGAAGAGAGATCGCCAGCCGGCGCTCGTCCTCGCGCGGGACGTACGGTCGGTTCAGCTCGCGCTTCTGCCGCTTCGTCAGGCCGTCGTGCGGGCCCTTCGCCGCCGCGAGCGGCCATCGCGCGCCGCGCGCGGCGGGCCGCGACGCCGACGCCGCGCGCATCGAAGTCGTCCGCGCCGCGGTCGTTGTTAGTTTCTGACCAAATCATTCAGTTCAGTTTTCTAAAATATTTCGCGGCGACGGGGCCCGCCTACGAGGACGCCGCCCCCCCGCCGCTCTTCTCGCCCCCCTCCAGCTCCTCCACCGCGGTCGCGGCCTCCCCGAGCCCTCTCTCCCTCAGCGCCGCGGCGAACCGCGCCGCGTCTCCCTCCCTCAGCTCGTACGGCGAGAACGCCACGCTCGGAAACGACCCGTTTTCAACCTCCTCCCGAAACGCAGCCAACGCGCCGGTGATCACCTCCCCCACGTTGGCGTACCGCTTACAAAACTTCGGCGTCACCGCCGCGTGGTGCGGGTGCTGCGTGAACCCGAGGAGGTCGTGATACACGAGCACCTGGCCGCTGCACGCGCCCCCGGCGCCGATGCCGATCGTCGGCACGCGCAGCGCCGCCGTCGTCGCGGCGGCGACGGCGGCGGGGACGCACTCCAACACGACTGATGAGGGTCGAGGGAGGGTCCGTTCAAAGCGAGGAAGTCGGGGTGGAGTTGAAAGGCGTCAGAAGCGGAGTCGAAAGGCGGGCGTCGAGGCGCGTCGGGATCGAAAGCGAGGCGTGGGCCGGGAGAGAAAGTCCTTAAGGATCGGCGTTCACAACGCGAACGCGGTCGTATGGTGACCAGTGTGAGATAGAACAGAACGCGCCTGAGAAACACCCCGCGTCTTGCAACGCGAGCGCGCGCTCGACAATATCCGCGGCCTCGTCGTGGCTGCGGCCCTGCGGGCGGAACCCGCCGAGGACGCTGATGGACTGAGGCGTGAGGCCGACGTGGCCCATGACCGCGACGCCGGCGTCCACGAGCGCGCGCGCCGCGCGAACCCTCGCGGGCGACCCGCCCTCGAGCTGCGGCGGGGGGGTCGAGGTCGCCGGTCGCGGGGTGGCGTCGAAAGGCGTCAGAAGCGGAGTTGAAAGGTGTCGTAGGGTCGAACGGTCAATGAAAGCGGCGAGGGGCGGGCGGAGAGAAACGCCCGGATTAGAAGTCCTTAAGAAACGGCGTTCACCACGCGAACGCGGTCGTATGGGAACTAGTGTGATCAGAACAGAACGCGCCTTCACCGCGTCCATGCCGCCCTCCTTCATGATCCTCGTCGCCGTCTCGATCGCCTGCGCGGGGTCGCGCTCGTACGACCCGAACGGGAGGTCGCCGATGAGGAGCGGCCGCGACGCGCCGCGCGCCACCGCTCGGAAGTGCGACAGCATCTCTTCCAGCGTGATCGGCAGCGTCGTGTCGTGCCCGTGGACGACCATCGCCGCGGAGTCGCCGACGAGGCAGACGTCGACGCCGGCGAGGTCCACCTGCGCGCAGCGGCGGCGACTCCGCGGCGATGGTCGTCCACGGGCACGACACGACGCTGCCGATCACGCTGGAAGAGATGCTGTCGCACTTCCGAGCGGTGGCGCGCGGCGCGTCGCGGCCGCGAGGGAGAGAAAGTCCTTAAGGAACGGCGTTCACCGCGCCGACGGGGTCGTACGGGGACCGGTGTGAAGGATAACGCGCGAGGGATCGAATTGAATTCCGGGAGGCGGAGGGTCGGGGCGCGCACGTGCACGGCGGACGGGTAGTCGTACGCGGTCACCATCGTGATGCGCTCGCCGCGTCGGTACTTCGCCGCGAGCTTCCGCAGCGTGAACCGCTCCACCGGCGGCTTCGGGCCGCCGTACACGACGTCGCGCGGCTTGCTCGACATCGGTCGCGACGACGACGGCGTCGTCGTCGTCGTCGTCGTCGTCGTCGTCGTCGCGCGCCAGCTCGACGGCGACGCCTCCCCGCGCGCGACGCGCGGCGCGATCGCGGCGAGACGGTCGCACCCCACGTCGCCGCCGCCGCCGCCGCCGCGCGTCTCGAGCGCGCCGAGCGCGCCGCGCGTCAAGCGCGACGCCGCGCGTCGGAGCGCCATGGGCAGTGCGAGCAGGTTTTAGGTTTCGGAGAACTCGTCCTTCCTTTCGAAAACAAGACTTGACACTCGCCCCCGCGCGTCTTCTCTCGCGGCGGCCGCGCCCCGATCCCGATCGCCATGTCGCGAAGTCCGCCGCCAATCGACGTCGCCGACCACGAGGTCTTATACTCCGCGGACGCGATCGCGCGAAGGGTGAGCGAGCTCGCGGCGTCCATCGCGTCCGACTACGCTGAAAAGTCGCCCGCGTTTCTCATCACGATGACGGGCGCGTTCGTGTTCGCGTCCGACCTCTTGCGCGCGATGCACCCGAACACGCCGCGCGGCGCGACGATCGATGCCATAAAAGCCAAGTCGTACGTCGGGACTACGTCGAGCGAGCGCGTGACGCTGTCGGACGGCGCGGCGAGCGCGGTGGACGTGCGAGGAAGGCACGTGGTCGTGATCGAAGACATCGTCGACACCGGCGTCACGCTGAGGGAGCTGCGCGCGGCGATGGACGCGCGCGGCGCCGCGAGCGTGACGTGCGTCGCGCTGCTGAACAAGCGCGCGCGGCGACGCGAGGAGCTCGCGAGCGACGGGCCGGAGTACGTCGGGTTCGAGTGCGAAGACCGATTCGTCGTGGGGTACGGATTAGATTTAGACGGGCGGTGCCGTGAGTGGCCCTACGTCGGCGTCTTGAACGGGCACTGACTAGACGCCGCGCGGTCGCGAGGGTACGGTGCGCGCGCTGCGGTACGTCTAGGGTTGTACGGTACTTTTGTATATCGAAGTAGTATGCACACGCGTAAGTAGAGTACAGTGGCCTCTCGCTCGCTCGCCGCGTCTTCTTCCGCTTCCGTCGTCGCGAGAGGTGACGAAGGGTACATGATCACGGTCGTCCGTCGTCCATCGTCGTTCTTCGTCAGTCGCTGTCGCTGTCGCTCGACTTTTTCTCCTTCTTCTCCTTCTTCTCCTTCTTCTCCTTCTTCTCCTTCTTCGCGCTCTTCTCCCCCTTGGACTTTTTCTTCTCCGCGTCCTCCGCCGCCGCGGTGGGAGACCGCTCGCGCTTCGCCTCCCCTCCGTTTGCGGTGCTCCCTCCCGCGGCGTCCGGCACGGAGCGCAAGTACTCGCTCGGCGTCTTCTCGTTCGGCTTCCCAAACTTATCCAGCTTCCCCTCCGCGATGAGCTTCTTCTTCGCCGTCGCCGTCGGCCCGAGCCCCCATCTTCGCGGGTACGTGTCCCTCTCCATGACGACGCGCTTAATCTTCGCGACGCAGCCGTGATCGCACGTCGCCATCACCGCGGTGTTCATCTGCGCGACGCCGACGGCGATCGCCTCGCCCTTGGTCGTCATGAGCACCACCTCCTCGCCCACCTCGATCCCGGACGCGTATCGCAACAAGCCGGGGATCATGAGCTTGGCGCCGTAGCAGATGGCGTTCACCGCGCTGTCCTTCACGACGACGCGCTTGTAATTCGTGAGGAGCACCTCCAGGGGCATGATGACTCGTCGCAGGTAGTCCTCCTGCTTCAGGTTATCGTTCACCCACATCGCGTCCATGACGTCGTGCATCGTGCACAGATTGTCGTTCTCGCCGAGTATCCCCGAGCGCACGCGTCGGAGCTCTTGCATGTGCCCGCCGACGCCGAGGAGCAGGCCGAGGTGCACGCACATCGTTCGCACGTACGTCCCAGCCTCGCACGAGATCCAAAACACGACGAGGTTCCGCTCCTCGTCGTACTCGCACATCTTGCTCTCGTATATCGTGCGAATGCGCAGCTGGCGCTTCACCGCCGAGATGAGCGGCGGCCGCTGAAAGAGCGCGCCCGTCAGCGTCTCGATCGCGCGAAGCACCGCCTGCTTCCCGCCCTCGGGCTTGGAGTGCAGCCGCGCGACGCAGACGTACTCCTTCCCCGCGCCCTGCTGCGCCTTGACGAGGCGCGTCGCGCGGTCGATGCACACGATGAGGCCGCCGGTGACTTTCGGGTCGAGCGTGCCGCTGTGCCCCGTCTTCTCCACTCGAAGCATCCGCTTGAGCCACGCCACCACCTCGTGCGAGGACGGGTTCGCGGGCTTGTCGAGGTTGATGACGCCGTATCGGATGTACTCTTGCAGAGGGCGCTTCAGCGGCGAGTGTCCGCACGGTATGGGGGTGTAGTGGCCCGTGCGGACCATGAGCTTGTCGTAATCTTTCAGGAGCAGCGGCCACTTCGACGCGTCCAGGGTCGGGGTGACCTTCTCGGGCTGGATCGCGAAGTCTTCCGTCGTCTGCGGACGGACGGACGGCGAATGAGAGGGTGGCGCGAGCGGGGAGAGGGGAGAGGGGGAGAGAACGTCAGATCGATCGAAGGAAGACGCGAAGGAAGGAAGGAAGGAAGCGCGGGGACGGACGTGGGCGAAGAATTCATTCATTCGTTCGACGGCGGCGGGGCGATCGAGCGCAGAATTCTTGATTCCGATCGCGGCGTCGATCGATCGTGAGCGCGACGCACCTGCGCGAGGCCGACGTCCTTCTTGGATTTACCCATCTCGAGGGGATTCGCGCGCGTGGGGAAATTCCCGACGTGTGCGGCGGCGCGCGTGGGAGGCGCGCGCGGGAATGCGAGGCCGACCTTTCGCAAACCTAAAATCGGCGGCTGCGCGGCGAGACGGTTAGGAAAACCAATTTTCCCGAGCGTGATGAGACGAGTAGTTTTCGCCGTAGTACGCGCTCGCGCTCGTTTTCGTACGAGGAATCAGTCTGATGAAGCGAACTGACGAAGCGAGATCCGATCTGGATCCACGCGAGCGGACGCGAAAGCCCCTTCTTGTTGTTCGCCGACGCCGAGTCGCGCGGCCGCGCCCCCGAGGGCACTCGCGAGGCGCGCGGCAGGGCGAACGACGGAGATGTCGTCCTCCGCGCCGGCGTCGCGCGTTCCCGTCCTCGCGGCGACGGGAGAGCGCGCGCGCTGCGCGGTCTACGCGCTCGCGCGCGGAAGCGCGCGCGGGGGATGGGCCGGCGCGGGCGCGCGCTCGCGCTCGCGCTCGGAGTTGACGTCGGAATGCGAGGGAGGAGGCGGAGGAGGAGGAGGAGTATTCGCCGCGGGGACGGCGCGGCCGCGACGGCGGGGCGCGCACGCGCGATGGGTCGCGCTCGCGACGACGCCGACGCGCCGCGGAGGCGCGCCGGAGCCGAACGACGGGGAGTCGTCGTCCGCGGGAGCGACGCCGTCAATGCGCGTGGCGGATAACGCGTCGAATTTGACGAGCTCGTCCTCCTCCTCCTCCTCCTCCTCCTCCTCCTCCTCCTCCTCCTCCTCCTCGCCGGCGCCGACGCCGCCGAAGCGCCGACGCGGCCGCCCGAAGGGCACGCGCAAGGTGACGACGTCGCCGACGCCGGGCGACGCGATGGGGATCGCGTCGCTGCTCTGGCGGCTCGCGAGCGAGGACGAGGAGACGCTCGGACGCGCGCGCATCCAACCGCACGGCCTCGAGGCGGTGGTGCCACCGAGCGGCGCGTCGTCGCGGAAGAAGAAGAAGAAGCTCGCGAAACGGCGCGGAGACGACGAGGTCGGCGGCGGAGGAGCGTCCAGCACGGAGGAGGCGAGCGCCGCGCTGGACGCCGCCGCGAGAAACGCCGCGAGCGACGCGCGACGCGTGTCTTCCTCCTCCGCGACGACGACGACGACGACGACGACGACGGATGACGACGACGACGACGACGGCGGCGGCGACAGCGTGGAGAAGATAGTCGAGAGCAGCATCCTGAGCTCCCTCGGCGAGACGATCGAGATGCTCGACGAAGAAGCGCGCGCTCGAGGAGCGCCACGCCGCGCGGACGACGCGGGCCTTCGCGAAGACGAAGAGAAGAGGGACGCGCGACGTAAGGAGGCGGCGGCGACGGCTGGGAGAAAAAACAGCGGCAGGACGCGCAGCGCGGAGACGCGTCGCAAGATCGCCGGCGCGGCGAGGGAGCGATGGCGCGCCGCGAGAGAGAACGCGACGAACGCGAAGACCGCCGAGGTGGCGGCGACGGTGCACGCGCTCAAACGCGGCGCCGCGGCGGCGGCGGCGAAAGCCGCCGCCGCCGCGGGGCGAGACGCCGTCTCGCGGGCGGAGGGCGTCGATCGCGACGACGCCGTCTCGCGGGCGGAGGGCGTCGATCGTGACGACGCCGTCGCGCCGACGCCGCGAGGCGTCGTTCAACCGCGGGAGGCGCCGTTCAACCCGTCGGCGCCGTGGGAAGCGCTCGCGCTCGGCGCCGGTCAACGCGCGTACGAAGAGACGATCGCCGCGATTCAATCGTTTGACGAGGACGACGACGACGACGACGACGACGCGTCCTTCGAATCGCCGAACGCTTCCTCAGACGACGTCGCGGACAGAGCCGCGGCGTTCGCCGCGTTGCTGACGCGGTCGGGAGAGGTTCCGAACTCCATCGCCGCGCGCGCGTCGATGTCGACGTCGACGTCGTCGATCGCGAAGGCTGGCGTCGGCGCCGCCCCCGCCCCCGCCCCCGCCTACGCCGCGTTTGAAGACGACGACGACGACGACGACGACGACCCGGAGCTCAAGGAGACGAAGCGGAAGATGAAGAAGCGCCTCGCGGACCTCGCGAAGAAACGCGCTGAGCTCACCGGGTCGGGGGTGAGCCCTTCGCTGACGGTGGCCAAGTTCAGCGCCGATCTCCAGCGGTACAAACGCCTGAGGGACGACCTGAAGGAATGGAGCGCCGCGTTCGTCGCGCGGCGCGGCCGGATCCCCACCGTCAAGGACGTCGAACGGACCGGGATTGACTTTCTCGTGAAGAACTTCAAAGACTACGTCGCCCTGCGGGATAAGCTCATGTCTCAGACGCCGTATCTGAGGGGGCAGATGGAGGACGTCGCGAGGGAGACGCTGCCTACGCCGCGCGCCGCGGGGTGGAACAAGAAACCGCGTCAAGGAGGAACGACGAGGGACGGCGGTCAGGGTCAGGGTCAGGGTCAGGGTCAGGGTCACCCTGGCGCTTCGTTCCAGGGTAAACCCGGTCCGAACGCGCCGCGGTATCCCGCGGCGTACGGCAGCGCGTTGAAGTGGCCGGGCGTCGCCGGAGGGGGGCCGGGCAAGGCGCCGAAGGGCGTCATCGCGATCAAGACGCGGTCGTCGTCGGCGGCGGCGGCGGCGGCGGAGAAACCGACGGCGAAACCGAAACCGGCGGCGTCGGACGACGGCGACGCGATCGCGGCTGATTACTGGGAGAATCACGCGAGGAAGAAGGGCGAGGTCCCGCAAGGGCCGTCCTCGCCGCTGCCGCCGCAGCCGCCGCCGTTGAAGAGGCGACCCGCGGAGTGAAATTTTTTTTGTGCTAAAAAAATCGTCACGCGTCTCTACTCACGAACTCGCGCCGGCCGCCGCCTCGCGGAAGAAACACGCGCGCCCTCGCGAGCGCCTCCAGCGCGGTCGCGCGCATCCATCGCTGCTCCACCTCCGAGACGCCAACGCCCATCTCGTACGTCTCGACGCCGACGAAGAGGTTCAGCGTCGTCGTCGGGACGTCGTTCACGTGCGTCCGCGTCACGACGTTCAGTCCCGATATCGCCCCAAGCGGGCCATCCGCGCGCGCGAGCTCTCGCCCGAACGCCTCGCGCGAGTAGTGAAACCGACCGAGCTCCTCACGAGCGGGCGGCGGTCGGAGTCCGCGACGATGCACGTCGCCGGGCGGCGGCGCCGCCGGCGCCGCCGCCGGCGGAACAAAATCCACGCGCGTCGACTCGAACATCGCCGCGGCGACCGTCTTCCCGAGGTGCGCGCCGACGCCCCAGAACGGCACGGAGAAGAGTGCGAACAGCGGCGACGGACCGATCATCGCGCCGTACGTCCACGCCGCGGTGATGGCGGTCCACGCGCCGGTGAACGCGGTCTCCGCGACGGCGCCGGCGTTGAAGACGCCGCCGGGGGGGATCAGAATCGCGAGCTCGCCGTGAGGGCCGCTCATGGCGCGTATCCGGCTCCCGTGCGGCGGCGCGATGGGTGCCATGGTTTTGAAACGGTCCTCCCCGAACCGTTCTATCAACGCGCTCTCCCATCGCAGCCGCGTTTTCATCTCGCGATTCGTCGACCCGCCGAAAAATAGCCCCGAGTCGCCGTCGTCGCCGCCGCCGCCGCCGCCGCCCGAGTGCGGCGCGCGCCATCCTATCGACCGCCGCCACTCCCAGCCGCGCCGCCAGGCGCGTTCGACGGCCCCGGCTTGGAACGCGACGATGACGATCGACGAGACGACGAAGGCGACGGCGATGGTCGCCCACCGCCGCGCTCCTCCTCCTCCTCCTCCTCCGTTTTTGCTCCTCCTTCGCGCGTCGTCCGTCGTCTCCTTCGCGGGAGGGACGTCGTCGCGCGAGGCCCACCCTTCCGGGACTTTGCCTTCGTTTCGCGAGAGCCACGCCTGGACCTCGCGTCGCTTGTCCCAGTTCGTGAACAGCGACGCGTTGGCGACGCGCGCGTTCGTGAGCGGGTCGCGCTTCCGTCCTCGCGAGCCTCCGCTGCCGCGCCAGAATCGTTCGATGGCGTCGCGCTCGTACGTGTTCCCGCTCCCGGCGAGGAAGACCGGGTCGCGCAACATGACCTTGGTGATCGGGCAGCACAGCGCCTCGGGCTCGTCGTCGTCGTCGGCGGCCGCCGCGGCGGCAGCGGCGGCGGCAGCGGACGCGTTGGACGCGTCGCGCGCGTCGAAAGGCGGGGGCGCCCCCGCGGCGTCAGATCCCTCCTCGCGTTCGACGACCGCGTCGCCGACCGCGTCGACGTCGCCGTCGCCGTCGCCGTCGCGCGCGCCCCGGCGACGACGCAAGTCCGCGTCGCGCCGCAGCGCGTCGAATATCGACATCGCGCGCGCGCGCGCTGAGAAGTGACGCCTCGGATGACTCGGACGTCGCGTGGTTGTCGAAAGGTGCGCTGTCTCGGCGAATCACGTGCGTTCGCGCGTTCTTTTCTTCCTTCACACGTCGTCCGTCGTCTACAACGTTGTACGTACGCCCCTTCTCTTCTCTCGCGCGCGCGTTCTTCTACGCCCTCATCATTCCCAGCGGCGAACCTATCGCGCCCTGCTTCCCGAGCTTCCTCCTCCCCTTCCCGGCGCCGCCCGCCTTAGCGGCCGCCGCGGACTTGTCCGTCGCGTCGCGTCTTCGCTCGCGCACCGAGTCGAGGAGGCACCTGAGCGACGCCGCCGCCGCGTCGGCGTGTTTCCCGCCAGCCTCGGCGTTTTCCTTTCCGTCGTCGTCCTCCCCGCCGTCCTTTCCCTCGTCGTCGTCGTCCTCGCGCGCGCACTCGTTCGCGCCGTGCATCTTCGCGCCCTTCCCCGCGAGCGCGTCGCCGTCGCCGGCGCCGACGCTCAGCTCCGACGCCCTGAACGCCTTGAGCTCCTCCGCGCCGGGCGCCGCGGTTCGACGCTTGGGCCGCCGTCGCCGCGCGTCCGGCGACGCGAACAGAGACAGGTCGACCGTCGGCGCCGCCGTCGTCGTCGAGGGATTCGCGTTGGTTTCGGCGGCGTTTGTTGGGGTGCTCGCCGACTCGCCGCCGCCGAGCGGGATCGAACCCGCGGCGGCGACCGCGACTGCCGCGGCTCTCCGCGCCTCCGCGAGCTCCCTCCGCAGCCGTTCGTTTTGCGCCGCCATCGCCTCCGACGCTTCGTTCGCCTCGAGGCTCGCCTGCTCGAGCTCCTCCAAAAACCGCACGAGCTCGTCGTTCGACTCTCTCAAGATGCGCGTCTCCATCGCGGCCGCCTCCGCGATGTCTTTAAACTCCGCGATGTTCGCCTCCGCCTCGAGCGCGGCTTCGGACGAGAGACGCATCGCGGATTGTAAATCGAGCGCCGCGTCGTCGGCGCGAGCGCACGCGGCGACTTCCCCTGCGGCGGCGGCTCTCGCCGCGGACCGAGCGGCGTTGAGCTGCGTATTCGCGCGCTCCGCCGCGGCTTTCATCTCGCGCTTGTGCGCCTCGAGGTCGATGCGAAGGCACTTCACGAGCTCGTCGTTCTCGGCGGTCTTTTCCGCAGCGGCGGCTCTCAGTCCCGCGTTATCGCTCTCGAGTACGCCGACGCGAGCCTCCGCGGCGTCCAGCGCGCTCTTCCGCGTCGCCGCCGCCTCGCGCGCGGCGGCGAGCTCGCGTCGCGTCGCTTCCTCTCGCTCCGTCTGCGCGCGCTGCGTCATAGAGTACTCGATCCTGGCGTCCTCCAAACTCGCGAGGAGCTCCGCGTTGGCGTTCGCGTCGCTCGCGGCTTTCGCGCGAAGGTACGCCGCCTCGGCTTCCAACCCGTCGCACGTCGCCTTATACTTCGCGAGCTTTCGTTCGACGAGCTCGCACCTCGCGCGCGCTTCGTCCCTCGACGCGGACGCGTCCGCGCAGACGCGCTCCGCGAGCGCGACTCGCGCGCGCGACGCCGCGTCCGCGTCGGAGAGCTCGACGACTCGCCGCTCCATCGCCTCAAACGCGGAGAGCGCTTCCTCGAGCTGCGTCGTCATCGTCTCCGTCGCCTCGCGCCGCCCCGCCTCGCGCGCGTCCGCGATTTCGTGCTCGACGCCGGCGCGCGCCGCCTCCGCGGCGACGCGCGCGCGCTCGCGCTCGCTCTCGAGGTCGCGTCGCGCGCGCGCGATCGCGTCCGCTTTCTCCGTCTCGATCCGCTCGAGCTCGCGCGCGGCGGCGGTCAGCGCCGCGTCCGCGTCGTCCCTCGCCGCCGCCGCGTCCGCGAGCGCCGCGCGGACTCTCGCGTCGTCGCGCGCGCTGTCCTCGGACGCCTTCGCGTCGGCCGCGGTCTTGGCAGCCTCCGCCTCGCGCGTCGCGGCTGCGGCGAGATTTTCAAACTCAGTCGCCGCGCGCCTCGCCGCCGCCGCGTCGTCGCGCGCCTCGCGCGCCTCCGCCGCCGTCCAAGCGTGCTTCTCCTCCCATCGCGCCGCGCGCTCCGTCGCGTCGTCCGCGCGCGCCTCCGCGTCCGCGGCGGCGCGTCGCGCGTCCTCCAACGCGCCGCCCACGCGGCTGAGCTCCTCTAAGACCACCTCGTGCTCCTCCTCCACCTCTCTCCGGCGAATCGCCTCCGCCGCCGCCGCCTCTCTTAACTCGCACAAGATCGCGTCGTCCTCGCGCGTGAACCCCCCTCCGAGCCCGTGCGCGTTCACCTTCGCGGTCATCTTCACCGTCTTCGCGGTGGACACGAAGTTCAACGTCGAGTGCGTCTCGTTCATCTGCGACGGCGCCGGGTTGATCGCCGCGACGACGGCGGTTCTTCCGGGGCCCGCGAGCGCGGGCTGGAGGATCCGCGTGAGTTTGCTGTCTCTGTACGGCACGTGCGTCGGCGGCGGCGGCGGCGCGCGAGTCTGATCCTCGGCGTTCGAGTTTGATCCTCCTCCCGCGGCGGCGGCCTCCGCCGCCGCGGCTTTCGCGAGTCGTTGCACGCACAGACGGAGCGTGAGGAGCGACTGGTTGATGCTGCCGCCCTCCTTCTTGATCGCGTCCGCCCTCGCGGTTCTGACGGCGTGCGCGTCCGCGCGCTCGCTTCCCGCGAGATCGACGACGTACAGCGTCGCCGCGAGCGTCGCGCTCGCGCTCGACGAGGCGTCGGCGGCGGCCGGGGCGTCGGCGTACTCCGTCGTCGTCTCCCCCTCGGCGAGCGGCGCTGCGTGAGGACCGTTCCAGCGTACAAAAAAGTGCATTCATCGGTCAGTCGAAAGGGGACGGACGCGATCGATCAAACGTTGAAACCGATGGACGGGTGAAAACGTATGTAATGTGGAAAGGAACGCACCCGACGCGACGACGATGCGCAGCACCGCGTGCGACCGGCTCGACGACGCGTTCATGGACGTCTTGTTCGTCGCGCGCCTCGCCGCGCCCTGCTCGACGATGTCGATGACCTCGGACGCGCGCGTCACGACCCTCTCCTCGAGCCCGCGCACGCGCGTCAGCCCGCTCGAGCCGACGACCAACTTGACGCCGCCGCCGCCGTCCCTCGCGTTGTTTGGCGCGTTCGCGGCGGCGGCGGCGCCGCCGTTGTTGTTGTCCCTGAGCAAGTCGCGCACGTCCTCGTTGTAAATCTCCATGTACGAGCACCGCACGTCGTACCTCCGGACGTCGCGGTCCCTCTCCACGCGCTCGAAGATGTCCTCCACGGCGCGTTGCATCACCCCGGGGTCCGACGGCACCCCCGACATCGTGTGCGTCTTCCCGCTCGACGTCTGTCCGTACGCCATGACCGTGCCGTTCACGCCGCGGAGGACCGCGCGGACGACGGGCCGCGCCGCGCGCGCGTACACCGCGGCGTTGCCGTCCTCGGGCGCGAACACCGCGTCCGCTTCCCAAGCCGGGGAGGGCGTCCCGCGCGGGAGCCACGACGGGCGCGATTCCGCGACGCGAACGCCGTCGCGCGCGAGGAACGACGCGGGCTCGGGGCCGTCCGTCGGGCGCAGGCGGACGGCGACGAAGACGCGGCCGAGGTCGGCGTCGTCGTCGTCGGCGTCGCGGCGATCCGACGACGACGCGACGGCGCGCGGCGGCTTCGACGGCGACGGCGCGGGAGGAGCCGTCGTCGGCCCCGCCGTCGTCGTCGTCGTCATTCCGACGACACCAGACGCCGACGACGCTAAAATTCCGGCTGTTCCCCTCGCGTCGGCGACCGCGCGCGGCCGTCCGGCGACGCGCCTCCTCGATCGCCGAGCGACGCGGCGGCGTATGGACGATACGCGAGCGATGCCGTCGCGGCGCCGAGGGTTCCGACGACGTGCGTGCGCGCGATATCCCGCGCGCGCGACGAATGCTCGGTCCCCTCCGGCCGCCTCCGCCAGCTGTCGTGGTTCGCGTTGAACGAGTCGCGGGCGCGATCCGCTGCTTTCGGCGATTCCATACAAAAAAGTTCATCGGTCAGTTGAAAGGGAAAGCGATCAAATGTTGAAACTACAGTACGGGATGAAAAATACCTTCGTACCATCTGAAGCCGCGCCGCGAACGCCCACCTCGGCCTCGGGGGACACAGATCTAACAGAGCTTAGGGTTAGATCGACGCGCGCGCCGGTCGCGGCCGTCGTGACGATGATGTCCCGCGCGTCGTCGTCCACGGCGGGCGTGCTCGCGTTCGTCCGCGCGCGCATCGCGTCCGCGTGGACGACGACGCCGCCGCCGATCGCCCGCGCCGCCGCCGCCGCCGCCGCGTCGTCGTCGTCGACGTCGACATCGCGCGCGCCAGGGTGGAGACTCGCGTCCTCGTTCGCCGCGTGGGGATGGCAGAGCGCGCGATCGATGGCGTCGCTCCCGAGCAAAAACTTCCCGCCGAAGCAGCAGCCGAAGCGCAGCTCGCACGCGATGTGGGCGGCGGGCTTGAAGAAGAAGAAGGGACGGCCCGGGGCGAAGGCGTGGCGCGCGCGCGTCCTCACGAAGCAAGCGCGAAAGGCGCAGAAAGATTTGATCACGAAGTGGAAGATCTACACGGGCGACACCGTGAAGATCCGCTCGGGCAAGGACAAGGGCCAGGTCGGGGTCGTCCAGAAGGTATTCCGCAAGGAGAACCGATTGATCGTGGAAGGGTTGAACCTCGTGAAGAAGCACGTGAAGCGCACGGAGGAGAACAAGCAGGGCGGCGTGATCACGATGGAGGCGCCGATACACTACAGTAACGTCGGCATCGTGGACCCGGTGACGGGCGCGGCGACGCGCATCGGGATCCGGTTCCTGGACGACGGCACGAAGGTCAGGGTCACGCTAGGGCGGCTCGCGTCGGGGGCGATGGTCCCGAAGCCGGACCACGCCATAGTGAAGAAGCGCGTGAGGGAAAACGCGCGGAACAGCAAGACGGGGACGCGCGACACGAGCTGGCAGGACGCGTTGCGGAACACCTACGCGCCGGAGCCCGAGGCGAGGGGGTTCTTCGGTGAGCAGTAGGCGAAGGAAGTCCTTAAGGAACGGCGTTCACCTCGCGCGCGCGGTCGTATGGGGACCAGTGTAAACCGGGACGCGCTGGAGCCCGAGGCGAGGGGGTTCTTCGACGAGGGGGCGCGAGGAGTCCCGACCGGTAGGCCCGACCGTCGTCGTACTATCGCGCGTGTATTACTATCGCAGACGTCGTCCCCCGTCGGCGTGCTTCTTCTATCGCGTTCGTTCGCGATGTCCGCGCTACCGCGCGCTCTTTCGCTCGCTCCCGCCGAACCTGCGGCGGAGGGTGCCGAGGGTCTTCGCGAAAAAACCGCCGCCGCCGCCGCCGCCGCCGGCGGCCGTCGTCGCGTCGTCGCTCGCGTCGCCCGTCTCGACCGCGACGCCCTGGACAGATCCGTCCACGTCGCCGTCCACCGCCACCGCGTCGTCCATCTCCGCCATCGTCGTCTCCGCGTCGCGCGTCGCGCCGCCGCCGCCGCCGCCGCCGTCCGCCGAGACGCGTCGCCGCTTCGAGCACGCCTCCGTATCCTCCTCGACGCTCTCCTCGTCGATCGCGTCGCCGCGAATCGCGCGCGCGCTGCCGCCGTCCACGCTCGACCCGTCCACGCCGCCGCCGCGCGGGCCCTCGAGCGCGGTCGATGACGGCGCGAGCTTGAACGCGCGCGAGCCGTCCGCGGCGCGCCGGCCCGAGTCGCCGTCGTCTCTTAACAACACGCGCCGCGCGTCGTCGCGCCATCCGCGGCAGACGCGCAGGCAACGCAGCAGCGTCTCGCGGCCGCGCGGTTCGCCGTGGATGCGTTCGAAGACGCTGACGAGGATGCCGTCCGGGAGGTCGTGCCACGAGGGCGCGGGCGGCGGCGACGGCGGCGGCGGCGGCGTCATGCCGGCGGGCGGGCGGGCGGGCGCGCGAGATGTGATTTGCTGTGATTTAATTTCCGGGGGTGCCAGATCTCGTCGAGACGGCCGTTCGACGCGACGCCGTCGTCCGCCGCGCCGCAGGACCGCGACGCGCGCGGCCGGTCGACGAATGCGCGGACGAGTTCGGGTCGTCGCGGCGCTCGCGCGCCGCGAGGAGTGCGCGAGCAGCGACGCGCTTCGCGAGCAATTCTCTCTCGGAGTTGACGCGAAAAAATCCAGAAAACTGATGACCGGATGCATCGAGGGAGAAGTCGCCGGCGCGCACTCCGCGTCGCGCCGCCGCCTCGGCAGCTCGCGCGCGAGATGGCGTCGCTCCTCCGCGCCGCCGCTCGCGCGCGCCGCGGATGCGTCCTCGACGCCCTCCGCGTCGCGGCCGCGTCGACGACGGCCACGTCGACGACGGGAGCGAACCCGCCGTCGCGGCCGTCGCTGACGCGCTGGACGTCGTCCGCGCTCGCGTCGTCGTCCTCCCGCGACGCCGCGCGGTTTCCTCCTCCTCGTCATCCTCCCGCGGCGGCGGCGTACGCGTACACCACGCACGCGCAGATCCTGAACGCGGACGGCCAAGACGCGGCGCAGATCAAAGCCGGCGTCAGGTTCCGCAAAGCCCTCTGCGCGGTCATGGAGTCGAGCTCGATGCGCCATCGCTTCGGCGGGCGCGGGCGAGACGTCGTCGTCTTAGAGTGCCGAATGAGTTCCGACTTCAAGACCGCGCACGTGCGATGGACGACCGCGTTCGACGACGACGACGGGCGCATCGCTGAACGTAACCTGCGCGCGAACGCGACGCGACTGCGAGAGATGACGGGCAGACTCCTGCGCTCGAAGCACACGCCGAGGCTCGTCTTCGTCAACGACGACGCGAGATCCCCGGCGGAGATCGCCGTGGACGAGAAACTCGAAAAGGTCAGGAACGAAGAGCTCGCGCACGAGGCGGCGAGGGCGGCGTACGACGCCGCGACGATGGAGATGCCGAAGTTCCCGGAGCGCGCGCGTTCCAGGAAGCGGAGGAAGAAACCCTGGGAGGAGGAGGAGGAGGAGGCGGCGGGGGAGGAGTCGATCGACGCCGCCGACGCCGCCGCCGCCGACGACGACGACGACGACGACGACGAGCGAACGGGCGCGGCGTACGAGACGTTCGACGGCGGCGAGGACTACGCGCCAGAGTTCCCGGAGGTGCCGCTGGTGACGCGCCCGAGAGGGAGCACGCTGTCCACCTCGAGCGCGCGGGCGATGGAGGACGACGGGAGCTTCGACGATCTCTCGGACGAGGACGTCGCGAAGTTTGTCGAGGACCTCGAGAGGAGCGCGATGATGGGGATGGGGGCGGGGGACGACGACGACCCGACGCCCGCGGACGTCGTCTCGAGAATAACGGATGGTGTTGATGCGTTTCGTGGGCGACGTGTCGACGGCGCGCGCGGCCGGGACGGCGACGAGCGCGACGACGACGACGACGCGTTGGACGCCAAGTTGGAACGGCTGTTCGACGAACTCGGGAGCGACGACGACGACGGCGGCGGAGAAGGCGGCGAGGACGTGTGGCGACGCGCGAAGGCGGCGGGCGACGACGACGATCTCGACGACGACGACGACGACGATTTCGACGACGACGACGACGACGACGACTTCGACTTCAAGAAGTTCGACGATTGGCAAAGACGGGGGTCGAAGCCGTAGCCGCGCGGCGCGCACAGGTTTAATAATTTAGTCTCGAGAAGAGACGAACAAGACAGAAACGATGACGTGTTCGCGAGTGCGAGTTTCGCCCTTCCCGCCTCGCCGCGTCGCGCACATCCACCCGCGCGCGCGATGGCCGGCATCGTCGCTCGTCACATCCTCGCGTCCACCGCGTCCACCCCCCGCCGCGTCGCGCTCGTCGGCCGCCGCGTCGCGGCGTTCCCGCGCGCGACGCCCGCGCCGCGCTCGCCCGCGACGACGACGACGACGAGACGCGTTCGCGTCTCGTCTCGCCCCTCGACGACGACGCGCGCGTCGTCTTCCGACGCCGACGCGGCGAACCCGCTGACGGAGCTCATCACGGGCAAGAACGAGTCCAACGCGGTCACGGTGTGGAGCAAGTCGTGGTGCCCGTTCTGCACGCAGGTGAAGCAGCTCCTGGAGAAGGAGGGCGCGAGCTACCTCGCGATCGAGCTCGACAAGTTTCACGAGGCGGAGGAGATTCAAGCGTCGCTCGCGGCCACGACGGGGCAGCGCACCGTGCCGAACGTGTTCGTGGGGGGGAAACACGTCGGCGGGTGCGACGACACGATGGCGCTGCATCGATCGGGGGAGCTGAGGAAGATGATAGAGGCCGCGGGAGGGTTCAAGTAGAGCTGCTACTAGAGAAGGAGGCATCCATCCATTTCGTCGCTCTCAGCACTTCTTCGTTCTTCTCGACATCGCATCGCTCGAGAACGCGCGAATCCGTTCCGACGCGTCACTTCGCCGCACGCGCGCGCGATGGCCAGCGCGACGATCGTCCGCCCTCTGGTGCGCCCCGCTCGACGTATCGCGGCGCACGCCGCCGTCGCACGTCGTCGTCGTCGTCGTCGTCGTCGTCGCTTCGGACGCTCGCGCCGCGCCGATCCCGCCGCGATTCGCTTATCCCTCCCGCGCCCGAACCCTACGCCCTCGCCCCGCGTCCGTCCGCTGACGGCCTCGCCGTCCGTCCGACCCCCTCCTCCTCCTCCTCCTCATCCTCCTCCTCCTCCTCCGCAGGGAATGACCTGCCGGCGCGCGGCGCTTCGGCTCGCGCCCGCGGCGGCGTCGCGCCTCGCGTCCTCCGCCGCGACCCCGCGCGCGTGCGCGCTCGCCGCGCGACGCGCCGCGACGCCGTCGTCGTCGTCGTCGTCGCTCGCGTTCGCGTCGTCGGCCATTCGATGCCGGGGGACGAAGTTCCCTCGCGCGCACGCCTCGATCGCGCGCGCCGCGGACGCGTCCTCCTCCTCCTCCTCCTCCTCCTCCTCCTCCTCCTCCTCCTCGGTCTCCTACGCGGACCGATGCGTCGTCGACGTCCTGCGAGAGCGCGGCCTCCTCGACGCGTGCACCAACGAAGACGAGCTCCGTGAAGCCGCCGGCGACGGATCGCTCTCGGTGTACTGCGGCTTCGACCCCACCGCGGACTCGCTCCACCTCGGCAACCTCCTCGGCATCGTCGTCCTCGCGTGGTTCCAACGCTGCGGCCACACCCCGATCGCGCTCCTCGGCGGCGCGACCGGGCGCGTGGGAGACCCGAGCGGGAAGAGCGCGGAGCGGCCGGTGCTCGACGACGTCACGATCAACGCCAACGTGGCGGGGATCGAAAAGATCTTACGCGGGGTCCTCGCGAACTCGGCGTCGTTCGCGCCTCCGGGCGACGAGCTCAAGCCCGCGCGGGTGCTGAATAACCTGGACTGGTTCGGCGGGATGGGTTTTCTCGAGTTTTTGCGCGACGTCGGGAAATACGCGCGCGTGGGGACGATGGTGGCGAAGGACAGCGTCAAGTCGAGGCTCGAGTCGGAACGAGGGATGTCGTTCACGGAGTTTTCGTACCAGCTGCTGCAAGGGTACGACTTCGTGCACTTGCACAGGGAGGAGAACGTCATGGTGCAAGTCGGCGGGAGCGATCAGTGGGGGAACATCACCGCGGGGACGGACTTGATACGGAGGATATCGCAGCGGGACGGTGGCGCGTACGGTCTGACGTTCCCGCTCCTTCTAAAGGCGGATGGCAAAAAGTTTGGCAAATCCGAAGACGGCGCCGTGTGGCTGTCCCCGGACCGCCTCTCCCCGTACAAGTTCTATCAGCACCTCCTCCAGAGCACGGACGCGGACGTCGTGCGGTTCATGAAGACGCTGACGTTCGTGCCGATCGAGGAGATCGAGGCGATGGAGGCGGCGATGAAAGAGGACGGATACGCCCCGAACACGGGTGCGTTAGTTCTATACAAAAGTTTTTCACCCACCGCTCGGTTTCAACATTTGATCGCGTCCCCTTTCAACTGACCGGTGAACTTTTTTTGTATGGAATGGCCCACAGCGCAAAAGAGACTCGCGGAGGAGGTGACGAGGTTCGTCCACGGCGAAGCCGGGCTGAGCCAGGCGCTGAAAGCGACGGAGGGGCTGAAACCGGGCGCGGATACGGTTCTAGACGCGGACACGCTCGAGGCGCTCGCGGGGGACATACCGAGCGCGGAGCTGAGTTTGGGAGAGGTCGTGGGGCGGACCGTCGTCGACGTCATGGCGGCGACGGGGCTGCAAAAGTCAAAGGGCGAGGCGAAGCGGTTGATCAAAGGCGGCGGCGCGCGCGTGAACAACGTCAAGGTGGAGGACGAGGGGAAGGTGATCGAGGAAGGGGACGTCGTGGACGGGAGGGTGTTGCTTCTCGCCGCGGGGAAGAAGAACAAGCTGTTAGTGCGCGTGAAGTGATTATTAGTACCTTCGTGCTTTCGTACTTTCGTGTTCGTAAAGCGAGAGACTCGAGTTCTTCTCACGCGAGAGGTCGGACCGAGAGACCGGCGCGCACGTCCCCGGCGCCTTGTTTCTTCCCCATCTCGCGCTCTTCCTGCTTGAACGTCTGCTTCAGTCCCTTCTTCGCCGCGCGCGCGTCGCGCCGCCCCGCTTTCACGGCCGCTTTCCTCGCTCTCTTCTCCTCCGGGGTCTCGCCCTTGCGTCGGATGTTCTGCCGCCATTCCTCGCCGAACGCCGCGCCGCCTTCGCCGTCGCCTTCGCCGTCGTCGCCGTCCTCGTCGTACTCCTCCCACTCGCCCTCGCTGTCGTCGTCTGACCCTGGCCCTCCTTCGCCGCCGCCGCCTCGGTCGTCGCCCTCGGTGATGATCGCGAGGTTATCTGCGGTCAGCATCGACCCGCCTCTCCCTTTCCCGCGTCTACGGGTCGTTCCATACAAAGCGACGTCGGGGTGGAGTTCAAAGGCGTCAGTTGGAGTTGAAAGGCGTCGAGGTGTCTCGGGATTGAAAGCGTGGGGTGTGCGGAGAGAGACGACGGGAGATAAAGTCCTTAAGGATCGGCGTTCACCACGCCTACGCGGTCGTATGGGGACCAGTGTATAGAACGCGCCTCGACATCACGTAATCCACCGGCAGCCCGTTCGTCGCCGAGAGCTTGATGACGCCCGGCCCGACGTCGTCCGGGTTGTACCCGCGCCCTGTTCCGCCCTTCCCCGCGCGCTTCTTCTTCCCGCCGGGCGGGACGCCGAAGTCGTCGATCATCGCGGGGTGGTGGTCCAGGTTACTGTACGTGCTCACCACGCTCTCGCAGTCCCAGTCCTTAGGGTCGTTCCATACGAGCGATTGTCGGGGTGGAGTTCAAAGGCGTCAGGTGGAGTTCAAAGGCAACGCGGGCGGGGATCGAAAGCGAGGGACCCTGGGCGGAGAGATGCGCCGGGAAAAGTCCTTAAGGATCGGCGTCCACCTCGCCAACGCGGTCGTATGGGGACCAGTGTATAGAACGCACCTTATCCTGCCGCGACGTCTTCTCCGCGAGGTACTCGTTCGGGGGCTCCTCGTCGCGCGCGTCCGGGTCTTCGATCTCGTACCGGCGCGCGTGCTCGTCGTCCGCGCCGTCGCCGCCGTCGCCGAGCGTCATCTCTCGCATGAGGTGCTCCGGGAGGGGCAGGCCGGCGCGGCGGCGCGTCGTGATCATCGCGCGCGCGGCGTCGTCCGCGTCTTCGCGCGTGATCGTCGGCTCGTCCGGAATCGTCTCGCGTCGTCTTCCGCGCCGGAATCCGGCGAGGAACGCGTCGTCGTCGTCGTCGTCGTCGTGATCAGCACCCTCGGCACCCTCGGCACCATCGGCACCCTCCTCGCTGCCGCGTCGCTCGATGACCTCCGCGGCGGCGCGGTAACGCTCCGTGCCTTGCTGTTTCCTAAACTCGTCGAGAACGCCTTCGAATCGATCAATCTCCGCGTGTCCGAATATCCTCGGGTCGTCCTCGTCGAGCTCGCCAATCTCGTCGCTGTCGTACCCGCCCGCCATCGCTTCGAACGCGTCGTCTACATCCCTGGCTTTCGCGCCGAGGCCGTCGCGTCTCGGTAACCCGCGGCGTCCGTCGTCGTCGTCGTCGTCGTCGTCGTCGTCGGGTCCCCACCAATCCTCTTCGTCTATGTCGCGGTCCGTGCCGGCGTCGCTTCCGTCGTCGCCGCCGCGGTGTCTACCGCCGAACATCCCGCCGCCGCCTCTGAACCACGCCGGGCCGTTCGCGAGCTCTGCCTCCTCCTCCTCCAGCGCCTCCTCCTCGACGATCTCCTCGAGCGTCGCGAGCTCGTTCTCGACCTCGGCCTCGTCGTATCGCAGCCGGATCGGAGGAAACGTTCTCGGCGCCGCGGAGACGCCGTAGTCTCCCCCTTCTCCGCCCGACCCCCCCATCGCCTGAAGAATGAAGTCGTCCTGCAAATCCCCCAACCCGCCGTCGCCGAACTCCTCCAGCTTCGCGAGCGCGTCGTCCGTCGCCTGCTCCGCGTGCTCCATCACCTCGATCATGTCCTTCAGCTCCGTCGCGGCGACGCCCTTGTCCGGCGCCCTGAGGGTCGTTCCATACAAAGCGACGTCGGGGTGGAGTTCAAAGGCGTCAGTTGGAGTTGAAAGGCGTCGAGGTGTGTCGGGATTGAAAGCGTGGGGTGGGCGGAGAGATGCGCCGGGCAAAGTCCTTAAGGATCGGCGTTCACCACGCCTACGCGGTCGTATGGGAGCCAGTGTATAGAACGCACCTCGGCAGCGCTCGCGCGGCGATGGCGTTCATCGACGCGTCGACGGCGTCCTTCGCGACGTACGTCATCTCGTCCGTGATGGCCTTGACGCGCTCGTGCGTCCACCGCTGCTCTTCCTCTATCGCCGCGGCGACCGTCTCGATCGGCTTTTGGTCGACGCCGATCGGCTGCGCGAGGTCGCCGAGCCTCTCGACGTCCTCTCGGAGGAACACGTCTTGATCGTCCTTGCCGCGTTTGCCGCTCCCGCCGGCGGTGACCGCGCTCTGCGCCCCCGCGCGCTCGTTTTGCGCGTGCCCCTCGCCGCCGCCTTCGCCGCGCGAGACACCCTTGACGTGGTCCTTCTTCGTCGGTACGAATATCGTGCCGCCGCCCTCGCCCGTGAGCCGGAGATGCCTGGTGTAATCGTACCCGTCGTTGGGATCGAATCCGAGCTCTCGGAGCTCCCTGCGCTTCTCGCGCGACAGCCGCTCGCGGCGGGGCACCGGCCCGTTCGGCCCCATGACGAAGGTCACGTCGCTGTACATCGAGTACGCGCTCGTCGCGTCGCTCGCCCGCGACCGCGCTTCGACGATGGCGTCGTTGAACACGCTGCCGTCGTCCGGAAGCGCCTCCATCGGATCTCGGGCGCGGTGGTTGTTGTCCTTGCGCATCCACACCTGCGCGCCGCCGCGTTCGCTCCCGCCGCGGCCGCTGAGAACGCTGCCGCCGCCGCCGCCGCCGCCGCCGCTCGCGAGGGACGACAAGTCCCCGCGCTCGTCGCTCGCGGCGTCCTCCTCCGCGCCCGGGCGCGCCATGAGCGCGTAGGTCACCGCATTCTTCTTGTCGATGAAGCT
>NW_003315888.1:812780-843260 GCF_000151265.4 Micromonas pusilla CCMP1545
CACCCTCTCCACTCTCTCTCCTCCTCCTCCTCCTCCTCCTCCTCCTCCTCGAATCGAATCGCCGCGCTCAGACGTCGTCCGGGACCAGTCCGGCGTCGATCGTCGGTCCCCAGTACCCGAAGTCGTTGAACTCCGAGTTCTCCCGCGGCCCCGGCGTCGTCGCCGCCTTCGACGGCGACGGCGTCCCGGGCCTCGCGCCCGTCGTCGTCGAAGGCGACGTCGGCGAGCGCAGGAGCTCCGACGGCGACTTCTGCGGCGAGGTCGGCGGCGACCGGTCGGTCGCGCGCGCCGCCGGCGACGCCGTCTCCACCCCGTCCGAGTCGTCGTCGTCCGAGTCGACGAGCAAGACGTCGTCGTCGTCGTCCGCCGCCGCCGCCGTCGTCGTCGCGCCGAACGGCCCGCTCGGCACCGCGATCGTGTCCGCGTCGCCGTCCACCTCGTCGTCCTCCTCGGAGGAGTAGTCCTTCAGCGTCAACGACGCGAGACGCGCGCCGGCGTCGCCTTGGAACAACCCCGCGGCACCGCGCGCGCGCGCGCCGCCGCCGCCGCCGTCGCCGTCGTCGTCGTCGTCGAGCTCCTCCTCCTCCTCCTCCACCTCCTCCTCCTCCTCGTCCTCGTCGTCCTCGTCGTCGTCTAGACCGGTCGCGTACCTGTTATACACGTCCCTGCTGAACCCGCCGCCGCCCAGACCGAGGTCGAAGTCGCGGTCGTCGTCGTCCGACGCGCCCGCGCCGTCGTCGTCCATCCCTGCCGGCCGGCCGCACTGCCACTTGAAGACGTTTTCGATGGCGTTCCTCTCGCGCAGCGCGCCCTCCTCGAAGCTCGCCCACCTCGCGTCCGCCGCGAGCGCGGCGCGCACGAACGCGGTCACGCTCTCGGGAACAGGCGGCGTGATCGTCGGCGGCTCCGACGAGATACCCGCGCCGCCGCCGTCGGCGTCGGCGCCGTCGCCGTCGCTCCCCGCGGCGGCGGCGCGAAGCAACTTGTTCGCGATGTTCGTCGCGTGCCCCAAGTTGCCCGCGCGAATCGGCCCGCGCTTCGAGTCCACCGTCTGCGGCGCGCACGCCACCAACCCGATCACGTCGCACCCGCCCTCGTCGACGGGCGCGAACAGCTTCGAAAGCAACCCCTCGTGCCCCCACTCGAGCACGCTGCTCACCATGCTCTCCACGTGATGATGCAGAAAGTTGTTGAACGGGTACGCGCGGAACAGGTTCGCGCACGTCCGCAACGCGTCGCACGCGATCACCGCGTCGGCGACGGCGGCGTGCTTCGACGCCAGCAACGTCGCGATCACGTCCACGATCTTCACGCGCTTCAACCCCAGCGGCGGCGACATCGCGCCCCACGTCGTCCGCTGCTCCGAGATGTCGCACGTCGTCTCGAGCGCGGCGGCGAGCTTCGGCAACGCCGCCGCGCACGCGAGCGTCGCGGTCTCGGGCGCCTCCCTCGGCGGCTCCGGCTCCGCGCCCGACTCCATCGCGAGGAACGCCTGCATCGCCTGCGCGGGGCCCTGCGCGCGCTTGCCGTCGATCACGCTGATCGCGATGTCGAGGACGTTCACCAGGGGCGACGCGGACGCGCCGCCGTGCGCCGTCGTCGGCGTCGGCAGCCCGCCGTCGCCGTCGTTCAGGACGCCGTAGCCGCTCGACGACGTCGGCGACGACGAGAGCCCGCGTTCGAAGAGCTTCGTCATCGACGCCGTCTCCGCGAGTTTAGACGCGAGCGCGGACGGCGCCGCGCGCGCGATGCCGACGAGCACCTCCGCGGCGTTCGCCGCTCTCGACGCGGAGGTGTCGCCCTCTCTCTCTTCGCCGCCGTTAACGCCGCCGTCCGTCGTCCCGAGCGCGTCGAGGAGCCCGTCGAGGAGATTCGTCTCCGCGAGCCACTCATTGCCGTCGTCGCCGCCGCCGCCGCCCACGCCGCCGCCCAACCCTCCCATCATCCCCATCCCCAACATGTTCATCGGCATCACGCCGTCGTCCGCGCCGACTAAACGCAGGAGCACCTCCGCGATCGCGAGGACGTCCACGCGTCGCACCAACGCGTCGACGAGATTTTCATTCTTCTTAAAAAACGCGACGCACTCGCCCCTGCGCCTGGACACGACGCACGACACCGTCTTGCTGAAGAAGCCCGCGAGCATCGGGTTCAGGGCGGCGCCGTCGTCCACGTCCACGAAGGACATTATCCGCGCGAAGAGCGCGCAGTCATCGTCCATCAGCGCGTTGAACACCGCGTCGATCTCGCAAGAAAAGATCTCGCACGCGAGGTACGGGTATTTGAACTCGCGTCGCGCGTCCGCGTCCTCGGGGGGCGCGTCGACGAGGTAGCCGACGAGCTTCTCCACGACCGCGCGCGTCTTCAGGCTGCGACGACGGGATGGGGAGGACGGGGAGGGGGAGGGTCAGCGGGGCGACGGCGATCGATCGGGCGGGCGGCGGGAGAGGAGAGACCGCGGGCGGATCGACGACCGATCGTCGCTCGTCGCGTGCGCCCTCATCGGCGGTCGTCGTCGTCGTCGAGCGACGAAGGATCGATCGAGGCGCGGCGCGAGCGATCGAGGCGCGTCGAGAGCGATCTGAGTCGACGGAGTCACGCACAAGTCCACGAGCCGCGAGTTCAGGCTCTTGCACTCCTGGATGAGGTCGTCCTCGTCCAGGAGGTCGTCCAAGGTGAACGACTCGCGGTCGAGGATGCCATCGACGGGCGACGCCTGCACGATCCCCGGCGAGCGCCAAAACATCGCGACCGACGACGCGCCGCGCCTTCTCCCTCGAGATCGCGCGCGAGGACGCCTTCGACGCGCGATCCGATCGCGGGCGCGCGATCTGAGCTCCGCGTCCGTGCGCTTCTGCTGCGCGTCGGAGGTCGCGTGTGCACGCGCGAGGCGCTCTGCGCCGCGCGACGCCGCGACGCGTCGCGTCCGGGCGGACGAAACCGAGGCACTCAACGGGCGAGGCGATGAGACAGCGCGACGAGTATAGGAGGCGGGGCGAGCGGAGAGTTCGACGAAAATTTTTCTGCGCTTCTCTCCCAAAGACAAGGCGAACTACTCGACCGCGACGACGGACGCGCTAAAAGCGCGCGCCCTCACCGCTTCCCCTTCAACTTATCCCTCTTCTCGATCAACTTCCCCGGGACGCCGTACCACGACGTCATCACCTCGCACGCCTCGGTCACTTTGTTCCCCCCGAGCGTCACCTCGCTCTTTCCCTTGTTGTTCTGCCCTTCCAAGTCGCTCACCGCGCAGCTCGTCGCGAGCTTCGCGCTCAACGTCTGCGACAGCTCTACCGCGTCGATCAAGTACGCCTCGAACCCGGTGACTTTCGTGACCTTCTTCGGCCCCCGAGTCCCGCTCTCGATCCGCACGGGCGCGAGCTCGCCCTTCCTCGTCGCCTCCTTGCCGCCGCGCCGCACGGAGATTTGCGGGTGGAACCGGTTCGTCCACGCGGCGACGACGTCGCTCGCGCTCATCGACGTCGGGTAGACGTCGCCCTTCTTCAGAACGCCCTTGAACAGCGCGTCGCACAGGGTCGGATCGAGGACGACGTGCCCGGGCGGACACGGAGCCACCGCGCCGCCGTCGCCGCCGCGATCCAAGCCGCGAAGCGCGACGTACGCGTCCACCACCTCTTTCGCTCTCTCCGCCGTGTACAGTCCCTCGTACGGATACGAATACGAATACGAATCGTCGCCGCCGCCCTCCGATGATTCGTTCACCGCCGCGAACACGGCTCTGATCGCGGTCGACGAGCCGGGCTTCAACACCTTCGAGAGCGTCAACTTCGCGGGCTTCGAGCCGCTCGCGTCGTCGCGCGTCGCCGCCGCCGCCGCAGCGCCCTTGTACTCGTCGGGCGTCGCCGACGCCTCCGCCTCCGCGGCGGCGGCGACGCCGTCCGCCGCGTCGCTCGCCGTCTCGTGCTTCGCGTGGTTCATGATGTCGTCGTGCGCGCGGTTCACACTCGTGACCGCCATCTCCTTCGTGTGCTTGTCCTCCTTTACCGTGAGCCACCCGAGTTTCGACTTGACCTTCAAGAGCTTGCTCAGCTTTTTGTGCGTCGACGCCTTGACGTCGAGCGTCCTCCCCGCGCCCGCGAGGCGGCACGGGACGACGTGCTGCGCCCACAGCGCGGACCCCAACAGCGGGAGCGCGTGATCCTTCACGCTGTGCTTCAGCGCCTGGAGCAGCGCGCGGTCGATCAGGGCGTCCATGTCGAGAGAAGACGCGTCCTCCGAGACCGTCATCGCGGCGACGCCCGCGGCGGCGGCGGCGGCGGCGGCTTCGCTCCTCCCCGCGGCCGGCGGGGCGCCATCTCCCTCGACGTCCTCCTCCTCCTCCCCGTCGCTCATCATCCCTCCCTCTGCAATTTCTTCTTCTTCTCCCTCGTCTTCTTCCTCATCCTCCTCCCCCTCGCTCTCCTCCACGGGCCGTCCGCGCGCGTCCACCGCGGACACCACCTTCTTCCCGAACCCCGCGTTCGGCGCGAGCGTCGGCCGCGACGGCTGCGACGCCGCGACGTCCCACAGCGCGTCGCGATGCGATGTCAGGATCTTGAGGAACCGCCCCTTCCCGCCGTTCTTACCGCCACCACTCCGCGCGGCGGCGACGTCGTCGGAGCTCATCTCCGCCTCGCCGATCGCGATCGGCATCGGATTACCCGGCACCGCCACCGCGAAGACTCGCCCCGCGGGGAACGATGCGTTCCTCGGCACGACCGCCCCCGGGAGCATCAGGTCCGCGCCCTGGAGGATGAACCTCGACACCGGCGCGCCGACGAGCGCGATCGGCGGGCCGAGCAACGTGGGAACGCGCCACAGCGCGAAGACGGTGAGGTGGAAGTCGCCCTTGCCGCTGACGTCGTAGACGATGGGGTGTCCGTCCGCGATGACGATGTGCACGCGCGACGGCGACGCCACCTTGGCGAGCGATAGCTCGGATTTTTTGGGGATCAGGAGGTCGACGTCGTCCTCGGACGCGCCGAAGCGCTTCTCGAGCGTCTTCTTGAGCTTCTTCACGTCCGCGCCGCCGAGCTGGAGGAGGGAGGCGGAGGGGAGGACGACCGGATCGCGTTCAGTTAGTTTTCGGGGGGCGGGGCGAGGCATCATCGCGTCGAGTCGATAATCGATAATCGATCATCGATCATCGATCGACGGCACCGCGCGTCGTCGGGGAGGACGGACGCGCGCGCGCACCTTGTGCGTGCTCGTCAGGGTTAAGGGTTTGCGGAACATGGTGGCGGAAATCCGACGCCCGCGCGTCGACGCCGGGAGCGGGAGGTGCGACGCCGCTTCTGATTCGATCGAAGTTTTTCGACGAACGAAGTTTCTCTGTCTTTTTTTCGTTCCGTCCGAGTCACTCCGCGTCGCACCGCGTGTCGTCCCCCCCCCCCCCCACGCCGTCTTCGAACGATGCACGCGTCGACGCCGTCGTTCCGCATCGCGGTCGCGTCGCGCGCCACCTCGCGCGCGCGAATCGTCGCGCGCGAATCGTCGCGCGGGGTCCGCGCGTCGTCGTCGTCGTCGACGACGCGCTTTTGCTTTTTCAGCAGAGGTCTGCGCGAAAAGCGCCCCGCGCCTCGGCCCTCGTCGTCGGACGACGCGCGTCGTCTCCTCCTCCGCGGACGCCGCCGCGGGGACACCGCGCCGCCGCCGCGCGCGAAGCGAGAAGGTAAAGGCGATCGCGACGACGGCGCGCCCGATTTCGACGCGTCCTTCGAGCTCTCCTACGACACGGACACCATCGACACGGACTCCATCGACACGGACTCCATCGAAGTCGACGTCGGAGGGACGATGGACGAGGGATCTGTCGACGAGTCGAACGACAGCGGCGACGACGACCCCCGAGACGACGACGCGCCGCGACGCGCGGCGGTGAGGAAGACGTACAGCAGCTTCGAGTACGCGTTCGTGCGTCTCACGCTGTTCCTCACCGGCGGGTTCGTCCTCACCGGCGTCGTCGCGTCGCTGACGCTCTCGGCGTTGTTGTTCACGATGGGCATGCGCGAAGTGGCTGGAGGTGCGTTCCTTTCACCCACCGCTCATCGGTTTCAACATTTGATCGCTCCTCCTTTCAACTGACCGATGAAAAACCTATCGCTCCGTCACTCAGACGCGGTGACCGCGTGGGCGACGAATAACCCGGTGGAGCTCGTGACCGCGGCGGTGGGCGCGCTGGACCGGTTCCTCCTCGGGATGGTGTGCCTGGTGTTCGGCTTGGGGAGCTACGAGCTGTTTTTGGCGCGGTCGAACCGCGAGGGGGAGATTCGAGACAAGCGCCTGAAGAAGCTGAGCTGGCTGCGCGTGACGAGCATAGGTGCGTTCTATACACTGGTTCCCATACGACCGCGTTCGCGTGGTGAACGCCGATCCTTAAGGACTTTGCCCGTCGTCTCTCTCCGTCCAGGGTCCCCCGCTTTCAATCCCCGTCCTCGGCGTCTTTCAACTTCAACTGACGCCTTTCAACTCCACCCCGACGAGCATAGACGACTTGGAGCAAAAGGTTGGCGAGATCATCGTCGCGGTGATGGTCGTCAACCTGCTCGAGATGTCGCTGCACATGAAGTACGCCGTGCCGCTCGACTTGGTGTGGGCCGCGCTCGCGGCGTTGGCGTCCGCGGGCGCGCTCGCGCTGTTGCACTGGAGCAGCGGGCACGATAAACACAAGGGCCCAGGGGGCGAGGGTTCCGGCGCGGGCGCGCACTGACGACTTCATTCATTCAAATTCATTCCATCGCAATAATGTCTTCCCGTCGCGACGTCAGTCATCGCGACGACGGCGCGCCCTTCCTGTCCTCGTCCGTGCTCCCCCCCAGACTCCCCGTGCTGTTCACCTGGTCCTCCAGCCGGTCCTTGTAGCTCCGGTCCTGCGGTCGGTCGGTCACGCCTCGCCCTCCTCCGCCCGCGTCGTCGCCGCCGCCGGCTGCGTCGCCGCCGCCGCCCTTCTTCGAGTTTTTCCCCGTCGACGCGTCTTCGAAGATGTCGTCCCTGATGAGCGTGTGCAGACGGTCGAACAGCTCGCCCTTCACCTCGTTGAACGCCGCCTCCAGACGGTTCAGCTCCTGCGTCGCGTTCTTGTTGTACATGAACAGACCGTAGTACAGATCGAACGAGTCGTTGTACGTGTTGTTCACCAGACTCAGCAGACTCTCGTACCCTTTCGTGTTGATCGTCGTCTCCTTCATCTCCATCGTGCCCAACATTCGACCCACGGTGTGCGTGATGAACTGCGACGACGCCGCCTGGATGTCGTGCTCCTCGCACGACATCTCGACCATGCGGCACCCCTCCTGTTCGAAGATGCCCAGCAGCCGGTCGACGCGGTCGCGGCGTTTTTTTTCCTCGCCGACCCTCACCTTGTCGTACACGCGTGTACAGGTGAACGAACGCGTCGGTCAGTCGTGCGTTTCACCGGTCAAACAAAACAAACGTTGAAAGGGAAGCGCGGGCGAAGCGCGACGACGACGACGGGGAAAGTCCTTAAGAAACGGCGTTCACATCGCGAACGGGGTCGTACGGGGACCAGTCTCACTCACCTTGTCGTACACGAGCGGCAAATCCTTCCAGCTCCCCTTCCCCGAGTCCGGCCCGAACATCGGATGCAAGCACACGATGTCGAAGTTTTCTGGCAGCTTCGTGAGGAACAGCTGCTTCGGGAACTGCTTCACGCTGAGGACGTCGCACACGAGCGTGTTTCGACGAAGCCGCTGCGTCGGAAACGCGTTTATCGTCGTCTCCGTGGAGAGGATGCTCGTCGCGAAGATCACCACGTCCGGATGCGCCTCGCAGAAGTCGTCCGGGTCTCGGTAGTACGCCACGCCGAGCTCGCTCGCCGTCGCGTAGTAGTCCCCGCGCGAGGTCGCGATGACGTCGTGGCCGCACTTCACGAAGCGCTTCGCGAGGAACTGACCAAAGTTGCCGAAGCCGACGATGCCGATGGTGAGCGTGCGGCTCTTCTCGATCTTTTTCCGCGCTTTGGACTCGAAGTCGAACGGCTGCGCGGCGTCGATCGCGCGCGGGGTGGTCGAGATCGGTTCGCGGCGGCGCGATGACGACGACGACGACGACGCCAACGAGGGCGTCGCGGCGACGAACGCGGACGACGACGACGCGTGCGCGCGAACGCGCTCGCGACGACGATGCTGACGATGATGCTGCTGATGACGACGATGATGTCGCGCGGCGGCCGTCGTCGCGGAGGCCCTCATCACAGTCCCTCGGGGCGCGGTGGACGACGTCGCGAGCGCGCGCGCCGGCGTCGCCGCGAGCGCGAGCGCGGGCGGCATGTTCGCGCGCGGTTCGAGACGCGACGCGGCCCTCGCGCGCGGGGGGGTATGCGCCGCCACCCGCGAGAATCGCCCGGGGAAAAGCGCGGGCGGAAAATCGCAATCGGTGCGTCGAGTTCCAGTGGTGCGCCATTGACGCCGGCGCGGACGATGTCGTCCGGCGGCGCGCGGCGGTTGCTCCGCGCGGGGGCGCGCGCGGCGTGCAACGCGCGCGCGCCGAGGTCGATCGAGCGATGGCGCGCCGCGAGCGGCGCGCGCGCGTGGGGTCTCGAGACGTCGCGCGGCGCGGACGAATGGGAAGACGCGAGATTGCGCTTCGGAGGGCGGTGGAAGCGATCGATCGGAGCGAGCGAGCGGCACCGTCGGTGGACGTCGTCGTCGTCGTCGACGACGACGACGACGACGCCCGGCGAGGACGGCGCCGACGCCGCGGTCGATAAGCCGACCGCGGGGGGGTACGAGTACGTCAACGCGCGCGGGAAGATGCAGCCGACGAGCGAGACGAGGCCGTCGCCGTCGCCCTCTTCGGACGCCGCCGCGGAGAAGGACGCCGCCGCGACGACGACGACGACGACGGCCAGGGAGGCGCCGGCCGACGCCGCGGAGAACGCGTACAGGGAGATCCTCGGCATCACGAGCCTGTTCACCGGACCGAACTCCGCGTGGTCGGTCGCGTTCAAGAGACGCCCGGGGTTCGAGCCGAGCGCGCTGGCGAGGCGAGAGGCGAATCAGTACAGGCGCGTCATCACGCCGCGCGTCCTCCGTCCATCGCCGCCGCTCGCGTCGTCGCCGCGAACCCTACCACGCGCAGCGAGCCCTAAATAAAACCCTACCCCCGAACCCTACCCCTCCCAGGTGCAAGTACTTGGACGGCCCCGCGTGGAGCTGCGGCCCGTGCCCCGCGGCGAGAGAGCGACCCGAAACGACGGAAGTCCCCGCCGACGGCGAATTTCGCCGCGCCGGCGACGTTACGTCGTGCAACTATGCGCGGCGCGCGACCGAGAGCGCGTGCGTGAGTAACCAGATCATCTTCTTCAGATTTTTCTACTCCACGACGTGGGTCGCGAGCTGGATAATCCTGACGCAGTACGTCGTGTCGCCCCTGTTGGGTCCGTTGCTGCCCCTCGTCTCGGGAACGCCGTGGATCAGATTTTGGATTTGTTTCTTCGCGGCGTACAAGTTGAACAAGCATCACGCGCTGCAGATGCCGAGGCTGATGTTCGCGATGCACGCGACGAGGCAGACGGGATGGCTCGTCGGCGAGCTCGTGGGCAATTTCAGACGCAGGCGGCGGTGGTTATGACGACGCGACGGACGGACGCGTCATTTATACGAGTACGTAGTACTTGCGTAGTTGCGAATCGTAATCGATCGAATGTAAGATCAAAACGCGCTTGTTGTCGTCGTCACGGTCCCTCCTCGCCGCCCGGCCCTCGCGTGATGACGAGCCCGTCGTCCAAATCCGGCCGCTCGTCCCCGTCCAGCATCTCCTCCTCGCGCTCCTTCGCCGGGGACACGCTCACGCCGACGGAGAACGACGCCCCCTCCGCGCCGTCCGCGACGGATCCGATGTTCAGCCCGCCGCCGCCGACGGCGAACGCGCCGCCGCCGACGCCTTCGACGCCCAACCCTCCGAGCCCGCCGCCGCCCTCGCCCTCGCCCTCCGCGAACACGCCGACGCCGTGCTTCTCCGCCTTGTACGCCAGCATCAGCTCCTTGAACGCGTCGAAGGAGGACAACGTCATGAGCAGATCGAACGCGTCGCCGTCGAGCTCGCCCGTGCCCTCTCTCTTCGCGAGCATCTCCGCGAACTCCGCCATGTCGAAGCCCTCCACGGCGGCGCCCAGGCTCGTCTCCATCGCGTCCTCCAGCGCGCTCGTGTACTCGTCGAACAGCGTCGTGTACTCGAGCTTGTTCTCCTCCGTGTCCTCGAAGACGTCGCAGTGTCGTCGCAGGAACGCGGACTGCGCCGCGGCGAACGCCTCGGACGCGAGCAGCTCCTCGAGCGCGCCGACGATGGCGTCGAACTTGGCCGTCTCCTCGTCCACGGGATCCTCGTTCGTGATCGTGAAGTCCGCGCAGTCTTCGTCCATCGCGCGCGCGCTTCCCTTCCTCTGTTCCTCTGCGCGGCGCGGAGGGAGGGGGGGGGAGGGGGAGGAGGAGGAGGAGGCGCGAATAAGAGCGACGAGCGACGCGCGCGCGAGATCCGCGATCGGTCGCCGGTCAAACGCGAGTGCCGAGCCGCGGGCGCGAGGGACGGCGGATCGATCGAGCGATCGCGAGGCGACGCGCGCGAGGCGACGCGGCGCGCGCGAGGCGAGCGTCGGGGGCGCGCGAGTGGGGAGACGAGACGACGCACCGAGAGAGTCGCCGCCGGGGGTGGCGTCCGGCGAGCGAGCGGGGGCGTTGTGGACTTCGCGATCGCGGTGCCGCTTCGAAAAACAGTTGTGTTCGAACCTACTTTCCCGTGAAAAAACGTTCATCGGTCAGTTGAAAGGGGGGGGCGATCAAATGTTGAAACCGAGCGTTGGGTGAAAAACGGTACTTTAGAACCAGCTTGTTGGGAGGCGGTCGGCCGAATCGATGCGCTTTTCGCCGAGGGATGGATGAGCATTCCAGCCTCGTCAGTTCGCGCGGCACGGAGCTGACGCGCGAGACAGCTCAGCGAGCCTCGGACGCCACCGCGATCGAACGCGCGAGAGTATCGAGGACTAAACGATGAGCTTCGCCATGACCGCGAGCGCGTCCGCCGCGACGGTGCGTCGCGCGCCTCCGTCTTCCGGCACCGGCGATTACGCTTTAACCGCATCGCGCGCTCAGACCTAGGGTTTCCTCCGCCCATCCATCGATCGTATCCGCGCCTGACCGTCTCCCTCGCTCCCGCTCGTCCTTCCCCTCCCCTACAGGGCCGCGCCCAGCCCGCGAGAATGGCCGCGGGCGTGCGCACGAAGGCGGCCTCCGCCGTCGCGCGATTGAGCGCCTCGAAGATCGACGCGAAGCGCGGCGGCGTCGCGGCGACGGCGGTGGCGAGCGGATCGCCCCGACTTCAACCGCGCGCGGAGATTTCTTCGATCGATCGATCGAAGAGAGGGGTGGGCGGCGCGCTCGCGAAAGCGACGAAGCCGCTCAAAGCGCTCGCGTGTGGCATCATCGGCGTCACCACGGCGTTCACGATCCAGCCCATGCACGCGCTGCAGCTCGCGTTCGGCGGCGGCGGAGGCGGGGACGCGAACGGCGGCGGCGGAGGCGGCGGAGGCGGAGAGAACAACCGCTTTTTGGGCGTCCCCGCCGCGCGCGCGGACGAGGACGAGGACGACGACGACGACGACGACGACGACGATGACGATGACGACGAAGACGACGACGACGACGAAGACGACGACGACGATGACGACGATGACGACGACGACGACGACGACGACGACGACGTCCCCCGCCGAAGAGCCAAGGACGGCAACTTCATCGTCGAGTCCGTGCTCGCGACCAACCTCCCGACCGGACCGGGCATCCCCACGAAAGCGGAGCTCTTCGGCGGGTTAAACGCGCGCAAGGGGAACGAAGTCAGCAAGGACGACCTCTCCGCGGACCTCGAGGCGCTCCTGAACACCGGCCTCTTCGCCAACGTGGACGCTAACGTCACGCCGAAGGGAAAGGATGGCTACGCGGTGGAATTCGTCTTCCGCGAGAAGATCTGGCCGGGGGTGCAAACGTTCAAGGTCAAGGGCGCGACCGCGCTTCCGCCGGAGATTGAAAAAGAGGTCCTGACGCAAGTCCGCAAGCAGTCGTCGTGCACCGTGCGCGTCCTCGCGACGATGAAGAACATCATCGAGGGGTACTACACGAGCAAAGGTGAGACTGGTCCCCATACGACCCCGTTCGCGTGGTGCACGCCGTTCCTTAAGGACTTTTCCCGTCGTCACTCTTCACCCGCGCTTCCCTTTCAACGTTTGACCGGTAAGACGTTCGACTGACCGATCGCTTCACCCACGCAGGGCTCACCTTTGGCACCATCTCGCACTTTGACGGGATGGAAACCGGCGACGTCATCGCGCACGTCATCGAGGGCGAGATCACGCGCGTCAAGGCGGTGTTCCTGGACGACCAGATGCAGCCGGTGAACCGCGGACGGACGCACCCGAGGGTGATCCAGCGCGAGCACAACTTCCAGGTTGGCAAGCTGTACAACGTCGAGGACGCGAAGACGGCGTTGCGGGACATTTTCCTCCTCCAGCTGTTCGACAACGTGCAGGTGGTCCCGAGGCCGGACGAGAGAGACCAGAGCAAGGTCCAGGTGGACATCATGCTCCGCGAGAGGCCGGTGAAGACCGCGGAGAGCGAGCTCGAGTGGAGCATCGCCCCGGGCGAGGGCGGGAAGCCGGACCTCGTGTCGATCAAACCCGGCGGGTCGGTGTTTTTCGAGCACCGCAACCTCGACGGGTGGGGGCGACAGCTGTACGGCTCCGTGTCCACCGCGAACTTCCTCCAGCCGCAGGACGACCTCGGATTCAAGCTCGAGTACCACCACCCGTACGTCCTCGGGGACGGCGACCCGGACAAGACCGGGTTCAAGACGTGCGTGTTCAACTCGCGGAAGCTGTCTCCCGTCTTCACGGGCGGGCCGCTCATGGACGAGGTGCCCGCCGTCTGGGTCGACCGCGCCGGGGCCAAGGCGACGGTGACGCAAAACTTCACGCGCCAGAGCAAGGCGACCGCGTCCGTGGTCGTCGAGGAGGTCACCACGAGAGACGAGAGCGGCGCGGTTGTTGGCCAAGGCGCGAAGCAAGGCGCCGGCGGAGCGCTCTCCGTCGACGGTCCCCCCACGACGCACAGCGGCACGGGCACCGACCGGCTCGTGTTCTTCCAAGGCGGCCTCACGCGCGATACGACGCACTTCGTGAACGGCACCCCGGTCGGCGCGCGCGACATCTTCAACGTGGATCAGTCGATCGGCCTCGGGTCCGGGTTCCCGATCTACAACCGATTCACCGCGGGGTGCACGCGTTTCATTCAGCTCGGAAAAGAGAGCGCGAAGACGTCGCGGCCGCCGCCGGTGCTCGTCGCGCACGCGCGCGGCGGCGCCGTCGTCGGCAACTGCGCCGCGTACGACGCGTTCACCCTCGGCGGCCCGCACAGCTGTCGCGGGTACAACGTCGGCGAGCTCGGCGCGTCGAGGAACTTTTTGGAGTACGCCGCGGAGATTAGAGTGCCCGTGCCGGTGCTGAACACGCACGCCTTTGCCTTTTGGGAGCGGTGCACGGACCTCGGGTCTTCCAAGGACGTGAAGGGGAACCCGACGGAGTATTACCGCCGCGCGGGGAGTGGGAGCAGTATGGGCGCCGGCATCAAGCTCGGGCCGGTGCGCGCGGAGTACGCGACGGACGGAAACCAGGCGAACGGCACCGCCTTCGTGCGGTTCGGCGAGCGGTTCTGAAGGACGCGGCGCCAGAGCTGGGCTGCATGCTTTGGGGGTGAAAAAATCAAACGGACGATCCAATTCAACCGTGAGAGGGTAAAACTAATGAATACTATTACAGACATCTACGCATCACGCTAAAACACCACGACGCGCCGCCGAGCCGAGCGCCGTCCGCCTACCTACGTCTTCAGCTTCGCCTTCTTCACGCGGTCCGCGATCCGCGCCGGGTCGTTCTTCTTCGTCGTGCTGAGGGTCGTTCCATACGAAGAGACGTCGGGGTGGAGTTCAAAGGCGTCAGTTGGAGTTGAAAGGCATCGAGGTGTGTCGGGATTGAAACCGTGGGGTGGGCGGAGAGAGACGCCGGCAAAAGTCCTTAAGGAATGGCGTTCGCCGCGCGAACGCGGTCGTATGGGAACTAGTGTGAATCAGAACGCGCCTGAACCGCCCCTTGAGCTCCTCCTTGTCCACCGCGCCGTCGTCCTTGACCACCTGCACCACGTCCTCGTCGCTCAGCGCGTGCTTTAACCCCACGCGCTGCCCCATGTGCTTCGCGCTCACGCCCCACACCTGCGCGTATTTCAATCCGCGCGACAGCGTGTTGTGTATCTGATCGCAGAAGTGTTTCACCGTGCACCCGCCGCGGTGGTCCGCGAGCACGACGGGCTCGTCGAAGTCGGGTTTTTGTCCCGTCTTTTTCGTGTAGACGCGGACCAAGCCCATGTCGTTCCACGTCCTTCGAAGGAGGTGGTCCATCCCGAGTTTCATGTGGCAAGAGATGCAGACGCTGTCCGGGCGGCGGCTCAGGGAATCGACCTCCTCGATCGTCAGCGCGTCGACTTTGTTGTACACGTACAGACACCGGACGTACTTGCGGTTGCCCTCCAAGACGTCGATGAACTGATCCACGGTGACGTCTTCGCGGAACAGCAACTCGCAGTGATGGATCTTGTACTCCGCGAGTATCTTCAGTATCGTGCTCTCGGACATCTTCGTGAGTCCGCCCGAAACGACGTTGTTCACCTGCACGCCGCCGCTGTGCTTCGGTTTGACGTAGACGCGCGGCGGCGTCTGGTTCAGCCGCAGTCCCACCGCCTCGAGCTCTCGCGTGAGGATCTCCTTGTGCGCGTACGTGCTGTTCGCCGCCTCGCTCTTCGTCGCGTCTAACACCATGAGGATCAAATCGCTGCTCTTCGCGACGGCGATGACTTGCCGCCCCCGACCCTTCCCCTCGCTCGCGCCCTCGATGATCCCGGGGAGGTCCAGCAGCTGTATCTTCGCGTCGTTGTAGTGGATGACGCCGGGGATGCACGTCAGCGTCGTGAACTCGTACGCCGCCACCTCGCTGTCCGTCCCCGTGAGTTCCGTGAGCAGCGTGGACTTCCCCACGGACGGGAACCCGATGAGCGCGACGCGCCCGTGGCCGTACTTGGACACCTCGAAGCTGTCCTCGTTCGAGCCGCTCGTCTTGGACGGCGCGAGGAGCTGCGTGCGGAGCTTGGCGAGCTTGGACTTTAAGATGCCGAGGTGGCCCTCCGTCGCCTTGTTCTTCTGCGTGCGAGACATCTCGAGCTCGATGTCCTTGATCTTCTCGAGGATCCCCATGGCGACCGACGGACGACGACGACGAGGAGGAGGGTGGGCGACGCGTCGCGCGCGGAGACCGCGCGCGCGAGTGTGGACGGCGGGGCGGATCTCACCGCGCGGTCGATAACAAAAAAGCTAGGGCAAGTCTCCCACTCTCGCTCTCCTACAGGCGGTATCTCCTCTCGTCCCCTGTCCCGTCCCGTCTCTACCGCAGCAGGTTGCGCGTGATCTGCTCCTTCGCCATGTTCAGCGCCTGCGACAGCGTCTGCTCCGCGAGCGGCGGCGCCCCCTCCCCCTCCGCGCCGCGCATGGACACGCGGTTCGCGATCACGTTCGGGTCCGTCTCCATGATGATCCCGCCGTCCACGAGCTCGTCGATCGTGAGCATGACGAGATCTAAGTTCTCCAGCGCGGTCCTCTTCTCCACGACGCCGCGGAGGAGCAGGCTCACGGCGTCGAAGAACGCGTTCAGAACCATCGCGATGATGAGCTCGTTCTCTTCGTCGCACGCGGTGACGTAAAAGTGCAGATCCGCCGCGAACTTGTAGCACACGAGGTGTTCGCCGAACAGCGCCATCTCCGCGTCTCCGCGCGCGTTGTTCGCTCGCGTCTTGCTGAAGACCATCTTCTCGTACGCGAGCTGCTTCTCTAGCGAGGTCATCTTGGGGTCGTAGTACTTGGTGCTCACGCGCTTGCCGTCCGCGTCGAGGAGGAGGACGTTGAGCATCCGCGGCATCTCGAGGGAGATGCCCATGGCGACCGATACGACGGGGGAGGCGGAGCGGAGCGGACGGCGCCTCGTGCCCTAAATTTATGATCGCGGTCGTCGTTCGAACGACAGAAACTTCGTCACAGAAGAGAAGTCCGACGCGATGAAGCGACGGCGGAGACGGACGCGCGCGATGTCGCTCGTCGCGCGGTGCGCGTCGACGGCGGCCGCGTCGACCGCGGCGGCGAACGAGGCGCGTCGTCGTCCTCCTCCGCGGCGTCCGAGCGTCCGCCGCCGCGACGTCCTGCTCGCGACGACGACGACGACGACGACGCTTCTCGTTGGGACGACCGCGGCGTCGGAGCCGTCGGCCGTCGCCCTCGCGTCCTCCGACCGCCGCCCCGGGCCGGAGTTCTCGGACGTCGCGTTCCCGCGATACCCCGGGTTCGTGACCCTGCCGTCGGGAGCGCAGACGCGCGACCTGTGCGTCGGCGACGGCGACGTGGTCCTAGGACTCGCGTCGTCGTCGTCGTCGTCGTCGACGGACGACGACGCGCTCGTCGCGACGATCGAGTGGGGGGCGTGGACCGTGCACCAGGGCCGACTCGTCGTCCCCTTGCTCCCGCCGTCCCCGGGCGCCTTAGGGTTCACGCCCGAGCGACTGACGTTCCACCTCGCGACGCGTTTCGGCGGCGAGGTCATCCCCGCGATCCGAGACGCGGTCGCGGGAATGCGCGTCGGCGGCGTCAGACGCGTCCTCGTCCCGCCGACGGCGTCGGCGTCCTACCCGTACGTCCCTCTGACGGCCTATTCGACAGCCGGCGGTCCATCTTCGCCCACGCTGACGAAGTACGGCCGCGCGCCGCTGTACCCCACGGAGTTGGGCGCGCAGTCGACGCGCGCGGGGGAGGGGCCGACGCCGTCCGAGCCCGCGGCGTCGGCGTGGATGGAGTACGTGTTGACGAGAAACGCGTTCACGATCAAGCCGACGGACCGGTCGATGCTGTTCGACGTGCGCTTGGTCTCTGTTGTCTCCACCGCGGAGACGAAGACGACGGGGGGAAGATCGAGATTGAGATCGACGGTCGGGTATTCGTGCCGAGCGGCGACCGCGGAGGACCAGCCCGGGGTGGTGAACGAGAAGGGCGGCGACGGAGGCGCGTCGTATTGGACCGCGGCGTTGCCGACCGGCGGGGATTACGTCCGACACGCCGAAGGGCTCGTCCGACAATATTCCGACAATTTCCGCGCCGAACAGATGACCGAATAGGGGTACAGTAGTCTAGCGGTACGATAGAGAGCTGGCACGATACAGGAGCCGAAGAGCGCGATGCCGGCGCGCCGGTCTGTTCGTGAGGGTTCGCTCGCGCGCGTCGTTCGTCGATTGCAAAACTCTTCGTCGCGTACGCAGCGCGTGCTACTGTATGCCGCGAGTGGTCGGTCGAGCGCCGCGTCACCGCGTCGACTTCGACTTGTCGAGCTTCGCGTCCGCGCCGCCGCCCAAACCGCCGCCGCCCCGCGCTTCCTTCGCCGACTGCGCCTTCGCGATCTGCTTCTCCTTCTCCGCGATCTCAAACTTGACCTTCTCCCGCGCCTCTCTCGCCTCCGTTCGCCGACGCTCCACGTCCGCGGCGAGCTCCTCCTCCATGCGCGCCTTGTCCTCCCTCGCCTTCGCCTTGGCCTCCGCGGGGTCGTCCATCTCCTTCTTGTACTCCTTCTTCTTCTCCTTGTACCGCCGTTCGAGCTCCTTCTCGCGCGCTTTCTCCCGCTGCCGCGCCGTCGTCTCGACCGGGGACTGCAACGACCGCTCTTGAATCTCGAGCGACGCAACCTCGCCTTTGATCTCCGCCACCGTCGCCGTCGTCGGCGACATCATGCCCTTCGCGTCCCGAGGGGGTCCTTCTGGCGCCGCCGCGGTCGCACCAGTCGCTTTCGGCGCTGCTGGGCCGCCTTTCTTCGGCTTGATCGGGAACGGCGACGTGCACTGATCGTCGGAGATGGCTTCCGCCTCCGCCGCTCTCCGCGCGCGTTCCCTCGCCGCGCGCTGCTCGCCGCGGTAGTACTCCAACGCCGCGGCGCCGCCGAGGACGGTGAACAGACCGCCGACCGCGGACATCACCCCCGCGGTGCCGTCGTCGTCCTTCGGGTCTTTCGGGTTCTTCCGCCGCGCCGGCGCGGCGGCGGCGGCGGCGGCGGCGGCGGCTTCTTTTTCCTTTTGTTTCTTCATCTTCTTCTTGGACGCAGGCTTCGCGCGCACCGCGAGCGGCTGACGGCTCTTCGCGCCGTAGTACAACGCCGGCGCCGCGGCGAGTAACACCACGGGCGCGATCCCGGGGGAGTACTCCAAGTTCTTCGCGTCCACGATGGACGGACGCCTCGCGCTCGAGGGCGCCTTCCCCTTTATTTTCATCGACCCGCCCCCTCGGCTCGGCGCCGCCGTCCGCCCCGCGGCGGCGCCGCCGCCGCCGCCTCCCGCGGCCGCGTTCGTCGCCGCCCTCTGGTTCCCCGACATCTTCGCGCCGCGCATCGCGTCCGCGCGCAACCGCGCCGCGGACGCCCCCGGCTGCCGCGCGCCACCACCCGTCCCCCGCGCCGCCGTCGCGCCAGCTGTACTTCCGCCGCGCCCAGTCGCCAGGTTATACAACCGCTGTTGCAGCGCGTTGCTCACCGGCCCCGCGTTCGCGCGCGCGCTACCACCGCGCACCGCGACCGGTCCGCCCCCGCCCGTCGGCGGCGCTCGCCCGTTGCGGATCGTGAACGGGTTCAGCTTGCTCGCGGCGGCGGCGTCGAACCCGCCGCGCGCCGCCGCATTCGCCGTCGGCGTCGGCCCGGGGACATCCGCGCGCAGCGCGCTCGCGTAATTATACGGCCACCGCCCGACCGGCCGGTACTCGTTCGGCGCCGGCTTGTACTGCGAGAACGTGTTCGCGAGCCGCGGCGCAGGGCTGTTCTGGATGTTCCCCGCTCGCGGCGGCGGCCCCGACGACGCGACGGGCGCCTTGAACGGCCAGTTCGCCGCGGGCGCTTTCGAAATCTCCGCGGCGGGCGTCCTCCCACCCGCCGGCGCGTCGCTCGCGCCCTTGAGGCTCATCCCGAGCTTGTCGAACGCCCTCTGCCCGGCCATCGGGTTCGAGGTGGACGCGCCGGGCTCCCTGAACGACCGCAGGGACTCCACCGGGTCGAGCTTGTATCGGCCGCCCGGAACGCGATCTTGTCCCGAGGCGTTGCCCGTCTCGAACCTCAGCGAGCGCGACGCGCGCGATCCCCGCTGGCCGTTCGAGGACGGGTCCCCGGGCTTGATCTTTCCCGGGGATCGCCCCAGGTTTTTCCCGCCGCCGTTGTTCGGCGGGAACGGGAACGCGCCCGCGCCGCCGGCGAACGACATCGCGGCGACGACGATTCGAGACTACTGATTAATCCTCCTCTCGGCTCAAATATCTTATTCGCGCAAGATGCGCGCGCGTCCTCGCGCGACGTCGCCCTCGACCGCTCTCGAGCGCGCGGGAGTTCGACCGTTCGCGCGTCTCGCGGCGATCGACGCCCTCGCGGTATCGCCCCGGGTTCGCGCGTCGCGGTGTGACCCGCGCGGAATCGCCGCGTTCCGAAGGAAGGATTCGTTCGTTCTTCGTGACGCAAGCGACAAACGGCTCACGAGCGCCTCTCGTTCCGCGCGGACAGTTTCACCGAAGACGTCGGGTCGCGGTCGTCACTTGAACGGCGTCGTCGGTTAATTTTGAAACCGCCGGGGCTTTCGTTTGAACCTGCGTGTCCACACCGTGAATAAACCCTCAAATTTCGCCGTATCCCGACAGCACCCCGAAAGCACACCGAAAAGACCCCCGAAAGCCCGAATTAACTCATTTACCCGACCACCGAGTAGCCGGGAGTTGGGCATATTAAATGCCCATACGAAAATCTGTACGGAGTAGTCGGGAGTTGCGCGCGGCGGTCGGGAAAAAATGCCGGCACCGCCGGCAGCCGCGCGCTTCATCCAACAGTTCGTCCCCGCGCGTCGCGCTTCCGCGGCGGCGCCCGCCCGCGCGCGCCAAATTCGATGGAGGACTGCTGCGTGGTATGCGCGGAGCCGCTGACGTTCGTCGCGTACGGCCCGTGCGGCCACCGCGACGCGTGCGTCGAGTGCGTCGCGCGCCTGCGTCTCGTGATGGAGGACAAGCGGTGCGTGATCTGCCAGCGCGAGAGCGACGTCGTGTTCGTCACGCGCGCGATGGGGGACTACACCGAGACGATCCCCGCGGAGCGATTCGACGGTCTGCGACGCCGCGCGGACGACGGCGAGCTCGAGAGGGACGCGGTGCTCGGGATGTTCTTCGACGACCGCGCGACGTGCGCGAAGATCCGCGAGCTCCGGGGGCTGCGCTGTCGCGCGTGCGGCGACGCGAGCGCGGAGCACGGATCGCTGAAGGCGCTCAGGGCGCACCTGCGCGAGGCGCACGGTCTGCACCACTGCGAGGTGTGCCTGGAAGGCCGCAAGGTGTTCGTGAGCCAGCAGCTCCTGTACACGAAGCAGCAGCTGGACAAGCACAAGTACGGCGGCGTCGCGGACAAGGACAACGCGTTCGGTCGCGACGGGTTCACGGGACACCCGTCGTGCAAGTTTTGCAAAAAGTTTTTCTACGACGAGGGGCAGATCTTCCATCACATGCAGAGCGCGCACGAGACGTGCCACCTGTGTCGAAGAGCGCGGCCGGACGCGTACGTGTACTACCGAGACTACGACGAGCTCGAGCGGCATCACAGGAAAGAGCACCACGCGTGTCTGCACCCGGACTGCCTCGCGAAAAAGTTTATCGTCTTCGTGTCGGCCAACGAGCTCAAAAACCACGAGGGCGTGGAGCACGGGCACGCCATGACGAAAGCGGAGCGAAAGGAAGCGCTGCGGCTCAACGACCTCGGGTTCACGGTCGGCGCGAGCGGCGGCGGCGGCGGCGGCGGCGTGCCCCGATCGAGCGAGATCGAACGCGCGAGGCGAGCGGCGAGGGCGAGGGCGGCGGCGGCGCTGCCGACGGCGTCCGCGGCGGAGGCGGCGCAGATCGAGGCGGCGCTGCGCGCTTCCACTCTTCATGGCGGGTCCCGCGAGTCGACCTCTAATGGTGGAAGCTCCTCCTCGATGCCGCGGACGAACAGCATCGAGGAGTTCCCCGGTCTGGGCCCCGGAGGGGGAGGAGGAGGCGGCGGAATAGGCGGCGGGATGATGCGCGGCGGGTGGGCTGGTCGAGGTGAGACTGCTTCCCATACGACCCCGTTCGCGTGGTGCACGCCGATCCTTAAGGACTTTTCCCGTCGTCACTCTTCACCCGCGCTTCCCTTTCAACGTTTGACCGGTAAGACCTTCGACTGACCGATCGCTTCACCCACGCAGGCGGCGGGAGTCGCGGCGGGAGCCGGTCGTCCTCCCCCGCGTTCGGCGCGAATGCGCACTCGCGCGGCGGCAGCGTCGGCGGGCCGGAGGATTTCCCTTCCTTGGGAGGCGGCGGTTTTAGGAGCGACGCGCCGCTGGGACGAAGGCAGCCGGCGCCGATGCCGTCCGCGGCGACGGACGCGTTGGCGGCGGCTCGGACGCGCGACGGCGCTTCGTTCGCCGCGGCGTCCGCGTCTATCGGTCGACCCGCGGCGTCGTCGAGCGCTGCCGCCGCCGCCGCCGCGCCGGCGGCGGCCCTCGCGGTGGAGAACTTTCCGTCGCTCGGCGGCGGGGGGCGGGGCGGGGGGCGCGGCGGCGGCGGGCAGTGGTCGCGGGGACGGGGACAACCGCCGCCGGGTGCGGCGGCGGCGGCGGCGCGTCCGCGGGACAAACCGCCGAGTAAAAAGGCGCTCCGCGTCGCCGCCGCGAGCGAGGCCGAGGAAGCGGCGCGACTCGCGTCGCTCGCGGCGAGGAGCGACGCGCTCGTGGCGCGCGTCCGCGAGCTCCTCGGCGGCGACGACGCCGCGTTCCAAACGTTCGCGAGGCACAGCTCGGCGTACAGAGACGGCTCCGCGACGGCGGCGACGTACTTGGCGAAGGTGGTCGCGATGGGGTTGGACGCGGCGTGCGTGGATGAGCTCGCGGCGCTGATGCCTGACGATGAGAAGCGGAGCGCGCTGCAGAGGGCGGTCGCGGCGGCGGAGAGGGCGAGGAATAGGAGCGTCGGAGGCGGCGGAAGCGGTGGCGGCGGCGGCGGCGGAGGCGGCGCGTCCGTGGACCGGGCGGCGGCGTTATTGTTCGGCGGCGGCGGCGGCGGCGGCGGCGGAGGCGGAGGCGCGAGCGAGTGGGATTGCGCGTCGTGCACGTTCCGGAACCCAGCCTCGAACGCGCGGTGCGACGTGTGCGATTCGCCGAAGATCGCCAGCGCTGGCGGCGGCGGCGGCGGGAGCGGAGGGTTGTCGGCCGGGGGCGCCGCCGCCGCGACGGCGACGGCGACGGCGACGGCGACGGCGAACGGACACCCCCCCGGACCCGGAGGGGGAAAGAAGAAGGGCCGCAAGGGCAGGGGGACGACGATCAGCTTGACCGCGGTCGGCGGCGCCGGTGGGTTCGAGCTGGACGAGATGATGAACCCCAACGGGCGAAAGAACGCGTGGGGGTAGCGATGTGGCGACGTCGTAACGCGACTAGAGCGCGGTAGTGTCGGTTGAGCGCGACTCCTAAACTCCTGTCGTTTTCGACAGACTGCGACTGGAAGCCATTTGCAAGTTCCCCCGCGTGTCGGCACGCCCGGCCGCAGTGCCATCGCGCGCGTCCGCGACCGCTCGTCCGCGCGCGTTCGTTTCTTTTCGTCCGCGTCGTTCGCGCGCGTCGACGTCGCCGCGGCGCGATACGATACCCGCGCGCGGTCGCGTCGTGAACGTCGACGTCGTCGCGACCCGCCCGCGCGCGCGTCGGCTCTCGGATCTCGTCTCGGAGCGTTCGGTTTCTTCCGGAAGAAAATAAAAGAACCCCCCCGGTCCGGCTGCCCCGCGATGGCCGCGCGGATGGACCCCGAGAGCGTCATCCTCGAGGAGGAGATCGACGAGAACTACGAGCCGTCCGAAGAAGGTGCGCGCGGGCGATCGCGACGCTCGACGAAGACGCGCGGTCCCCGCGTCGCGTCGACCGCGCGTCCGTCCGATGGACGCCCCCCGTCCGCCCGTCGTCCCCTCGCGAGACGCGCTTCTCTTTCCCCTCCACCTGACCGCGACACCTCCCCGTCTCCGACGCTTCGCCGCGCTTCGCAGAGATCATCGACTACGCGAAATGGCTCGGCATGGACCTCGACGCGGAGAGCGACCTGATGTGGATCGCGAAGGAGGGCCTGAAAGCGCCGCTGCCGGAGCACTGGAAGCCGTGCAAGTCCCCGACCGGGGACATCTATTACTTCAACTTTCAATCCGGCGAGAGCGTGTGGGATCACCCGTGCGACGAGTACTACAAGAAGCTGTACGCCACGGAGAAGGCGAACGCGGCGAAAAGGCGCGAGGAGCGCGCGCGGCCGCAGTCCGCGCGGCCGGCCGCGCCGGTGAGGACCGCGCCGGAGCCGACGCCGACGAACGCCGCCGTCGCGAGTCGACCGGCGTCCGCGGGCGCGGCGTCGGGGCCCGGGGCCTTGGGCTCCCTCGGCGGCGGGCTCAACAAGCCGAAGCTCCAGCTCGCGTCGCTCGCGCCGATGGGCGGCATCGCCGGCGTAAGCGGCGACCGCCCGACGACGTCCGCCGGCCGCCCCGGGCCGCTCGGCGGCTCGCTTCCGGGGTCGCCGTCCAAATCGTCGTCCAAATCGTCCGCCGCGGGCGCGGGTCTTCTCCCCGTGCTCGGCGCGCTCCCCGGCGCGCTCGCGAGGCCGAGCACCGCGGGGAAGGCGCCGCTGGGCGCGTCCTCCTCCTCCTCTTCCGCCCTCGGTGGCGCGGCGGCGCGAATCGGAAGACCCTCTTCCCCGCCGCTCGACGTCGCGTCGCTCGGCACGTCGAAGATGACCGCCGCGGACGTGTGGCGCCCCGACGAGGACGACGACGACGTCGACGCCAGGGACGCGTACCGCGCGAAGCTCACCGCGGAGCGCGAGCGGTGGGAGAAGGAGATGGACGCCGAGGAGGCGGGGTACAAGAAGCGGAGGGAGGACGAGCGCGACGCCGCGCGGAAGAGGCTCGAACGCGAGGACGCCGCGGCGAGGGAAAAGCTAAAAAAGGAGCTCGAGGAAAAGACGTCGGAGATTAAGAGGGACGGCGCGCGACGCCAAGCCGCGGCGCGCGCGGAGGTGGAGTCTGCGATCGCGCGAATAAAGAGAGAGGGCGATGCGTCGACGGCCGCCGCGAAGCGCGCGACGGAGGAGGCGAAGAAGAGGGCGGCGGACGCGGAGAAGAAGCTCGCCGAGGCGGAGGAGAAGCTCCGGAGGGCGAAAACGGCGCGCGACGACGCCGAGGCGAAGCTCGCGGCGAGCGCCGCGGAGACGGCGAAGGCGAACGTCGCGGCGGCGGATGCGGCGGATGCGAAGGCGAAGGCGAAGGCTACGACGACGACGACGACGACGACGACGTCCCCGGGGTCCGCCCAGAAGTCGAAGCGCGTCGAGGAGGAGCGCGCCGAGATGATCGACGCGGAGGTGGCGACCGACCGCGCGGAGGTGGCGGCGTTGAGGGTCGAGCTGGAGAGGCAGAAGAAGGAGCTGCGGGAAGTGACGAGGGACACGGAGCGACAGATCGCGGCGGCGAATGCGACGGCGGCGATGCCCGCGGCGGCGATGCCCGCGGCGCCCGCCGTCTCCGCCGTCGAGGCTGTCGCCGCGACGGCGACGCGCGATCGCGACGCCGCCGCTGCCGACGCCGACGCCGACGACGACGCGATGTCGTGCGGAAACTTCGAGTCCGTGGGCGACCCGGACGAGACGCGCGCGCCGCTCAGCGAAGAAGACTTCGACGCGGAGACGTCCCCGACGGCGTTGTGCGTCGCCGCGGCCGTGCGCGACGGCGACGACGCCGAAGTGCTCAAGTACGCGCGCGCGTTTTTGTCTGACGTTTCAAAGACGTCCAAACGCCGCGCCGCGGACCTGGCGCGGTTCCGCGGCGACTGGCGCGCGGCGAGGCGCGCGCTCACTGCGGGTCCCCCCGCGGACGACGAGGAAGTAGTAGCGAAGAAGCGCGCCGTCGTCGACGCCGTGCGCGCGGCGCTGGACGCGGCGACGCGGCACTTCAACTACGACCAGCGGAACTTGCGGGCGATCGCGATCGCGACGAGAACCGTCGCCTCCGGCGCGCGAATCGACGTCGCCTTCTCGTCCACGATTCTCGCGTCGAACGACTACGACGTCCGCGCGGGCGCGTTCGGGCCGAAGGAGGCGTTCGCGCGTCTCGAGCCCGCGCCCGGGGCGAAGGGGCTCACCGAGGAGGAGCTCGCCGCCGCGACCGCGCGCGCGTCGAAGATCTTCTCAACCGCCAAGGCTGAGGAAATCGCGACGGCGTTGAGAGACGCTTTGGCGTCCGCGAATGGCGCGAACGAGGCGGGAGAGGGCGAGGGCGGAGGCGGAGGCGAAGGCGAAGGCGGCGGGAAAGTCCTCGCGGCGTTCGACCGCCTCGCCGAGAATCAAAAGCACGTCACGGCGCTCCTCGACGAGCAGATCGAGTGGTTCGGGTCGTTCGGGAGGCGGCTCGACGAAGTTTGCGAGGAGGAAATCGTCGAGGAGGAGTGGGACGCGGAGAAGTGGAAGCTGCCGCCGATGCCGACGTTCGAAGACGTGCCGTCGTTCGAGATCGAGGCCGCGTGAGGAGATGTTAATCATTAATTAAGGGGCTGCGAACCGTGGTATCATAGGGGAGGGATCATAACGACAGGAATAGAACGAGGAGACGACGACGATGTAATAAGGTGTACCTTCGTACCTTCGTATGAGATGGACAGATTATATAATTCTCACGAACCGCGCGCCTCGCCGTCGTCCCCCCCCGTCCCCTCGCGCCGCACGCTCTCGATCGCCGCCGCGACGACGTCCCGCATCGCGAACTCGCCAACCTCCACCGCGAGCGCGACGTGCAACCCCACCTGCGCGAGCAGCTTCCCGAGCGCGTCGACGCGAACTTCGGCGGGCGCGTCTGATGCGGCGGCGGCGACCGCGTTCATCGCCGCGGATCGCAACGCGTCCACGGCGACGTCCTCGGCGTGGTCCGGGACGCTCCACACGCACTCCAAGTCGATGCACTCGTCGAAGTCGAACGAGTCGAAGGCTTCGTCGAACGACCCGGAAGACGAAGAGACGTCGTCCGGATCCTCCAGATCCGGATCGTCGCCGGCGTCCGCGCCGTCCGCCGCGGCGGAATCCGCGAGCCAGCCCCCGTCGACGCCGACGCCGCCGCCGCCGCCGCCCGTCCTCTTCTTCACGATGACGTCTAGCAGCGACTCCATCCCGGCGCCATTAACGCCATTAACGCCGCCGATCGCGGGGATGTACGCGCTCGTCAGGATGTCGATGTGTTCGCTCCGGTCCAAATCGCACAGCTGGAGCGTCTCCACGATCTCGTCGTCGCATCCGGCGGCGTGGACCAACGTCACGGGCGTCTCCTCCGGGTATTGGTTCATCAACGTGAGCTTAACGTCCGACGCGAGAGCGTTACTGTACAGCTGGCACAGCAACACCGGCGCGTCGCCGCTGATGCCTATCGCGTATCCGCTCACGGCGGCGTCGATCGCGTCGACGACCGCGAGCGACGGGAGCAGGTCGGCTTGAACCGCCGCGAGCGTCGGCTCGAGGAAGGACACCCCCGGGATCAGTCTCACGGACACGCCGCGCGCGGGCGCGGCCGCGCGGAGGATGTTCACGCTGTTCTCCGCGACGCACGGGTCCCCGGGGACGGCGTACACGATCGCCCGCGACGACGACGACGACGACGACGACGACGAAGCGTCCGCGGCGTCCGCGGCCTCCTCGTCCACCTCCGACGCGCGCTCCACGGCGCGATCGATGAGCTCCTTCACGATGGTGGGATACACGTCCTCAAGCTTCTTCGTGCGCTCGTACACGTGGGCGAACGTCCGCAGCGCGACGTGCGCTGGGAGTCCGCTCAGCGTCGGGTGCTTCGCGGTCCTGACGTGCACGAGCGCGCCGTCCGCCGTGAGCGCGGACCACGCCTCGAGGGTGATCTGCGCCGGATTCCCGGGGCCGAGGCCGACGACGATAATCTCGCCTTTATTCATCGGTCTGCTCATGCTCGCGCTCGACGGCGTCGTGGGGGGCGACGCGCGCGCGATGGACGCGCGATGATGCCCCGCGACAGGATCGCGCGAGGCGTCGCGCCGCCATCGCGCGCGCGCGCGAGGCGCGACGCCGTGGACCGCCGCCGACGCCGTGGCCATCGTCGACGCGCGCGGCGGCGTGTCGCGACGCGATTACGATTATTTCCGATACGACTTCATCCAGTCATCATGACGAAAACTAACATTCGGTGTCGCGCCGCGTCATCCGTCCATCCATCCATCCGTCCGTCCGTCACGCGTCTTCGTCGTCCTCTTCTCCGCCCTCCTCGCCCTCCTCACCCCCGCTCCCCTCCCTCTTCACGTCCCTCTTCATGTCCATCACCACCGTCTCCCCTCGCCCCCCCCCGCCGCCGCCTCCGCCGTCCTCCGCGTCTCGCCGCAACTTCTCCAACGCCTCCGCGCGTCGCGTCTCCTCCCTGACCCTGTTCTCCTCCTTCTTCGCGTTCAGCTCGGGGAGGTACTCCGCGAGGTACTCCTTCCGCGACCGCTCGATCTGCTCGAACAGACCCTCCATGCCCTCCCCGGTCATCGCGCTCACGCCCGCGACGCGCAGGTGTTTGTAGAACTCGTCGAGCACGAGCGACATGGACCGCGAGAGATCTGACGCGAAGGTCGGGTTCTCGTCGAGCACCGCGTGAAACTTTTCGAAATCCGTCATCCACTCCGCCTGCGTCTCGTGCCGCACGACGTCGATCTTGTTGAACACCAGCACCATCGGCAGCCTGAATTTGTACAGGATGCTGACCGCCTGTAACATGTTGGACATGAAGCACTGCGGGTCCTGCGACCGCACGGTGTCCATCACGTAGAGGATGCACGTGGGGAACGCCGACGCAAACGTCTCGGAGACGATGGCGCCGCTCGCGCTGCGTTTTGAGTGATGCGATTGGTTAGTTTTTTTATGACGTGGACGTTTGAGTGGACGAGGGCGACGGAGAGGTCGGGCGCCGAGAAAGACCTCGAGAAAGATCGAGAGAAAGACCTCGTCGCGGTCGCGGCGCACCTCCACGTGAAGATCTCGATCTGCCCGGGCGTGTCCACGAAAATATGATCGATCTCTTTCGCCCTCCGCTCGCACAGGTTCACGACCTGGTCGAACCGCGTCGCGAACAGGTTCGCCGCGGTCAAGATCGCGCCGTTCGGCCCGAGGTTATACTCTTTCATCACCGCCTTGTAGTTCACCGTGTCGCGGATGTCCACGTTGGCGTCGTACGGGAGGTTAGTCACCGCGGGGTCTAGATTGATGACGTACGGCGGCGCCTCGCGCGAATGCAGGTAGGCATTCACGCGCTGCATGAGCGACGTCTTCCCGCACCCGGCCATGCCGATGACGAGGCAGACGGACGGCATCTCTTCGGGCGGGGGCACCTCCTCGGGGGGCAGGCGGCCGTAGGACGCGGCGGGAGGGGCCATCCCCGCGGTGGGGTTCTTACTCATCGGGTCCCCCGGGCACGGGGCGCACGGCTCGTCGGGCTCGTTCTCGCGCGGCTCAGCGCCGGGCGCCGCCGACGCGTCCGCGCCTTTCGCCGCGCGCTCCTCGGCGAGCTTCGCCGCCTTCTTCTTCGCGAGCTCGGCTTTCATCGCCGCCGCCGCGGGCGTGTCGGGGAAGAAACCGGGCTTCATCTCGGCGTGCGGTGCGGCGCGCGCCTTGGCGACTGCGGCGGACGGGGGATCTCGAATCGATGATCGATCGCCCCCGTCGCTCGAGTCGTTCAACGACGAGTGATGCGAGTCAACGAACGCGACGGTGCCGAATCTGAGGCACCCACACGCGCCCCGCGCGCGGCGCGCGCGCTGTCATGGCCGCCGCGGGCCCGTCCGAGGACGCGGACGAGGACGAAGACGCGAGACTAATCCTCCTCGATTCCTCGATGGACGACGACGCGGCCGCGGCGTCCCTCCGATCAGCAGACGCCGAGGCGGTCGTCCGATCGGAGGAGGCGGACGCCCCGGACGCGCGCCTCACGCGCGCGCTCGTCGCGTCGCGATGCCTCCCACCGGCGTTCCTCGACGACGCGGACGACGATGACGTCGCCGCCGCGGTCGACGCGCTGACGCACGTCCACCTCGACCGCGCGCGCATCGCGTCGCTGCTGGACGAAGCCGACGACGGCGTCGGGCCGAGTCGCGCGCTGCCGCTTCGCGCGGCGCCGTCGTTCGCGCTCGTCGCGTCGCTGCACTTGCAGCGGAACCGGCTGACAACAACGCGCGGGATCGACGATACACGCACGCCGGTCCTGCGTTTCTTGACCCTGGAAGGGAACGACCTGATTGACCTCGACGGGCTCCGCACTCTGCGGCGCCTCATGTTCTTGGACGTGTCGAACAACGCGCGCTTGGACGCGTCGGAGGCGGTGCTGCTCGCCACGCCGGCGTCGACGCGGTTTTTGAAGACGGCGGGGTGCGCTTCATCTTCATACACTGGTTCCCATACGATCCCGTTCGCGTGGTGGACGTCGATCCTTAAGGACTTGACGTCTCCCCCGTCGTCGCGCTATCACTCTTCATTCACCCGCGCGTTCCTTTCGATGACGTCGTTCGTTTGACCGGCGACTGACCGGCGACTGACCCACCGTTCACCCAGGTGTCGAAACGCGGCGCGCGACGACGCGTCGACCCGCGCGGCGCTCGTCGCGACGTTGCCGTCGCTGCGGGAGCTGGACGACGTCGTCGTGAGCGCGCGCGAGCGGCGGGAAGCGAAGGCGACGTTCGGGGAGGAAGACAGCGACGACGCGGACGACGACGACGACGAAGACGCGGCGGCGGCGGACGACGACGACGGCGGCGACGTCGCGGCGGCGGCGGACCGACTCGGGCGACTGGCGGTCGGCGACGACGGCCGCGCCGCCGCCGCCGCCGCCGCCGCCGCCGTGCTCGCGCCCTCGGGGTCTTCTGCGACGGCGGCGTCGGAGGACGACGACGCGTCCGTCGAACGCCTGAGGGCGCTCGCGAGGACGCTCGCGGACCCCTCGCTGAGCGCCGTCGGCGCGAGGGACGCGGCGACGGCGGCGACGACGATCGACGCGACGCGAGCGCTGCGCGCGGCGAAGGACTCGGCGTCCGCGCGCGGGCTGACGCGCGCGGACGAGACGAGGGACGGCGAGATCGACGTGGACGCGAGGGTGAGGCAGGGCGCGCGGAGGCACGGGGCGTCGCTGCGAGAGGCGAACGCGCTGCGAGGGAGAGACTGACGACGTCTGACGGAGACGTTTTTCTTCTGTTCTGCTCGCTCGTCGCAAAAATGCGTTGTTAGTAGACTTTTAACTAGTAGATT
>NW_003315888.1:843360-859063 GCF_000151265.4 Micromonas pusilla CCMP1545
CGCGGCGCGCGAGGACGCGTCGACCCGCGCGGCGCTCGTCGCGACGTTGCCGTCGCTGCGGGAGCTGGACGACGTCGTCGTGAGCGCGCGCGAGCGGCGGGAAGCGAAGGCGACCTTCGGGGAGGAAGACAGCGACGCCGCGGCCGTCGTCGTCGCCGCCGCCGCCGCCTCCGCGGCCCCCGCCGCCCCCGCCGACGTCGCCGCGGGCGCGGACGCCGTCGCCCTCACCCCGCCCACCGCCGCCGCCGCCTCCGCCGCCGCCGCCGCCGCCGCCGCCGTGCTCGCGCCCTCGGGGTCTTCTGCGACGGCGGCGTCGGAGGACGACGACGCGTCCGTCGAACGCCTGAGGGCGCTCGCGAGGACGCTCGCGGACCCCTCGCTGAGCGCCGTCGGCGCGAGGGACGCGGCGACGGCGGCGACGACGATCGACGCGACGCGAGCGCTGCGCGCGGCGAAGGACTCGGCGTCCGCGCGCGGGCTGACGCGCGCGGACGAGACGAGGGACGGCGAGATCGACGTGGACGCGAGGGTGAGGCAGGGCGCGCGGAGGCACGGGGCGTCGCTGCGAGAGGCGAACGCGCTGCGAGGGAGAGACTGACGACGTCTGACGGAGACGTTTTTCTTCTGTTCTGCTCGCTCGTCGCAAAAATGCGTTGTTAGTAGACTTTTAACTAGTAGATGCCGCCATCCGCGCCTTTCCCGCTCTCCTCACGCCGCGGGCGCCGCGAGGAAGTACTTCAGGCGCTCGATCAGCTGCGGCGCGTTCGGCAGCCCCTCGATCCGGTCCGCGACTTTCCCGTCCTTGAACAGGATGATCGTCGGCAGAGCCTCCACGCCGTACGTACTCGCGACGTTCGGGTACTTCTCCGTGTTTATCTTCACGAGCTTCACCTGGTCCTTCCCGACCGCCGCCGCGACCGCGGGGAAGACCTGAGTGCTGAGGATCTGGCACGGCCCGCACCACGTCGCGTAGAAGTCGACGAGGACGGCGACGGACGAGCCGGCGATCATCTCGTCGAAGGACGCGAAGGTCTCTTTCGTCGCCATCGCGAGGACGTCGCCGCCGCGCGAACGGACGCGCGCGCGACGATTCCTCCGCGTCGGATGATGATGAAGATGATGATGCGTCAGAAGACGGTGACGCGCGCATTGCGACGTCGTGACGCCGCGCGAGGACGCGCGCGGCGCGAGGACGCGCGAGGACGTCGAAGCGCACGACATGACGGGGTGGGCGACGGACGCGCGAGTGCGGCGAGCGCGACGACGACAGTGACTGACGACGGGCGCGATGGGAGCGCGTCTCAGATATTTATTTACAAGGCGAGACGCTTTTGCTTTTTCGAGGGACCGCGAATGACGCGCTCCACGCTCCGACCTTCGAGAGGCTTCCTTCCTTCTCTGGTGCCGCGTCTTCTTCGCGCTCATCGTCACGGCTCCTGCCCGCAGTCGAGCTTCTCGTCGTCGTCGAGCAGGGGGTTGATGAACTCGCACAGGGGGTCGTACGTCACCGCGCCTGCGCGGGGGTCGTCGGCAGCGGCGGCGGCGGCGTCAGCGGCGAAAGGGGGGGGGGAGGGCGAGACAGAAGATCGCGAAAAACGAAGACCAGCAGAAAACCAAAAATCACTTTTCCCCGAGGGTGCGACTCGGAAGCGGCGGGAAGACCCCGGGCTACCGGGACGGGGACGGGGACGGGGACGGGGACGGGGACGCCCGCGGACGACGCACCTCCGGCTTCGAACCCGAAGACGTCGAACAGCGCGTTCACCGCGACCTCGACGAGCCCGCGCCTCGAAACGGGCGCCGCCTCGAGCGCGTCGCGGACCGCGGACGCGTCCGAGGGCTCGAGCGTCGCGAGCGACGACAGCGCGCGCGCGCGTCGAGCGCTCGGCGTCGGCGCTGCTGACGTCAGCAGCGCGCGGCCGCTCGCGGTCGGCGACGCCGCCGCGCACGCGACGTGCGCGGCGAGCGCGCACGTCGCGAGGAGGCGCAGCGCGAGTCGTCGCGCGGCGGGCATGTCGAGGAGGAGGAGGAGGAGGGGGGGGGCGGGAGAGGGGCGAGGGCGAGGGAAGAGGAGGAGGAGGAGGAGGAGGGCGAGGCGCGGCGCGGGCGGCGCGCGGGCGGGCTGCGGTGGGCGTTGTGTCGGCCCTCGGCCGCTCGAACGCGCGTCGTGCGTCGTGCGCGCGGTCTCCGCGCGGGGACTCGCGCGCTCGGGGCCTCGTCGCGCGCGCGGTCGCGCCGTCCGAAGACGAGCCTCGGCGTGGGCGTCACGGACGCCGAGAAACGGCCGCGTGCGGTTCGCGGTCGGGTGCGAAACAGTCTGTCTGAGGATAAGGCGGTGCCGACCTACGCGCGCCACTCGAACGGCGCGTCGCGACGCTCCGCCCGCGCTCCGCCCACCCCGATGGCGACGACTTCTCTCACCGCCGCGCCCTTCGCGCGCGCCTCGGTCCGCGCGCCTCGGCGATCTTCGCGATCGGCGTCGACGACGACGACGACGACGACGCGCGCGTCCGGAGAAAACAGCGCGACAATCGCCGGCAAAAACTCCCCCGCGTTCGTCGACGCCGTGAGCGGCGAGTGGGAGGGCCACAGCGTCTACTTCGACGCCGCCGGGACCCCAATCGCGCTCCCGAGGAACGTCGTCCCGCCCGCGTTCGCGGAGTGGGGCGTCGAGCTCGTGGACTGGCAGTCGCAGTGCGCGATGCGCGCGGACGACGACGCGAAGGAGATCTACGCGAGAGAGCTCCGATTCTTACCCACGGTGGGCTGCGAAGCGGACGCGAGCACGGTCGAGAGCGCGATTGAGCGACGCGTGGCGTTCGACGACGTGACGCCCGCGCCGCCGGGCGACGACGCGCCGGGCGGCGGGAATGGCGTCGAGTTCGGGAGCTACAGCGCCGGCCCGGGGAGCCTGGCGGCGCGCGACGGCGAGGAGACGACGATCGTGATGGAACACGCGCTCGCGTTCACGACGGGCTCGGGCGAGGACGCGAAGCGAACGAGGCTGCGGCTGCGCCAGACGATATCCCCGGTCGACGGCGCGATCGAGTCCATCGTCGGGTGGAAGGAGTACTGGTACGAGCCGTTCAACGACGCGGCGTCGCTGTGCTCGAGCTGCGGCGGGCCGAACAAGTGGGGCGAGACGCTCGCGACGGATCCGGCGGCGACGGTGTCGGGCCCCGGCTGGCGCGGCGACGACTGGCGCGGTTTGTCGGACGCCGCCGTGATGCTCAGGGAGGGCGTCTGGAGCGATCGCGCGGTGCTTCCGGACGGCGGCGGCGTCGTGTATCAGATCGGGTGGCACATACCGGACCGGGACGCGGTGTACCTGCCGCCGTGCAGGGAGGTGGAGACGCACCTCGTGAGCGAACGAGAGTACGACGGCGACGGGAACTTCGTCGGGGCGAAGTTTATGAAGCTGACCAGGCCGGCGCCGAAGTGAGTGAGGGTTACAGTGCGTGATGATGAAACGCATCATCTCGCGGCGGGCGTTACTTGACCTATACGTGTACTGTAGGTTGCTTCGCGTTGCCTCTCTTTGCTTGTACTATTACTAACGTATTACTTCCACTACACACTTCCTACTCGGTACGAAGGTACTTTCGTACTAACCTATCGCGAACGATACAACCCCGGACTCGCGATGCGATACTCGTAGACTCGACTATCATTCCGTCCTCCCCCCCGCGTCCGCGCTCGCGTCCGCGCCCCACTCGAGACGCGCGCCCTCCGACGCCAACGACGCGGTCGCGCCGACGTCCCATCCGCGCGCCTCGCACCCGGCGATGAACGACGGGTACACGTCGCGCATCCATCGCGCGGCTTCCTCCTCGCTCATCCCCGCCTCCGTCTCGCGCGACGCACGGCGTTCCTCCGCGGGCGTCGGCGGCGGCGCGTCTGGCGGCGGCGCGGGCGCCGCCGCGCCCGCGAGCAAACACGCGTGCGCGTAGGCGCGCAACTCGTCCGCGGGGGTCGCGCCGCGTCGGAGGACGACGCGGACGCGCGCGGCGGGCGGAGACGCGCCGGTTCGCATTCTCCGCGTTCTCCGGCGACCGTTCGCGTTCTCCAGATCCTCCTCCCGGAATATCAAGTACGCGTCGTCCGTCGCCTCGGACAACGCGTTCGCGACGACGACCGCGGAACGCGCGTCGGACGCGCTCGACAGCCGCGACCCCATGACGACGCCGCCGCCCTCGCCGTCGCCCGCCGCGAGTCGCGCGCGACGCCGCCGCCGCGTGAACGGCAGAGACGACGGCGTCAGCAGACTCCACGGCCAGAACATCCATCGGAACCCTCGCGGGAGCAGCGGCTCGATCGCGGACACCTCCGCAATGGACATGACGCCCTCGCCGATCGCGGCGACGGCGCCGGCGCCCCCGCCGACGTACGCGTCGTCGTCGTCGTCGTCCGACGAGTGCGGGTGCTCCGACGCGGAGGAGGAGGCGCGCCCCCGCCCCTCGCCTCCGCCGCCGCCGCCGCCGCCGCGCTCGCGGTGCCACCGGAACCGCCGCAGCAGTATCCTGACGACGACGCGGTTCATCGTGTTAAGACGCAGCGACCGCATCGCGCGGACGTTGAAGAAGACGTGAAGCGCGGTGAGCAGAGCGAACCAGAACCAGATCGCCGCCGCGTCGTCCGCGGCGAGCCGCGTCACGAGCACGCCCGCGCCCATACCGATCAACGTCGCCGCGGTCTCTTGCGTCCCTTCCTTCGCGTCGACGTCCGCGACGGAACCCGTTGTAGAGCCCCCCGTTCTGCCCCGCGTGAAGCTTCTTCCCGCGTCGTCCCCGGCCGCGAAGTGCTGCGTCAGCGCCGCGCGCGTCGCGCGGGACGTCACCCCGCACAGCGACCGCGCCAACCCGCCGAGGCACGCGGCGACGAGGAAGTAGTAGTCGCCGCCGAAACCGGCGGTCGTCGCGGCGACGCCCTCTTCGTTCTTGACGCTGACCGCCCCGAAGCGACCGAGGGTCTGCCACGTCCACCACCCGCCGCCGCCGCCATCGCCGGAGAAACTCTCCGCGCCGCCGCCGCCGCCGCCCGCGACTAGTCTCGAGAACGCCGCCACCGCGATCGCCCTCGCCGCCGGCGACGCGAGCTCGATCGCCATCCCCAGGTCGTTCATCGCGTCCGCGAACAGCCGCCAACGCTTCGCGTCCGCGTCCATGGCCCGCCCCCGCGTCGCGGCGAACGCGACGCCGCCGAGCATCGACGTCAGGTCCCTCGCCACGAACTGCGCGGTCGCGGACGCCGCGGTCGCCGTCGACGAGCCGACGCCGGCGCCGCGAAGCAGCGCGGTCGAGCACAAGATCCCGCGCGCGTACGAGCACACGCCCTGCGCGGCGTCGCAGAGTTGGAACGCGAGGTAATCCGAGCTGACGCTGCGCGGGTACCCCTCCGGGAGGAACGCGCGTCGGAGCGCGCGGAGGCACGCGCGGAGGAGCGGCGGCGCGACGCCCTCCGAGGACCCGGCCTTCCCGCCGAATCGCGCGGAGGCGCGGTACACCCCGCCGCGCGACGCGTGATGCGCGTCGACGACGCGCGGGTCGTCCGACGGGAGGCTGTCGTCTCCATCCGGTCGTCGCGCGCGCCACACGTGCTCCGCGCGTCGCGCGCACGCGTCCGCGAACTCCGCGGCGACGACGTCGTCGTCGTCGTGATGATGATCACGCCGCGCGGAGGACGCCGCCGTCGCGCGTCGTCGCGCGCCGTGCGTCCGGCGTCGTCGCGCCTGGCTCTCTCGATTGAGATGCCACAGGACGGCGTCAGCATCTCTTCGGTCGACGCCGCTGACGACGTCCACGACCGCGCGCGCGTGATGACGCCCGCCGTGGTTCGCGCTGACGCGCCGGTGACGCGACGGCGAGGGCGCGTGCTGGTCCAGGGGGTGGACGAGCAGGTCGTCCGACCCGCCCGGGTCCGAGTCCCCCTCGCGCATCGCGGAGTGATGACGCGCGAGCTCCAGATCCGGCATTGAAGCGTCGGACACGCCGACGTTCAGCTTCAAAATGAGTTCGTCGACGACCGCCCCCGCCGCGTCGCCGACGTCGTCGTTCGGCCGCGCGCGCGCCGCACGCCGGCCAACGCGACGCCGCGGGCGTCGCTGCATGTCCATCGCCGCGCCCGCGGCGACGATCGCGCGAGCGACGCGCCGCCGTCGCGTCGAGCCGCCGCGCGCGGTCGCGGTCGCGTCGTCGTCGTCGTCGTCGTCGTCGTCGTCGTCGCGGGCGGCGGCCAGGTGCCGACTCCATCGCGCGCGCCCTCGTCTCCGTCGTCTCCCTCGTCTCCCTCGATCGTCGCGGCGCTCGCGATTCGCGACGTCCGCCGCCGCCGCGAGCCTTCTCCCGCTCGGCGTCATGCCGTCTCCCTCGACCGGCGACGCCGCGGTCGGCGTCCTCGCGGCCGCGGCGACGCCGCTCCTCGGCGCGATCGGGCTGTTCGCGTGGAGCAGGGCGTGGACGGGAACCGCGTTCGCGCTCAACCTCGTGAAGTGCTCCGTCGGGACGCTCGGGTTCGCACTGATGGGAATGCTCACGACTGTCGACGCCGGGTGGCTCGCGGGCGCGACGCCGACCGCGGTGACGTGGCTCGTGATGTCCTCCCTCCTCGGCATCGTCGTCGGGGATAATTTGTGGCTGCACGCGTTGCGCGTCATCGGCGCGAGGCGCGTCATCCTCGTCGGCATCCTCCAGCCGTTCGTCGCGCTCATCTTGGCGCGCGCGGTGCTGCGCGAGCCCGTGAGCGCGGCGACGATCGCGGGGATGGCGGTGACGTTGATCGGGGTGTTGACCGTGTCGTTGGAGAAGGACGACGCGACCGGCGGCGGGGACGACGGCGACGACGGCGACGGCGGCGACGGCGAGGGGGGCCCGGCGGAGGTGGAGCTTCCGGAGATGGGCGGCGCGTCGGCGGCGGCGGCGGTCGCGGAGGACGCGACGGCTTCCACCGCGACGGCGTTTTCGGCGGCGGCTGCGGCGAGGTCGCGCGGGTACGCCGCCGCGGCGTTGAACGTCGTCTTCGACACTTTGGGCACGGTGCTCACGAAGCGGCACGGAGCTTCGATGAACACGTGGGAGATCAACTTCATTCGCTTCGGGTTCGCGGCGGTTTCGCTCGCGTGCGTCGCCGGCGTCAGAGCCGCGGTCGCGCGTCGCGGGAGTGACGCCAGTAACGCCGCGTACGCGCGCGTTAACGATGATGATGAAGAGGGCGGCGGCGGCGGGGGTGGTGGTGGTGATACTTTGAAAGAGGTGACGGCGCCGTTCTTTCTGCCGTCGCTGACGCGCGACGCGTGGGCGTTGGTTTTACTCGGCGTGGGCTTCACGACGTTTCTCGCCCCCGGCCTCGGCAACTACGCGCTGTTCCGCGTCCCGTCGCTCGCGGTGTTCAGCACGCTGATGTGCGTCGGGCCGCTGTACTCGTTGCCGTTGGGGTGGTACGTCAAGGGCGAGAGAGTCACGTGGCGGGCGGTGGGGGGGTCGTTCGTCGCCGTCGTCGGGTGCATGCCGATGATTTGGGGGTTGTGAGATGCTCGCGACGACCGTATGTAGACTGCTATTCTTTACGTACGTATTACATCGCGACCGATCGAATCAGAGCGATCGCGCGAGCGACTAGAACTAGTAGGACACGTGTACGGTATCACGCACACGTGGACGAACAGGGGCCACGCGTTCAAAAAAACCCCGGTCGGTACAGTATCGACCGCACGTATCCGTCGTCACCGGTCTTGGTCCTTGTCGTCCTCGTAAAATTCGTCGTCGCCGAAGACCAACTTGTCCATTCCCGCCGCGCCGCCGTACCTCTCGTCCGGGTTCAACTCGTCCTCGTCAAACTCCGGGATCATCGAGTCCGGCGGAACCTCGTGCATCCCCACCCCCGGCGCGTGCTCCAACGCGCGCAAGTTCTCCATCACCTGCTGCTTTACGTCCTGCAGGTACGTCTTCGTGTTCAAGTTTTCGATGTAATTCGTCGGCTGCACCTTCATCTTATACCCCACGTCCGCGTAGTACTCGTAGTAGAAATCGTGCTCCGGGATGTCCGTGGACAACGTCTTGTCCAGAAGCGCCGCGGTCTCGTACGTCCAGCACCGCGCGACGTTGGACTTCGTGTACCCGCCGCCGCCCGTCACCAGCAGAGGCACGTTGAACCGCTTCATAAACTTCACGCAGTCCGCGTGTCCGTCCAACGTCAGGTTGAAGCATCCTAACCTGTCCGCCGCGAGCGAGTCCGCGCCGCACTGAAGCACGACCGCGCCGGGCTGGTACACGTCCATGACTTTCTGCATCACGGACTTGAAGATGGCCCTAAACCCGGCGTCGTCCATGCCGTCTAGGAGAGGGACGTTGACGCTGTAATATTTCCCCGCGTCGCCGCCGACGTCTTTGAGCGCGCCGGTGCCGGGGAAGAACATGTCGCCGTACTTGTGGAACGACACGGTCATGACTCTGTCGGTTAAATAAAAAGCTTCTTCCACGCCGTCGCCGTGGTGGATGTCGATGTCGATGTACAGAACCCTCGGGTGATGCTTCAGGAGTTCGAGGATCGCGAGGACTAAATCGTTGATGTAACAGAACCCGGACGCCTCCGACTTCTTCGCGTGGTGTAACCCCCCGGACCAGTTGATCGCGATGTCGCTGAGGCCGTGGTTCAATCGCACCGCGCCGTCGATGCTCCCGCCCGTGTACAGCTTGCAAAAGTCAAACAGACCGTCGAATATGGGGCAGTCCTCGCCGAGGTTATACCGTTGCATCTGCTCGGTGTGGTCCTGTTGCGTGTCTGGGGTGATGCGAGAGAGGAAATCCACGTAATCTTCCGCGTGGAACTGCGACATCTCCACGGGGTACGACCGACGCGGGCGCTGCGAGGGGGGAGGGAGGGAGCGAGCGAGAGAGAGAGAGAGAGATAGAGAGGAGGAAGAGGCGAAGGAGCGCGCGTCAGTCGGCGGTGGTCGGAGGACGGGAGGGTGCCCGCATCGCGTCGCGTCGGTCGATCGATCGACGCGGAAATAAATAAACACGTCGAGAATCGATCGCGCGCGCCCGCGATCGAGCGACGGATCGACGCGCGTCGCCGCGCCGATCGTCGCGAGCGAGCCGCGAACGCCGCGGGGGGTGTCCGGGTGTGGGCGCGCACGTAGACTTCCATCTTCTTGTGCAGATCGTACGACAGCACGAGGTGATGCGTCATCGCGAGACGATGCGGCTTCATCGGGTGATTGTTCCCATAGTACGACGTCCCAACGTCCGCGTCGTAGAAGTAGGAGATGCGGTCCTTGCTCGGCGCCATGACGCTCGCTCGCGACGCTTCGCGCGCGCGCCCAGCCCCCCGCGCGTGGCGTCGCGAGCGCGATGTGCGCGGAACGACGCCGGCGAAAGCGAGCGGTGGCGTTCGGGCCGCGGCGCGCGGGTCGATCTGATCGATGTGGTAGGGTTGCGAGATTCGTTCACGCGCCGTGTCGCTCGAGTTTCTGTTGGGACTTCTGTCGGATTCCACTGCGCTCGCTACGTGCCTACGGTTCTTCCTCTTCGCTAATCCACGCTCGCCTCCAAAGCCGCCATCGGGTCGTCGCCCTCCTCCTCCTCCTCCTCCTCGCCGGCCGCGATCTCCTCCTGGTACTTGTCCGCGTCCGCCCACACCGGCTGCATGGACCACCCCTGCTCGCCGCCCTTGATGGCCTGAGGCTTGGCGTAGTTGCATCGAATCACGCGGCCGTAGAGCTCCGCGTTGTGCATGTTCTCCATCGCCTCCTTCGCGTCATCCCTGCGATGGATGGACGGAGGGAGGGAGGGAGGGAGGGAGGGAGGGGTCACGGCGGGGTCGGGAGCGACGGCGCCGCGAGGAGAGGACGGCGGGGACGGATTCATTCGAAGGATGAATGAAGCGAGAGGAGCGAAGTGCGAACGAACGAATCGACGAGCGCGCGCGCGTACTTCTCCTCGAAGGTGACGAAACCGAACCCGCGGTTCTTCTGCGTCGTGTGATCGAGCGGGATGTTCACGTCCTTGAGATCCCCGAACGGGATGAACGCCGCGTGCAGGAACGCCTCCGTGACTTGCTCGTCGAGGCCGCCTGTCGCGTCGGGGAGGAGGAGGAGGAGGAGAGGGAGGTAAGATTTCGATCTTCGTCAGATCGCGATCGGAGGAAGAGGGAGAGGATCGATCGGACGTCCGGCGCGGGTGCGAGGCGCGCGCGGGGGCGTTCGCGACGCGCACCGACGTAGAGCGTCGTCTTCGCGTTCGCCATCTGCGCGCGCGAAACCCACTCCGAGGCGGCTGTCGCGACGAGGGAACGAACGAGCGAATGAATGGCGGCAACGCCCTCGGTGCCTTTTTCTCGGAGCTTCGCCAAAAAAATAGCGCGCGGCGCGGCACAGCGGAACGCTCTCGGTCGACGACTGGAACGACGTGTCTCCTCCGCGCGCGTCGCAGCACGCCGCGCGCTCGCCGTCACACGCGCGCGCACACGCCGCACGCGAACACAATGGCCATGGCCATGTCCGCGCTCAGGCGCGTCGTCGGCCCCTCCCTCGCGCCCGCGTCGCTTCCCCGACCCCCCCGCCGCGCGCGCGCGTCGGTTCCACGCGCCGTCGCCGCGAATCGAACGCGCCGTCTCACGCCGCGTCCGTCGTCCGCCCGTCGTCTCCCTCCTCAGGCTCGCCAGCGGCTTCGGGCTCCGCGCGACCGCCGCGCGCTCCGCCGTCCGCGCGACGCCGACGCGCGCGTTCACCGTCCGCGCCGCGGTCGCGTCCGCGGAGCCGACCGTCGTCAAGCGCGAAGGCGCGTCCGACGCCCGATCGACCCTCGCGCCGTCGCGACCACCCCGCTCTTATCCGAACGAAAGCGAAACGAAACCCGCGCGACGCGATCGATGGCCATCCCGCGACCGTCGCCCTCATATGCCCGTCCTCCTCCCGCGCCCTTCTCACGCCGCCATCCCCACCTCTCCCTCCCTCGCCCCAACACCACAGACGTCATCACGGGCGACGCGGACAACAACGTGACGGACCACATCTTCGAGAAGATGGGGTACGCGCTCCACAAGCGCCCGGACCATCCCCTCGGCATCATCAAGGCTGTCATCGGCGACTACTTCGACGAGAAGTTCGGCAAAGGCGAGTTCGCGACGTTCGACGACATGTACCCCATCGTCACCGCGCACGCGAACTTCGACTCCGTGCTCGTGCCCCCCGACCACGTGTCTCGCAGCGCGAACGACACGTACTACGTGAACAAGGACACCGTGTTGCGGTGCCACACGAGCGCGCACCAGGCGGAGATGTTGAAGGACGGCGCGCGGAAATTTCTCGTCACCGGCGACGTCTACCGCCGCGACTCCATCGACGCGACGCACTTCCCGGTGTTTCATCAGATGGAGGGCGTCCGCGTGTTCGAACCGAAGGAGTGGGAGGACGCCGGCGTCGACGCCGTCGACCTCGCGAGCGCGGAGCTGAAGGAGACGCTCGAGGGGCTCGCGACGCATCTGTTCGGCGACGTCGAGACGCGGTGGGTGGACGCGTACTTTCCGTTCACCGAGCCGTCGTACGAGCTGGAGATCTTCTTCAAGGGCGAGTGGCTCGAGGTGCTCGGGTGCGGGGTCATGGAGATGAAGATCTTGGAGGACGCGGGGCTCGGGGACAAGAGGGCGTGGGCGTTCGGGCTCGGGTTGGAGCGCCTCGCGATGGTGCTCTTCGACGTCCCGGACATTCGCTTGTTTTGGTCCGACGATAAGCGATTCACGAAGCAGTTCAAGGAAGGGATGTTCCGCGCCGGCGGCGTCGGGATGCAGAAGTTCAAGCCGTACAGCAAGTACCCGCCGTGCTTGAAGGACGTCTCGTTCTGGCTCCCGAAGGAGAACCCGGAGTCGTTCACGGAGAACAACCTGTGCGAGGTGCGTTCTATCTCACACTGGTTCCCGTACGACCGCGTCGGCGTGGTGAACGCCGATCCTTAAGGACTTTACTTCCCGGCGCATCTCTCCGCCCAGGGTCCCTCAGTTTCAATCCCCGCCCGCGTTGCCTTTCAACTCCATCTGACGCCTTTCAACTCCACCCCACAGGTTGTCCGCGACGTCGCCGGGAGCCTCGTGGAGGAGGTGAAGCTCATCGACGAGTTCGAGAACAAAAAGAAGGGCCTGACGTCGAACTGCTTCCGGATCACGTACAGGAGCATGGAGAGGAGCCTGACGGACGAGGAGATCAACGCGCTGCAGGATAAGGTGCGGGAGGACATGGTGGCCAAGCTCGGCGTGGAGCTGCGCTGAGCGAGCGGCGCGCGGGCGGGGGGAGCGCGCGAGCGACTGTTCGATTCGATTTTTTTAACACCACAATATTCGTTCACGACGATCGCGCGGGTCTACAACTCTAACTCGCGATAGGCGCCCGGGTCGCTTCGCTTCTTCTTCTTCAGCGGCTTCTTCTTCGGCTGCTTCGGCTTTGGCTTCGGCTTCTCCTCGTCCGGTCCGTCGTCGTCGTCGTCGTCGTCCGCCTCCGCGGCTCTCTTCGCGCGAAGTTCCTCCTCGAGTTCCGCCTTCATCGCTCTCAACTTCTCGATGCGTTCCGCCCGCGCCCTTCGCTCCTTCTCCAGCTTCGCGAGCTCCTCCTTCCGCGCCCTCCGCTCGTTCGCCTCCGCTCGCTCCCTCTCCTCCCTCTCCTCCCTCTCCTCCCTCTCCTCCCTCTCCGCCCGTCCACGCTCTCTCCGCGCCCGCTTCGCCTCCTCCGCGTCGTACCCCCGCCGCGCGCGCTGAGGGTCGTTCCATACAAAGCGACGTCGGGGTGGAGTTGAAAGGCGTCAGTTGAAGTTGAAAGGCGTCGCGGTCGGGGATTGAAAGCGAGGGGCGGGTGGAGAGATGCGCCGGGCAAAGTCTTTAAGGAATCGCGTTCACAACGCGAACGCGGCCGTATGGGGACCAGTGTATAGAACGCACCTCGTCCGCCCGCCGCGCCCGCTCCTCCGCGCGTTCGGCTCGAACCTCCGCCTCGACGTCCCTCTCTTTGCCTCCCGCTCTCCCCTTCCGCGAACCTATCAGCGTCTCGCGCGCCTCGTTCAGCTTCGTCTGCATCTCCATCGCCTCGTCTTTATCGCCCTTGTACTTATCCGGGTGCCACTTGATGGACATCTTGCGGAACGCCTTCGTGATCTCTTCCTCCGTCGCGCCCGCGGACACGCCCAACAGCCTCCGCGCCTCTCGGACGCTCAGACTCGAGTCTCCGCCGAAGTTGATCTCCGCGCCGAAGCCGCTGAAGACGTCCTCGAAGAACGCCTTGGCGTGTCGCGCGAACTCGTCGCCGTTCAGATCCCACGACCCGTCGGCGTCCTTGTGAAAGATGCCCTCCTCCACGACCCACTTCGTGGCGAAGACGCCCGTGACGAGCGCGAAAATCCAGATCAATACCAAGAGGCTCAGGGTCGTTCCATACCAGCGAATGTCGGGGTGGAGTTGAAAGGCGTCAGACTTGGGAGTTGAAAGGCGTCGAAGGCGGGGATTGAACGCGAGGGACCATGGGCGGAGAGACACGCCGGGCAAAGTCCTTAAGGATCGGCGTTCACCACGCCGACGCGGTCGTATGGGGACCGGTGTGAGATAGAACGCACCTCACCGCGCCGCCGAAAGTGATCGGCTTATCGTCCCACCGCGGGTCCCCCGTCCGCCACCGCCGGCTCCGGTGCGCCGCGAGCATCGCCGCCGGCAACGCCGGGAGGATGGACGAGACCCCGAACCCGCCCGCGCAGACGGACGCGCCGACGGCGGCGGCGACGACGTTTCGAAGCGAACACGCGACGCGTCCCGCGGAGGAGACGCCCCAGACGCCGCATCCCATCGCGATCGCGCCGAGGGCGTACGCGTAGGACGACGGCATCGCGAAGCTCGCGAGGAAGCCGACGGAGAAGTAGTACCACGCGCCGACGATGATCCACGCGAGAAGCCGGGACGTTTGATACGGCGGTTTGGGCGACGACGCCACCTTCGCGGCGTGGCGCGCCTCGTGATCGGGATGCGCGTTCGCCTGCCGCGCGTACTCGGGGATTCGGACCGCGTCGCGCAGCCATCCTAACCCGAACATCGCGCCGGACGTGGACCTGCGTCGAGAGACGTGGAGAGAGCGAATCGGTTTAGAGCGATGAGATGGCTCGAGCGAACGACGACGACGGAGGGGGAGGGGCGGGGAGGGGGATCGATCGCGAGAGGTCGAGATCGCGATCGATCGCTCGATCGAAGGTTCGCGCGCGCGCACCAGAGGACGCCCTGCGTGTGCCGCTCGAGGTAGAAGTGGTGCAACCCGCACCACCCGCCGATGAGCCACAGGAGGTACGCGGTGGCGACGCTGTGCGTCTTCCGCCAAGGCGGCGGGATCGGCGCCGCCATGCGGCTCGCCGAGGGCGCCATCTCGCGAGGCGCGCGCGACCGCACTCTGATGACGCGATTTGGCTTTTTTTTTACTGTTACCTTTCTCCTCTAGTCCTCGGATCGAACCGTCGCGGCGTCGCCTCGTCACTCGCCCCCGCGCCGTCGGCACGTCCTCGACGCCGGCCGCGCCGCGCCGCGCGAAGAAGAAGAAGAAGGAAGGAAGGAAGGAAGACCCGCGCGCGCGACGGTCGGCGGCGGCGGCGAGCGAAGCGAAGCGAAGCGAAGCGAAGCCGCCGAGCGCCGTCGTTCATCGTCATGGTCCTCGTCCTCTGCATCGGCGACCTGCACGTCCCGTCGCGCGTCGCGTCGCTCCCGGCCAAGTTCCGATCCCTGCTCGTCCCGGGAAAGATCCAGCACGTCCTGTGCACGGGCGACCTGTGCGACAGAGAGACGTACGACTACCTGCGCGCGATATGCCACGACGTCGTCGTCGTCAAGGGCGCGCGCGACGACGAGAGCGCGGCGTCGCGCCCGGAGCGCATCGTCACGGTCGTGGGCGACTTTAAGGCGCGTTCTGTTGTACACTGGTCCCCGTACGACCGCGTTGGCGTGGTGAACGCCGATCCTTAAGGACTTTTGCCGTCGTCTCTCTCCGCCCAGGGTCCCTCGCTTTCAATCCCCGCCCACGACGCCTTTCAACTCCATCTGACGCCTTTGAACTCCACCCCGATATCATCGCTCGTATGGAACGGCCCTAAGATCGGACTCACGCACGGACACCAGCTCATCCCGTGGGGGGACGTCGACGCGCTCGCGCACTGCGCGCGGGAGATGTGCGTGGACATCCTGGTCACCGGGCACACGCACCAGTTCAAGGCGCACGAGCACGAGGGGCGGCTGTTGATCAACCCAGGGAGCGCGACGGGCGCGCCGGGGGGGGGCGCGGAGGCGCGTTCATATTCTATTTCCACACCGGTCCCCATACGACCGCGTTCGCGTTGTGAACTTCATTCCTTAAGGACTTTCTCTCCCGGCGCATCTCTCCGCCAATCACCCCTCGCTTTCGATCCCGACGACACACCTCGACGCCTTTCAACTCCGCCTCTGACGCCTTTCAACTCCACCCCGACATCATCGCTCGCACGGACCGTCGACCCTCGTCAGCCGGGGCGAGACGCGCGGCCGTCGTTCGTGCTCATGGACGTGGACGGGAGCCGAGTCACGGCGTACGTGTACGAGCTGGTGGGGGACGAGGTGAGGGTGGATAAGATTCAGCATTCGAAGGCGTGAGTGGGGGGGGGGGGGGGGGGGGGGATAAGGGGGGGGGGGACCGCCCGGAGGGGGCCGGACCCCGGAAAAA
>NW_003315888.1:859828-893131 GCF_000151265.4 Micromonas pusilla CCMP1545
CGCCCCCGCGCGCGCCTCGCACCCGCGCCGGACGTCCGATCGATCCTCTCCCTCTTCCTCCGATCGCGATCTGACGAAGATCGAAATCTTACCTCCCTCTCCTCCTCCTCCTCCTCCCCGACGCGACAGGCGGCCTCGACGAGCAAGTCACGGAGGCGTTCCTGCACGCGGCGTTCATCCCGGGACGCGGGAGAGATCCATTCCGTCCATCCGAAACCGAACGTTGTTTTTATAGCCGTCGCCGCCGTCGCCGCCGCCGCCGCCGCGCGTCCCCGCGCGGGCGCGGGTTTGGCGCGCCGTAGCCGAGTCGATCGTCTCGGGTGTAATCGTACCGCAGCGGTCGTAGCTATTCGACGCGAGACGCGCGAGCGACGCGTCCGCTGCCGAGCGAAGGGCGACCCCGACGCGTCGCGGCGCGCTTTGCCCTTTGGAGGAAACGAAATCGCCAAGTGGCACTCCGCGGCTGACGCTGACGATGTCGTCCGCCTCGCCTCGCCACTCCCCGCCGCGCGATGGCGATGGCGTCCTCGGCGACGTCGGCGTCGCGCGTCCGCGCGGCGGCGGCGCGCGCGCCGTCGACGCGGACCGCGCGAGGACGCGCGACCGCGCGCGCGACGCGCGGCGTCGCCGTCCGCGCGACGACGCCCTCGACGCCCATCGAGTCCTGCGACGTCGCCGTCGTCGGCGCCGGCCCCGGCGGCCTCGCGACCGCGATCGCGCTCCAGCGCGCGGGCGTGGACGTCGTCGTCTTCGAGCAGCGCGAGCGAATCCGACCCGCGGGCGTCGCCGTGTTCATATGGCCGCACGGCCTGAGGAATCTCCGAGCCATCTGCGCGGAGACGACCACGGAGGTTATAAACGCCGGCGCCACCATCGACACCATCGCGATCGAGCAGCTCACCCCGACGACGTCCGCGTCCGAGACGCTCGTGCGCATCGACGTCGCGGGCTGGTCCGAGCGCGTGAACCTCCCGCCGCAGATCGGCATCACGTGGGCGCGACTCACGAACGCGCTGCGAGGCGGCTTGAGAGACGGCACCGTTCGCCTCGGGCACGCGCTCGAGGGGATGACGATGACGACGGATGCGGACGGCGAAGAGGGCGACGTCGTGCTGACGTTCGCGCCGCCGAGGAGCGGCGGCGACGCGCCGCCGCCCGTGCGCGTCCGCGGGTGCGTCGTGGGCGCGGACGGACGGAACAGTAAGGTGCGCGAGTTGACCTTCGGCGGCGGCGCATCGGAAGAGAGAGACGCCGCGAGCGCGACGTCGTCGCCCGCGACGACGTCGGCGCCGGAGGCGAACGTGTACTACGCGCTGTCGCCCAACCCCCCGCCCGGGGCGGGCGGCGCGGGCGCGTTCAACGAGCTGCGGTTCGTCCTGTGCGACGGCAGCGGGATCTCGCTCCTGGACGTCGGCAGAGGGAACTTGGACTTGGCTGAAGACGGAAGCGCCGGCGACGCCGCAGCGGACGCCGCGCCGCCCGCGGGGCAACTCATGTTTGGCACGACGCGTTTCTCCGAGCGCGCGCGCGCGTTCGAGACCCCGGAGCAGCGGCTCGCGCACCTCGAGACGCTGTTCCGCGGCACGACGCCGCTGCTCGAGCGCGCGGTGTCGTCCACGGCACCGGGCGCGGTCGTTCAGACGACGCTGTTCGATCGCCCGGCGGCGGCGAAGTGGTCGCGAGGCCGCGTGACGCTACTCGGCGACGCGTCGCACTGCATGTACCCGTCGTTGGGTTTGGGCATCTCCACCGCGTTTGGCGACGCCGTGGAGCTGTCGCGGTGTCTTCTCGGCGGCGGCGGCGACGGCGGCGGCGACGCTCTCTGCGAGATGACGTTCGCGGACGTCGAGCGCCGGCTTCAGGCGCGTTCTGATTCACACTGGTCCCCATACGACCGCGTTCGCGTGGTGAACGCCGTTTCTTATTAAGGACTTTTCCCGGCGTTTCTCTCCGCCCACCCCTCGCTTTCAATCCCGACACACCTCGACGCCTTTCAACTCCCAAGTCTGACTCCTTTGAACTCCACCCCGACGTCGCTACGTATGGAACGACCCTCAGACGTACGAGCGGCGGAGAATTCCCGTCGCGTGGGCGCTACAGACGGGGAGCCGCCTGATGCACGAGGTCCTCGCGGCGACGTCGGAGCGGCCCGCGAGCGACGCGCGGGGAACGGTGGACGTATCAGGGGCGTTCTTCAAGGCGTGGCAGGGCGCGCTGTGGCTGTTCGGCGATCGACCGGAAGAGAAGACGGCGAAGGCGAAGGAGCAGGAGCAGGAAAAGAAGAAGGCGACGGAGGACGTTTCGCCGCGGAGCTGATGAGGTAGGGTGGCGGCGGCCGCGGTATGGCATGAGGTAGCTCATGATGTTGTTAACGTGTGCTAATAGTAGGAGGGCCTTCCTTCTCTTCTCGCGACGCGCGTCCGCGTCCGTCAGAAATCCCTCGCGGCGAGGTACCCCGTCGCGTCGCCGACGGTCTCGTTCACCACCACGGCGAGCGCCAGCGTCCCCAAGGCGCCCAACGCGACGATCCCGCCCGGCACGATCGGATCCAACACGTCCGACGTCACGACGCACGCGAACGCGTCCCCTCGCAGCTCGCACTCCTCCGGCGGCGACTCCCTCCGCTGCATCTCGCGGTTCCTCCACGCCATCAGCGGCGGCATGCACCCGAACAGTGTCAAGACGCCGAACGTCCCCGCCTTGTCCAACGCGCTCAAGAAGATGTCGGGGTACGCCAGCGCGAACGCCGTCGGCGGCAACAACGCCACCGCCCACGGCTTCGCGTCGCCTTTCGACGTCGTCTTCATCCCGTCCGCGAGAAAATCCGTGAGGCCCAACACGAACCCTAGAAAACTCGTGCTCACCGCGAAGAACGAGAACCCGCTCACGAGCGCCTTCGCGGCGTCTGAGGACGCCTGCAGCGTCGCCAGCGGGTCCGGCGCCTTGACGCCCTGCCTCAACGCCGCCTCCACGTCGTCGACGCCGACGCTTCCCAGCACCGCGGCGTCCCACAGTGCGAACATCGCGAACGGGATGAACGTCCCGGCGATGATCGCGACGCGGATCTTCGACTTGTCCCCTTCCAGCGACGACGACACCACCGGTATGACGTTGTGGAAGACGAACGCGAGCGCGATGACGGGGATCGTGTCGGGCACGGCGGTCCAGTCGCCGCGGTCGATCAGATTCCGCGGATCCGCCGCGCTCCCGGCGAGCGCGAGCAGCGGGAAGAACAGCGCGAGGACGATCACCACGAGCGCGTTGTTAAACCGCTCGATCGCGTCGCTCTCGGCGAGGAACAAAAAGCCGCCGAGCGCGGCGACGTACTCGATCGACGCCGCCGGCGCGCCGCCCGGAAACGCCGGGATTAAATCCACGGCGAGCTCGCCCACCTTGGCGACGTACGCTACCAACAGCGCGTAGTGTATGAACACGTACGACGCCCACGCGAAGCGCACGCCGCCGACGCCCAGGGTGCGGTCCGCCATGGACACGATGCTGACGCCGCCGCCGCCGAGCTCGCACATCGTCGCGAGGTTGACCTCGAGCACGCACAAGCCGGTGGCGACCATGTAGATCTGATGATGAGGGCCGTTCCGTATAAAAATAAGTTAGTTCACCGGTCAGTTGAAAGGAGACGCGGTCGAGTGTTGAAACCGATGGATGGGTGAAACACTCATTTTTGTATAGAACGCACCCAGCACAGGATCAGCGCGGTCGTGGACGGGACGAAGCCGGCGGTCTCGCAGACCGCGGGGAGCGCGAGCATGCCCGCGCCGACGGTGGTGCCCGCGACGAGCGCGATCGCGCCGCCGACGGAGCCGGGCGCGTGCACGAGCGCGCGGGGGGCGGACGACGACGACGACGACGGCGCGATCGATCCGGCTCCGGGATCGGCGAAGGAGCAGGAGGAGGAGGAGGAGGACGCGCGCGGCGACGGCGCGAGGTTCGACCACAGTCGCGTGATCGTCTCGCTCTTCGCGTTCTCGTTCGTCGCGGCGGAGGATGAAGAGGGCGCGTCGTCCGCGTCCGCGTCCGCGTCCGCGTCTTCGCGCGACGACGCCGCCGCGACGAGAGTCGACGCGAAGCGACGATATCGCAGCGTATCCGCTTCGCGGTTCCGAAAGGATGGTGCGATCGCGACGAGACGCGCGCGAGACGGCGCGCGGCGTCCGCGCGAGGGCGCCGACGTCGCGACCGCGGCGCGCGCGCGAGTCGTGCTCGCGCGCGCGCCGCTCGAGAGACGCGCGGCGCGCGCGTCCGCGATCGCCGGCGCGCGCGTCATGCCGTGCCCGGGAGAGTGACAGCTCCCGGCGAGCACGAGTCTTCTTCTGTCAGGTCGCGGTCGTCGTCGGAAAAGCAACAACTGCACTCTCCTACGCGAACAGAACGCGGCGCGCCGCCGCCGGGCGCGATGCACGCGCCGCCGACGCCGCCGACGCCGCCGCGCGCGCCGTGGCCCATCGCGCTGGCGGACATCCCCGGACGCGGAAAGGGCGTCGTCGCGACGCGAGAGATCAGACCCGGGGAGTGCGTGCTCGAGGAGCGCGCGACGATGACCGGCGTCTCGGAATCGCATCGCGCGACGACGTGCGCGGGGTGCCTGCGACGCGCGGCGCGGTGCGTCCGAACGCGCGCGTGCGAGCGCTGCGGCGAGGTTCTCCTGTGCGACGACTGTCACCGCGCCGCGGAGCTCGCGTTCGGCGCGGACGACGCGAGACTCGCGATGGCGCCGAACGCGCACACGCGCGTCAAGTGCCGCGGCGAGGCGGTCGGCGCGAGCGCGGCGCTCTCGACGGGCGACCGCGAGCGGTTCCGCTTCCTCGTCGCGTGCGCGGAGCTCCGCGCGATGAAAACCATGCGCGCGGAGACGCAGGCGCGCGAAGACGACCGCGGGTTCGACGACGTCGCGAGCCTGTGCCCGCGCGAGGACGACGACGGCGGAGGGAGATGGCCGATCGCGTCGCACGTCGACGCCGCGACGCGTTTACACCCCCTGCTCTTCGCGACGATGCACGACGCGGACATCGAGCGCGGCGTCCTCAAGGTGAACGGCGCGTCGCTGAGCAGCGACGACTTCGAGAGGATGTACGTCGGCACGATCCGAGAGAACGCGATGCTGCTCGCGAAGGAGAGCAAGAACGCGTTCGGCGTCATGGCGGCGGCGGCGGCGGACGAACGCGACGAAAACGATTTCGGGGCGGCGAGAAGCGTCCGCGGCGGCGCGCTGTATCGCGACGCGTCTCGCGTTAACCACGGATGCTTCCCGAACGTCGCGCGGTTCGATAACTTCGACGGCGACTTCCAAGACCCGTCCAAGGCGTTTTCCTCGCCGTCGTCTCTCAGCGCGCTATGTGAGCCGTCGACGCTGCGTCTGCTCGCGATCGACGTCATCCCCGCCGGCGCCGAGGTTTTGATGAGGTGCGTTCTATACACTGGTTCCCATACGACCGCGTTGGCGTGGTGAACGCCGATCCTTAAGGACTTTCTCTCCCGGCGTCTCTCTCCGCCCAGGGTCCCTCGCGTTCAATCCCCGCCCTCGGCGCCTTTCAACTCCCAAGTCTGACGCCTTTCAACTCCACCCCGACGTCGCTTCGTATGGAACGACCCTGAGCTACCTCCCCGTGAACGAGCCCGTGGGCGCGAGGCGCGCGCGGCTGCGACGCGGGTTCGGGTTCGCGTGCGATTGCGCTCGCTGCGCGTTGGAGGTGCGCTGGGCGCTCGAGGACGGCGAGCGCACGGGAGACGAAGAGCCGACGGAGACGTACGACGACGCGACGACGGCGGCGGACGCGTCGGAAGCCGCGGAGGAGGCGAGGGACGAGGCGACGGCGGCGGCGCTGACGGAGGAGGAACAGACGCGCAGAGCGGACCGTGCGCCGGTGGAGTACGCGCTGTGGTTCATGAAGAACATGTGCGCGGAGGAAGACTGCGGCGGGACGCTCGCGCCGCCGAACCCGACGGCGACGCACTGCGCGTGTAACTATTGCGGGCGGGTTCGAACGGACGACGCGTTTTTCGCGCAACTCGCCGGCGGCGGGTGACGCCGCGACGATCGAACCGACGACGCGTCCGGTCGAGTTGTTTATGATAACAACGCCAACGCGCGCGTGAATAATATCCTAATAGAGCTACCTTAACCGAGGGCTAGCTACGACTCTTTTTCTAACCCCGGCCCCGAGGCCGTTTCCTCGTCGTCCCCCCCCTCGTTCGCGTTCGCTCCGTCTGACGGATCATCCCACGCGTCTCGTGGACGCATCTCGGGCATCTCGAGCCCCACGTACCGCGCCGTGTTCGTCGCCTTCCTCAGCTGCTCCCTCTCCTTGTCGAGCGAGTGCCCGTAGTCGAAGAGCATCTCTTTGTGCGCGTGCACCGCGTTCACGAGCGCGGCGTACTCCTCCGCGGCGACGAGCTTCGCGGCGACGACGTCTTCGCGCTGGATCGACGGGGCCCTGGATCCTCCGTCGCCGCCCGCGCCGCCGCCCGCGCGGAAGAGCTCGAGGACGTGCTCGCGGAACGCCGTCGCGCCGCTCGCGGACGTGACGTGCTTGTCCACCGCGCGCAGGACGACCCTGAGGGCGCTGCGCCAGCTCGGAGACGTCGCGACGCTCATGACGCGACGACGCCCGGCGCGGCGCGGCGCGACTGTGATCAACGATGAACACGCGTGCTGCTCCTGAACAAATAAAAATATCCTCCAGATGCACTGATGAAGTCAAACGCGCGGCCTCCGCGCTCATCACCGCGTCACACATCGCGCGCGCTTGACATGACCGAGAGCTCGCCCGCGCCGGAACCGCTCCCGAAGCTCCAAGAGGGCGTCAACGCGAAGCTCGTGAGCTCGGGCGAGCGCGAGCGCCTGAAGCAGCTCCTGCGCGAGAGACTCATCGAGTGCGGGTGGAGGGACGAGCTCAAGGAGCAGTGCAAGCGGATCGTCAAAGCGCGCGGGTTCGAGAACGTGACGACGGAGGATTTAGCGCGCGAGATCACGCCCGTGGGACGCGCGACGGTCCCGGACGCGGTCAAGGCGGAGCTGCTTCAGAACATCCGGAAGTTTCTTCAGCCGTGAGCGCGCCCGGGGTGGTTGGGCGAAGCGCGGCGGCGCGAGATCCGTCGCGCGTCCGTCCGTAGTCCGAGAAGAAGCAAAAGGTATTAGAAGACTCGTTTGAACGACGCGACAGGACGCGCGATCGAACGAGCGGAGGGCGGGCATAACAGACCCGACGGAGGACGTCGGTCTGCGGAGACGCGCGAAGAAAGGAGACGATGCCGCCGCGCGCGCACGTCCGCGTCGCCGAGCCCGGGGTCGCGTTCACGCCGCCGCCGCCGCCGCCGTGGGCGTCGCCTCACGACGACGAGACCACGGCTCCGACGCCGGCGTTTTACGACGACGCGAGCGGCGTCGTCCTCGTGAAAAACAACCTCGGGCTGCGGTGCCATCCGCTGCCGCCGCCGCGCTCGAGCTCGATCGATTCTCGGTCGTCATCGTCCGAATCGCTTCCCGCGGAGGAGCCGTACGACATCGCGATCGCGCCCGGGGAGGTGCTCGACGCGCGGTTGTCGCCCGCGCCCGGCGGCGACGCGCGGCGAATTGGAAACGATTCGGACGACGACGACGACGACGACGACGACGACGCGCCCGCGCGCGTTCACCCCCCGCGCGTCGTCGCGGTCCAGCGCTCCCCGACGACGATCGAGATCGCGCCCGCGAGGATCGTGGACGCGAGTTACGTCGTCGAGGCGCCGCCGGGACGGACGCACGTCGTGACGCGCGCCGCGGAGAAGGGCGAGACGATCGTTTCGTTTTTTTGGGTCCGAAACGTACCCGGGGTGGACTTCGTCGTCGTCACCACGCTCGGCGTGGAGCAGCACAAGCTCGTCGCGGACGGCGGCGGCGACCGCGAGTCCGAATCCGAATTCGACTTCGGCCCGCGGCTCGTCTTGGTCTCGGAGAAGAAGAAGCCGGGGGGCAGAGTCGCGTGGTGCGTCTATTCGCGCGCCGCGTCGACGCTCGTCGTCGCCGTCGCCGGCTCGAAAAAAGTCGTCGTCGCCGCGTCGAGGTTCACGTCCGCGGGGGTCGTGAAGCTCCCGAAGTTTGATCTGCCGCTCGAGGAGGGCGACGCGGACGGCGGTCTTCTCGACGCGCGATGCGCGCGTTTGGTCGCCGCGCGCGGGCGGCCTTTCCTGTGCGTCGTGGGCGCGGCCGCGGGTCTCGCGCGGGTGTACCGGGTCTTCGCGGACGCGTTCGTTTTGACGGCGACGATCTCGTTGAAACCGTTCGGTCTCGGGCGTTACGAAGGACAGAGCGCGCGAGCCGACGCCGCGTCCGTCGCCGTGTCCGTGGTGGACGACGCGCTCGTCGTGCACGCGCTCGACGCGGGCGTGAGCGCGGTCTACGACATCGTCGGCCGCCGCGTCGCCGACGCCGACGCCGCCGCCGCCGCGCCCGCCGCGTTTTCTCTTCCGGCGTCTTGGGAAGTCCCTCGCGGCGAATCCGCGCCCGTCGACGCCGCGGAAGCGCCGCTCGAGCCGATCGCGCCGCCGTTACCCCTCGGCGGCGTCGACCGCCAGCTTCGATGCGACCGCGCGTGGAAGTTCTACGGCGACGACGTCGTGATGCACCCGAGAGGCGGCCGCGCGTGGCGCGCGCGGCTCGACCTCGCGGCGTTGACGGATTCGTGCTCGCGGCGGTCCGACGTGGTGGCGTTTTTGCAGTCGCGCGCGGAGGTGTCCGGCGGATTCCCCGCGGACGGCCCGAAAGCGCTGACGTTGCGCGCGTTGCGGGAGATGGTGACGGACAGTAGCTTGGATGTAACGGAAGCGCGACGGGCGTTTAAGATAACGTGCGACGCGTACGGGGAGGCGGCGCGGCGCGTTTTCGAGCGACGCGGCGCCCGCGGCGGCGACGACGACGACGCGTCGACGTCGACGTCGTTCGCGCTGCCGTCGACCTCGCCCGCGGTGTCCCCGGGTGAGATGCTGAGCGAGGTTTTCGCGCCGATGGCGAAGGAAGCGTTGGAAGCCTCGCGCGGCGGGGACGGGGACGGGGACGGGGACGCGAAACGCGCGGAGAGCGGTCAGAGGGCGGCGCTCGCGTTGAGACGATCCATCGTGGATTTTCTTCTCGCGCTCGACGAGTCCGCCGCGCGCGAGGTGGCGGACGCGGACGGGTGCGTCGAGAAGTTAGAGAGGCTGAGGGAGTCGCTGCCGTCGCCGGTGTCCGGCGCGGGCGAGCCGCATCAGCTCCCGTGGCGATCGCGCGAGGCGTAGGAGTGACTAGTCTAGCTAGGTACGACTCGACGACGAAAAACTAAACCTTCGAGCGTTCGAGACGCGTTCGGTCTCTCCCTGCCCACCTCGTTCACCGTCCCGGCTGCCCTTTCGGCCCGTACAAGAATATCCGCTCCTGCGTCTCCTCCTTCACGCTCATGTACCCCAACGCCGGCGGCTTCCTCTCCAGGTCGTACCCCTCGAACGCGTCCAAGAGTTCGTCCTCGCGGTCGCGCACGAAACACAGCCACACCGGCGACGCCCTCTGCGCGTCCGTCGCCGCCAGAAGATCGACCGTCCGCCGCAGCGACCGCATCTCCACGTTGCTGAACGGCGGGTCGCAGAACACGACGTCGTACGGGAACCGCAGCTGCCGCGGCTCCGTGAGCTCGAACTGTTTGAACTTGTTCGCGCCGAGTCGGCTCTTCCACCGCGCGTCGCGGTCGAGCAACAGGTAATCCAGATTCGCGCGCTCCGCTCTCGCCGCGAGCGACGGCGTGCACAAGAACGCGGGGCGCTGATACCTCGTCGCGATCTTGAACAGGCGCTCCGTCGTCGCGTCGTCGTAGAAGAACTGCTCGAACCGGTGGTCTTCCTCGACGCCCTGCGATGGGGCGCGGGACGGGGACGTCAGCGGGGACGACGGAGGGGAGGGATCGGCGGAGAACGTGCGCTCCGGAACAGAACGCGCGCGGACGAGGACGGGCGGAATCGGAAATCATCCTTCACGACGAACGCGGTGCCGACTTTACGCGCGGACGCACCAGCACCGTCGCGGGTTTTAAGTCCGTCGCGGGCGATCCCGGCGGACGTTTGCTCTTCTTGGAGCGCTTCTTCCTCGAGCTCGCGCCGGCGAGGACGACGACGCCGCCTCGCGCGAGCGACATGCGCTGTGACCATCGCGGGTTTTTCAGCGCCGCGGTTTATTCGTCGAAACTCGAGAGCAGACACCACTCGCCAGAATCCGATGCGCGGAAGCCTCCTCGCCCTCGCGCTCCTCCTCGCGCTCCTCCTCGGCGTCGCGACCGCGGCGGAGCAGGACCACTACGGCGTCCTCGGCGTCCGTCGCGGCGCGACCGCGAACGAGATCAAGCGCGCGTTCCGACGACAGTCGCTGCTGCTCCAACCAGACAAAGCGAGATCCGCCAATTGGAAGTTTTCGCGATCGACGAAGAACGCGCGTGACGGCGACGACGACGACGACGACGACGACGGCGGCGACGACGACGCGACGTCGGTCGAGACGGGGTGGCAGCGGTGCGTGGCCGCGCATGACGTGCTGATCGACGCGGACGCGCGCGCGGCGTACGACGCGGAGGAGGAGGCGCGCCGCGAGCGAACGGCCGCGGCGAGGAGAGCGAGCGCGAGGGCGTCGAAGAAGAAGAAGAGAGGCGCGTCGTCGTCGTCGTCGCCGCGGACGACGACCGCGACGACGAACGGCGCGCTCCCTCTCCCGACCACCCTGGACGCGCTTTCGCTTCGACGCGAGCTCTCGTACGCGGACCGCCCGCTGACGTTCGTGCTCTACCGCGGCGGCGCGTGGTGCGAGGTGTGCGACGACGCGGAAACGCACTTCTTCGAACCCGCGGCGCGGCGGAAACTCGCGGGGGTGGCGCGCGTCGTGATCCACCACTGCGACGACGACGCCGAGCTCGACGACGCGCGGGCGACGCACGCGCGCGCCGCCGCCGCCGCCGGGCGTGACGGTGATGAAACGGTCGCGCCGTGTGCGTTACTTCACTTGGACGCGGACCACCTCCCGATGGTCCTCGCGTACGGCCCGCGCGACGCGGAGATCGAATCCGGCGCGCAGATCACGAAACCCGTCTTCGAGTCCGAGGAGGAGCTTAACGACGCGCTGACGTTCGTCGTGGACGCGACGGTCGCCGCGCACGGCGCCGGGATCATTCAGGGCGCGCGCGAAGGCCGCGCCGCCGCGGACGCGGACTGCGACGTCGGATTGGGCGCGGACGACGCGGAGGACGTGCGAGCGGCGATGCGGGAACGGCGCGAGGTGGACGCGGCCAGGCGCGCGGGTGGCGGCGGCGGCGGCGGCGGCGCCGCCGCCGGGGGAGGTAGGGCGGTAGAGGTAGAGCTGGAGTTGGCGAGGGCGCGGCGGCGACGGGAGGCGCGCCTCGCCGCGGCGAAGAGAGAGAAGGACGCGCGAAAGGCGGAGCGACGGCGGAACCGGGACGCGTAGAAGAGGGGGTCGAGCCCGGACCGGCGCGCGCGGTTTCGAGGTATCTTATTAGGGCCGTTCTATACAAGCGAATGTCGGGGTGGAGTTGAAAGGCGTCAGTTGAAGTTGAAAGGCGTCGAGGGCGGGGGTTGAAAGCGGGGGGTGGGCGGAGAGAGACGCAGGGAAAAGTCCTTAAGGATCGGCGTTCACCACGCCGACGCGGTCGTATGGGAACCAGTGTATAGAACGCACCTTATTACATCACGACGCACTCAGGTTGCTCGCCGCCGGCGCCCGCCGCGCCTCCGCCCCCCGCGCCGCCTCCCGCCGCGCTCCCTCCCGGCGCGTACGCCCCCCTCGGCGCGAACATCGGTGCGCCGTCCGCGCCAACCCCCGGCGCCATCCCCTGGTCCTTCAGCTCCTTCATGATCTCATCCGGGGGCAGACCGAACGACTGCATCTCTTGCAAGAGCGTCACGACTTTGGCGAAGTCGGTGTTTTCGTCTTCAAAGGCGGTCACGATCGCGCGCACCTTCACGAGCTGCGCTTCGTACCGAATCACCTCCTCGTCCGGAAGGTTCTTCTTGTTCTTTTTTATCCACGGCGGGTACTTCGCCGCGATCTCCTTCATCGGCTCGTACAAGACGTCCTTGCTCAGTAGGTGCTGCAGCATGTTATCCATTATCGACTGCATCGGGTTCTTCCCGTCGCCGTCCTCGTTCGCGCCTTGGAACATCGCCGTCATCATCTTCTCGAGATCCGCGATCTGATCCGCGGCTTGTTTCCCGGCCGCGGCGTCCTCCTCGCTCGCGCCGCTCGCGGGGTTGGAGAAAAGCCCGTTCAGAGCGGCGATGGTATCGTTCAACGACGCGTTGGCGGTGTTCGCGCCGCCGCCGTCGCCCGCGCCACCCGCGCCTCCCGCGCCCGCGGCGCCTCCCGCGCCCGCGGCGCCGCCCCACATCTTCTGCATCTGCTCCATGTACGCCGCCATGGGGTCCGCGCCGCCGCCGAACCCGCCGCCGCTCGCGCCGGACGCGGCGTCGAACGCGGCCATCGGATCGTCGCCGTTCCCGCCCCCGCCCCCCCATCCGCCGCCGAGTCCGTACGGCGCCCCCTGCTGCCCCTGCCCCGCGCCGCCCATGATCCCGAACGGGTCGAACGGGTTCGGCGATTGGGCCGCCGGCGGAGGCTTCTTCTTCTTCGTGTCCTTCTTCTTCGTGTCCTTGACGTTCAGCCCGAGACCGCCGAGACCCTCCGGGGCTTTCTCTTTCTTCTGCGGGAGGCCCATCCCCCCGAGACCTTTCGCGGCGGGCGGCGCGGGCTTGGGCGCTTTCGGCTTCTTCTTCGCGCTGCGATGACGACGGCGAGGAGGAGGCTGTCGTTTGTCAGAGGGAACGACGGAGGGAACGACGGACGGACGGACGGACGGACGGACGATCGTCGGTCGCCGCGCGCCGCCGCGCGCGCCGCGCGAGGATGGAGGAGGAGGAGGAGGAGGAGGAGGAGGAGAGCGCGCGATTCGATTCGCGGTGCCGAACGCACCCGTCGCCGCCGGGGGTGGACTTCGACTCGAAATCCTTCACGGCCCCCGCGAGGAGGTCCGCGGTCTTCTGGTCCATCTCCGCCATGACGTGCGCGGAAATAGCGGAGCGAGTGCGCGCGTCGTGCCGACGCGCCGCGAGTTATCGCGGCGTCGCGTCGCCCGCTCAGATCTCAGACTTCCCGTCGTCGAACGCGAACGTTCGACCCTAACCCTCAACAGACTGTTATCCTCGCCTCGCGTCGCGCGCTTCGACACTCCCTCGGACGCGCCGCCGTCGACGCTCTCCGATCGCGTCCGCGTCGAAGTCGCCGGGGCGTCGTCATGCGCGCCGCGATCGCGCCCGCCGCGCCCGCCGCGCGCGTCCGCGCGTCCTCCTCCGCCTCCGCGCGTCCTCGCGATCGTCCGCCCTCGATCGCCGCGGCGACGCGACGCCACCGTCATCGCGTCGTCCGCGCGTCCGCGCGCGACGCCGACGCCGACGCCGCGCCGTCGCCGCCGTCGTCGTCGCGCCGCGAGGCGCTCGTCTCCGCGATCACGCTCGCGCTCGCGACGACGACGCGCGCGTTCCCCGCGCGCGCGGACGACGACGCGTTCGCGGCGGACGCGTCGACCTCGATCGAAGAAGACCCGATCGCGCCCGCGGACGCCGACCCCCCAAAACGACCCGCCGCGTCGTCCGCCGCGCCCCCGGTGCGATACAAGGGCGATAACTGGTCCGTCGTCGTCCCCGGCGCGTACGCGAGGAAAGCCACGGAGAAACCGCGGCGGATATACGAGCAGCGCATCGCGGACTGCGAACCCAACTGCCGAGACCTCCAAGCGAAGCGCACGGATGAGACGCCGCTCGTGGCGCGGTTCGGAAGCGACGACGGCGGCGAGGACGTCAGCGTCTCCGTCCGCGGCGCGAACACGCTCAAGCTGACGTTCTTGCAGATCAAGGACGTGAGGGAGTTTGGGGAGGCGCGCGAGGCGGCGCCGCTGTTTATTCCCCCGGGGGCGAAGTTGTTGGACGCGAGCGCGAGGATCGAGACGTCGCCATCGGGCGTCGAGAAGGGGTATTACACGTACGACTTCGAGTACGGCGAGGGGCGCGTGCTGCTCACCGCGGCGGTGGAGCTCGGGAACGTCTACCTGCTCGGCGCCACCGCCGGCGGGGCGGAGGCGTGGAGTCGCGCGGAGAGCGGGTTCAGGCGCGCCGCGAAGTCGTTCAAGGTTGGCGCGGAGGATAACCTTAATAAGGAGAGAGCGGGCGCGGGCGCGGGCGCGGGGGACGAAAACGGCGCGATCGAGCTTCCGGGCGGGACGAGAGCCCCGGGGGAGGACCTCAACTGCCGAGGGCCGCTGCCGATCTTCTGTTCCGTGGAGCCGAGCTCGTGAGCGAGCGGGCGCTAAATCTTCGTAAGGGTATTATAAGGATATTATCATCAGAGCTAAGCTATCGCCGCGGTCGCGTCCGCGTCCGCGTCCGCCTACCAGTACCGATGCCGCGGGTCCAAGTCGTCCTCCTCCGCTCGCTTCACCAGCCCCGCTCTCTCCGCGTCCATCGGCGGCCCGTGGTATGTTCGCACGTGCGACGGCCTCTGCACCGGCGCGCCCTCCCCCGGCACGACGCCGCTCTCCGTCATCTCCAGCCAGCTGTGCGTGTCCTTCTCGCTGTGCTCGCGCGCGCGCCCCTCCGCGAAGATGTCGTCGCCGCCGCGGCTCGCCTCGGAGGTGGGCACCAAGCCGGGCCCCAAGCCGCTCTCGGTGTCCGCGCCCGCGTGGAGCTGCATCTTGCCGTCCATGAAGATGTCGTCCGCGAGCGCGCGGACCATCTTCGGGTCGCCGCCGAACGGCGGCCGCGGGTCGAAGTTGTCCCTCGCCCTTGGCCGCTCGTCGTGCCGCCCGGGCTTGCCCTCGTCCATGATGAAATCCTTTCGCATCTGCGGGTCGTTCCGTGCGAGCGATGATATCGGGGTGGAGTTGAAAGGCGTCAGAAGCGGAGTTGAAAGGCATCGCGGGCGGGGATTGAAAGCGAGGGACCCTGGGCGGAGAGATGCGCCGGGAAGTAAAGTCCTTAAGGATCGGCGTTCACCACGCGAACGCGGTCGTATGGGAACCAGTGTGAGATGGGACGCGCCTGCTTCTGCGCCGCGCGCGCCTCGTCGGGATGTTTGTACGTCCAGTGCACGTTCCCGCGCGTCCGCTCCTTCTCCACCGTCTCCGGCGGGCGCATCGGGAGGCTCCGCGGGCCACCCCGCGGCGGGTAGTCCGTGATGACCGCTTTCAGTCGATCGCGGACGTACCCGGTGATCGGGTCCACGCCGCACTTGGTGTCGTTGTGGACGAGGTAATCGCATCGGATCCCCGCGCGGACCTCGCCGCGCTCCGCGCGCCGCTGCTCGAGCTCGCGCCGCTCCGCCGCGGGGTCTATCGCGGGCTCGTGCCTCTTCGATCGCCATCCGGGCTTGAACGGCTTCGGTCTCGACGGCGGCGGCGCGTTCGGGTCCACGAGCTGTCGCGTCGGCGACGGCGCGGACGGCGTCCCTCGCGCGCCCGCGAGAAAGTTCCACGACGCGGACTCGGGACGGGGCGATTCCGGCACCGCCCTCTTGCGGTGCAACTGGTTCCCGTCCGCGTCGTCGATGTGAAGGACTTGCCGGCCCATCATCGTGCGCGACGCGCGGCGCCCTCGGGCGTGGGCAGCGCGACGCGGTGTGACGACGCGAGGGACGCGGGGCGGCGCGACGCCCCGCCGAGGCGACGGGAATCTCGAAACACATCCGAGTTTGGTTCCCCTCGTCCTGTCGTTGACCCCCTTCCGCGGGCGAGCGCGCGGTGATTTCAGAAACGCTCGCTCAGAAAAACGTTTCATTTTTTATCCTACGTACGGGTATCTCGCGCCGCGCCCCGCGCCTCCGCTCCCGCGCGTCGACCGCGCGCGATCCGATCGATCAATCCCCCCAGTCGATCTCGTCGAACTTGCTCCACTCGTCCTTCTCGAGCACGCTCCTCTCCGCGCCGACGCCGCCGTCGAGGATCGTCCACCCGCCGCCGTTTCCGCCGCCGTTTCCGTCGCCGCCTCGCTTCGTGTTCTCGCGAATCCTCTCGTTGGCGCGCCGCGCCCGCTCCGCCGGGGACACCAGCTCGATCTTCTCCCTCGGCGCCGCCGCGTCCGCGCTCGCGCTCGCGGCGGCCGCCGCCGCGTTCAACCTCGACTGCGCCTCGGAGCGCTGCGCGCGCGCGGCAGCCTCCGCGTCCGCGACGCGCTTCGCCGCGTCCCTCTATACAAGCGAAAGTCGGGGTGGAGTTGAAAGGCGTCAGTTGGAGTTGAAAGGCGTCGAGGACGGGTATTGAAAGCGAGGGGTGGGCGGAGAGAGACGACGGCAAAAGTCCTTAAGGATCGGCGTTCACCACGCCGACGCGGTCGTATGGGAACCAGTGTATAGAACGCACCTGACTCCGCGCGGCGACGTCGGAGTCGCGCTCATCGCTCTCTCGGACGCCGTCCTCCTTCACGCCCTTCATGTACTCGTCCACGAGCCTGACGTCCAGCACGCGCTGCTGCTCGCGCTCGAGCTCGCGGCCGATCTCGAGGAGCGCCTCGAGCGTCAGGCGCGACGAGGAGCGATCGACGGACGGTCTGCCGCGTTCCCACCGCCCTCCGCCGCGACGGCCGCCGTCGACGTCGTCTCGCGTCGTCGCGCCGAGCCCGTCCTCGTCCCCGTCCGCGAGCATCCCGCTCTCCTCTGACGCCTTCCGCGTCCTCGCGTCGCCGCGCAGCAGCGCGTCGCCCATTCCGCGCGCGCCGCCGTTCCGCGCGATCCACTCGAGGACCGCCGCGTCGACGGTGCGCGCGTGCAACGCGCCGAAGAAATCCAACGGCTGAGGGTCGCGGGTGTTTGCCCATACGAAGCGACGTCGGGGTGGAGTTGAAAGGCGTCAGGGGTGGAGTTGAAAGGCGTCGCGGTGTCTCGGGATTGAAAGCGAGGGGTGGTGGGAGGAGAGATACGCCGGGAAGTGAAGTCCTCGAGGAACGGCGTTCACCACGCCGACGGGGTCGCGTGGGGACCAGTGCGGTAACAGAACGCGCCTGATTCGAAAACGCGCGCACGAGCTCCAGGGCGTCGCGCGCCGTCACGCCCGCGTCCGCCATGACCGCGTGGACCGCGGCCGCGCGCTCGTCGATCGACGGCGCCCACATGAACTTGTCCATGCGCCCGTCGCGCAGGAGCGGCGCGTACAACGTGCTGAGATCATTGCCCGTGATTATGATAGGCACTCGGCGCAATTCTCTGTCCTCCCTCCACTCCTCCGCGCCCACGCTCACGCTCGTGGGGTGGTCGCACAGGTTCATCAACGTTCCCATCACCATCTGCATGTTCACCGTCTTCTGCGTCGCCCTGTACGTCCCCGCGCCGGCGTCGAGGTCGTTGATGACCAGGCACGCGAGCCGGCCGGTCTGAGGGCCGTTCCATCGTACGAAGCGACGAATGTCGGGGTGGAGTCGAGGGGCGCGTCAGGCGGAGTCGAAAGGCGTCGAGGCGCGTCGGGATTGAAAGCGATGGATGGGCGGGCGGAGAGAGACGCCGAGAGAGAAAGTCCTTCAGGATCGGCGTTCACAACGCGAACGCGATCGTATGGGGACCAGTGTGGAAATAGAACGCGCCTGAGACATGAGACGCGACGCCGCGCGGTACCTCTCGCGGATGCGTCGCCCGGGCGCGCCCGCCCACTCGTCCTCGAGCTCGCCCGCGGACACGATGATCGGGCTCGCGCGCATCGCGCGCAGGCACAGCTCCAGGGTGTAGCTCTTCCCGCAGCCTTTCTCGCCCCATATTCCCAAGATGAGAGGAACCTGTCCCACGCCTCTCTTCACGACGCCCGCGCCGGCGGCGGCGGCGGCGTCGTCCGCCGTCGCGCGCGCGGCGGACTCCGCGAGGTGGTTCTTCACCAGGTGCACGCAGACTTTGTCCATGAACCGCGGCGGGACGTAGCACCCGTCCACGACGTTCGTCAGCGAGCGCGCTTCCGTGTATCGCAGCTCGCCGGTCGCGATGTCCGCGTCCGCGCCGAGGACGAAGTTCGCGTTCGCGGTCCCCGCGAAGACGTCGTCGACGACGCCCTTCCGCGCGCCCACCTCTGTGCGCAAGTTGGAGGACTGGCGTCCGAGCTCGTAGAGGTAGTCCTCGCCCGTGCCGCGCGCGTGCGTCTCCTCCGCGTCCCAGGAGGACGGCGACGGGGACGGGGACGGGGACGACGCGCGAGGGGGCGCGAGGGCGGACGCGTCGTCGTCGCCGTCGTCGTCGATGGGAGCGGTTCGCGCGGTCCACCGGACGAGACGCGGATGCGGCGTCCGTCGCGGGTTTCTCGCGTCGCCGCCGCGCCGCGCGCGATGCGAGGATGGCGCCGCGGACGCGCCCGCGATGGACGTCGCCGCCGCGGACGTCATCCCGACCTCGCCGCGCGCGTCCCGTCGCCGCGGCGCCGCGGAAGATAAGCCCCTCTCGGACGATCTGACGGACTTCTTCCGAAACTCCGACTGGAAGACCCGAAGAAAATATCATCAGAGTCCATTCGGCATGGCGCGGCACGGGGGCGGACGCCACGCTATGCCGCGCTCCGTCGCGTCCACCGCGACGCTCGCGCTCGTCGTCGTCGTCTTCGCGATCGCGCCGCCCCCGACCGCGGCGCACGGCTCAGAGACGAACGGCGTCGCCCCCGTCCTCCTGATCTCCCTCGACGGATTCCGAGCGTCGTACCTCGACGCGCAGCCCGCGGCCGCGCTCCCTCATCTGACGTCCTTCTGGCGCGGCGGCGTCCGCGCCGCGCTCACGCCGCGGTTCGTGTCCAAGACGTTCCCGAACCACTACTCCATCGTCACGGGGACGCACGAGCGCGCGCACGGGATCGTCGCGAACCGCTTCTGGGATCCGTACACCCAGAGTTGGTTCACAATGGACGCCACCGCGTCGTACTGGTGGGACGCCGCGGAGCCGCTGTGGGTGACCGCGTCGAGGGACGCGCGCGCGTCGAAGGTGTACTACTGGCCGGGGAGCGAGGCGGAGATCCGAGGACGGCGGCCGGACGTGTGGAAGAGGTTCGAGCACGGCGTGGTGCCGTTCGAGGAGAGAGTCGACGACGTCGCGAGGTGGCTCCGAGACGCGCACGCGGCGGCGTTTCATCATCAGGTGCGTTCTATACACTAGTTCCCATACGACCGCGTTCGCGTGGTGGACGCCGATCCTTAAGGACTTTTCCCGGGGTCTCTCTCCGCCCACCCCTCGCTTTCAATCCCCGCCTTCGATGCCTTTCAACTTCAACTGACGCCTTTCAACTCCACCCCGACATTCGCTTGTATAGAACGGCCCTCACGGGGACGATGATCCGGACGGCGACGGCGGCGGCGGCGGCGGTCCGAAACCCGGGTTCCACGCGCTGTACCTGGAAGAGCCGGACGCGACCGGGCACCTCCACGGCCCGGACAGCCCAGAGGTCGCCGCCGCGGTGCGGCGCCTGGACGAAGTGCTGGGGCGCCTCGCGAGCGCCGTCGGCGACGACGCGTGGGATCGCACCAACGTGATCGTCGTGAGCGATCACGGCATGGCGACCATCTCGCGCGAGAGGATCGTGTACCTGGGAGACGACCCGTGCGGGCTCGACTTCTCGAACGTCGCGATCAGCGGCGGGAACGTCGTCATGGGGGTGTGGGGTCGAGACGCGGAGACGGGCGAGCCGACCGCGGACGCGGAAGCCGCGGCGGGCGGATTCGACCCGGCGGCGATCGTCGCGCGCGTGGACGCGTGTCATCCCAACGTCAAGGCGTACGCGAAGGACGACGTCCCGGACCGGTACAAGTATAAAGAAAACGTCCGCATCGCGCCCGTTATCATCGCCGCGGACGTCGGGTGGACGCTCTGCGGGTACGAGAGCTGGGCGGGAGAGGGGGACGGACCGGGGGGGGGGGGGCGAAACGCGAGCGATCCGTTGAACTGGGCGGCGACGCACGGCGCGTGTCGAGAGACGCAGGCGCGTTCTATCTCACACTGGTTCCCATACGACCGCGTTCGCGTGGTGAACGCCGTTTCTTAAGGACTTTTCCTGGCGTTTCTCTCCGCGCACCCCTCGCTTTCAATCCCCGACCTCGACGCCTTTCAACTCCAACTGACGCCTATGAACTCTACCCCGACGTCGCTTTGTATGGAACGGCCCTCAGTGCGGGGTCGACAGCGGCGTGGACGAGTGCGGCGCGCACGGATACGACAACGCCGCGCGAGAGATGCGCGCGCTGTTCATGGCGAGAGGTCCCGCGTTCCGAAGCGACGGCGTGAGGCTCGTGTTCGGAGGAGACGGCGGCGAGAACGCCGCGGCGCCGCCGAGCTGGGCCCTCCCGGACGCCGCGGACGCGGACGCGTCGACGTTCGACGCCGCGGACGCGTCTCGTTGGGAGAAGAGAACCTACGCGTTCGATAACGTCGACGTGCACGACATCGTGATGCGGGCGATGGGGATGCGAACGGCGCCCGGTTCTATGCTCGCGGACGGCGCGCCGCCGCCGGCGACGGACGCGGCGTTATCCGAGGCGCTCGCCGCGGCGTTGTTCGTCCCGTCTATGCTCGTCCCGGACGAGAAAGGCGCGTTCTATTTCCACGCTGGTTCCCACGCGACCGCGTCGGCGTGGTGAACGCCGTTTCTTAAGGACGGACTTTCTCTCCCGGACACTGGTCCCCATACGGCCGCGTTCGCGTTGTGAACGCGATTCCTTAAAGACTTTGCCCGGCGCGTCTCTCCGTCCACGCCACGGTTTCAATCCCCGACCTCGATGCCTTTCAAATTCAACTGACGCCTTTCAACTCCACCCCGACGTCGCTTCGTACACACGGAACGGCCCGAAGAGGAGGCGGTGTTGAACGCGCCGATCGAGGTCATCGTGTTCGCGATCGCGTTCGGCGCGATGGCGGTCACCGCGGGCGTACTGAAGTATCGAAAGGCGCGGATGGAGGTCCCCGCGCGCGGGTCCGGCGGGTCCGGAGAGGAGGGAAGAGTCGGGAAGCTGATTCGCTCGGCGAAGCTGAAACCCCCGCGGACGCGGACGCGGGCCGGGGCGTGGATCGAGCTCGGCGACGTCGACGTCGACGGCGACGGCGGGGAGACGCTCGTGCCGCCGCTGACGCCGACGGCGCCGCCGCCCGCGGCGGTGCGGGGAGGCCGGCGCCTCGACGGGGGGGAGATCGAGCCCGTGACGACGGAGGACGGGTACGAGATTCAACCGATGACGCCGGTGTGACGCGACGCGTGCGTTTCTTCGACGTCGATTGAACCGATCGATTGGTTTCTTCGTCGCGACTACTCTCGACGCGGTGGGTGAACTCCTGTCGTCGATCGGTGATCGTCGCGTCCGTTCGCCGCGCCGCGCTCCGACCGCCGCTCAGCTGTCCGTCCACGTGATCGGCCCGGAATCCTTCCACACCCCGGGCTTCGCCCTCGGCTTCCCTTCCGGGGTGAACTCCTTGTTGTACTTCCTGAACCCGCCCTCCAAGTCGAGGAGGTTCTCCCCGGGCCACCCGTCCGCGGTCAACAACGCGACCGCCTTCTCCGACCTCGCGCCGGAGAGACACCTGGAGGATTGGAGGACGTGGAGGTACGTGATTGGTCAGTATGGTGTCGTAGATTCTAATAGATTCGATGACGTGGAACTTCTCGAGGTCGCGGCGCCGACGGCGACGGCGGCGGCGGCGCGGCGAAGAGAAGAGAAGAGCGAGCGCGCGCGCGCCGCGCACCCGACGACGAATCGCTGCGTCTTCCCCGGATACGCCGCGTTGACGCTCTCCACAAACTTCGGGTTCGGCACCGGGGCGCCGCCTTGCATGTCCGCGACCGGGATGTTCACGCTCCCGACCCTGTGCTGGTCCTTATACTCCCCCTCGCTTCGCACGTCGAGGTAGACGACGGACGCGTCGGACGCGAGAAGGTCGTTCGCATCGTGCACGGTTATCCTCTTCGCTCTTCCGGCGTAGGCCGCGGTCGCGCGCGCGCGGTGGCGCGATGCGACGCGCGCGCGGACGAGGCGCGCGCGGACGGACACGGACACGACCGCGCGGCTGGAGAGGAGCGCGGCGGCCATGGTGCGGTGCGGTGCGCGGCGTGTGGCGTGCGTCCGCGCGGAGTGACGCGATGACACGCCAGTGACAAACTTCGTCACGAGAACGCGAACACGTCAGCAGCGAGCGACGACGGGACGGTCTCATCATTCGCGATGGCGACGACGGGCGCGCGAGGACGCGCGACGCGCGCGGCGGCGCTGCTGACCGCGCTCGCGCGAGGGATCGCGTCGTCGACGCGATCAGCGGGCGGGCGCGCGGTCGCGTCGGCGGAAGGCGCGAGGAGCGCCCTCCGCGCGACGACGACGACGACGACGACGACGACGACGATCGATCGCGTCGCGCCCGCCCGTCCCCATCTCTCGCGCTGGACGACGCCCCCGGGGCCGACGCGCGACGCCGCCGCCGCCGCCGCCGCCGCGGCGTCGTCGTCGTCGTCCTCCCCAGCGCTGTCACGATCGCTGCGCACGTCGTCGTCCTCGCGCCGCCCGTGCGACGACCTGACGTTCCAAGCCGCCGCTGACGCGGCGCTTCGTCGCGTCGAGACGGTCGTGGACCGATGGGGCGAGGACCGCGCGACGCTCCCGGACTTTGACCTCAACGCCGAGAGCGGCGTCGTGACGATCGCGCTCGGCGGCGGCCACGGGACGTACGTCCTGAACAAGCAAGCGCCGAACCGGCAGATATGGATGTCGTCGCCGGTCAGCGGGCCGACGCGATACGACTACGACGACGAGCGACGCGCGTGGATCTACGCCAGGGACGGGCACGCGCTGCACGAGAGGCTCGCGAGCGAGCTGACGGCGATCGGCGGCGGCGAGGTGGACCTCTCCGGGTTGAACGACGACGACGACGAGTGAGCGGCCGGCGACGAGCGCGTTGGGAGCGCGGGCGAGGACGAGGCGCGCGACGCGGAGGAGGACGCGAGCGAGCGAGTCGTCCGCGAGAGTCGCCCGCGGCAAAAGGCGCGAAGAAGCCAGACTCGTAAAAAAATAAACGCATCACCTTAAACATCCATCACTCCTCCGGCACCGCGGCGCCCTCCGGCACCGCGGCGGCCCTCCCCGCGCCGCCGTGCGCGTTCCACACCTCCTTGTCCGCGTAGTACATGCACGGGTTCCGATACTTCTCGTGCACGGCGTCGAGCTCCTTCACGAGCGCGTCCGGTAAGTCCAACAGCGCCGCGCCGACGCACTCCTGGCGTGGGTGAAGCGATCGGTCAGTCGAACGTCTTACCGGTCAGGCGTTGAAAGGGAAGCGCGGGTGAAGAGTGACGACGGGAAAAGTCCTTAAGGAACGGCGTGCACCACGCGAACGGGGTCGTATGGGAAGCAGTCTCACCTCCACCTGCCGCGTCGTCGTCGTCCCGATTATGACGCTCGCGTTGCACGGCCGACCGATCGCCCACGCCAACGACAGCTCCGTCGGCGTCACGCCCCACGCCTCTGCGATGTCCACGATCTCGCGCGTCGCCGCCATCGCAGCCTTGCTGCCGTACCTCGGCTGGAAGTCCGCCATGACGCGATGGCGGCACTTCTCGAGCGGGCGCTCCGTCGCATCCTTGGCGGCGTATTCCGGTTTGGTCTTTTCAAAGTACTTCCCCGTGAGCGTCCCGCCGGCGAGCGCGCCGTAGGGGAGGCCGACGACGCCGAAGCGGTACGCCGCCTCGTACGTGTCGCACTCGTACGTCTGGTTGAGAAGCGAGAAGTCGTTCTGGCACGACACCGGCAGCGGGCAGTCCAGCTTGACGCACGCGTTGCATAGCATCGTGATGCCGTACGCGTTTTCGTTGGACACGCCCCAGTGCTTGATCAGGCCTCGCTCGAAGAGCGTCTTGATCGAGCGCACGGTCCTGTCGAAGTCTTCCTGAGTGCCGCGGTCGAAGAACGGCATCATGCGGTTCTTCCCGTCCGGCGCGAACGTGGGCGTGGACATCAGCGGGCAATCGCGCGACGGCCAGTGGATCTGGTAGAGGTCGACGTAGCCGCACCTGAGGGTCGAGGGTCCATACAAAGCGACGTCGGGGTGGAGTTGAAAGGCGTCAGACTTGGGAGTTGAAAGGCAACGCGGGCGGGGTTTGAAAGCGAGGGACCCTGGGCGGAGAGATGCGACGGGAAAAGTCCTTAAGGATCGGCGTTCACCACGCCGACGCGGTCGTATGGGGACCACTGTATAGAACGCACTTGAGGCGTTCGATGGATTTCTGGCACGACCAGAGGACGATCTCTTCGTCGTACCCGTGCGCGCCGCTGCGCGTCGGGTGCTCCGCGCCGACGGTCGACGGGTTGACCTTGGTCGCGATGTACAGCTTGCTTCGGTCCACGGTGCCGTCCGCGACGCGTTTCTCTGAGGGAGGAGGAGGAGTGGGGAGGGGAGGAGGACGGAGAAGGTGAGCGAAAGGGGTGATGACGTGTCCGTCGCGTCGTTTCGGAAGACGGACGAAAGAAATTCGGAACGAACGCCGCCGCCGCCGCCGGAGACGACGCGCGCGTCCGCGCTGAAGAAGACGCACCGAGCCAGTTCCCCATCCACTTCTCCGTGAGCGCGCCGTAGTTCCACCCGACCGGGTACAGCTCCGCGGTGTCCAAGAAGTTCACGCCGAGCTCCCACAGTTTGTCGAGCTGCGCGTGCGCGTCCTCTTCCTCGTCGTTGAACGATCCCCACGTCATCGTCCCGCCGCACACCTCCGTGACCATCATGTCCGTGTTCCCGAACTTGACCTTACGGAGCTCGGCGCGGCGCGGGACCGTCTTGGCGTCGGTTGTCATCGCGTCTGCGGCGTGGTGTTCCGTCGTCGTCGTCGTCGTCGTCGTCGTCGCGCGCCGGTGAATGCCGAGAAGGCGTCGAGCGCCTCCCAGCCTCCGCATCCGCAGCGCAGCGCAGCCACGAAAAGTTGTTCGGGCGGCGCGCCGGCTGATGAAACCAAAACCACCTTTAGGGTACTAGCTAGTAGACTACCTTAGGGTTCTCAAGCTGACGTGGAAAGAACTGGGCGTGTGTCGGCAATGCTCATTCGAACGCGCGCGCGCGCCTCGCGACGCTCGACCGCTCAGAATGCAGAGCGTGCTCACCGGCTCCCTGTGCCTGCCAATCACCGCCGCCGCGACGTTCGCCGCGCGAGGGTGCGCGAAAACGTCGCCGCCGCCGAGTCGCCCGCTCGGCGAGGTTTTCACCCACCCACATCCCCTCGGATAAAGCGAAGAAATACATCCCTCATCGACCGCGCACGATCCTCCTCGTCCTCCCCCGCAGGTCCGCGGTAAAATGCCGAGCGGCGTTTAAACAAACCGGGCACGCCGCGTGCGGTACCTGTGGCGTCGTCCACGCGGGCCCCTGCGCGTCGTGCGCGTGCGCGCGCACGCACGACTCGCGCGGCGGCGCGGCGGTCTGCCCGTGCGGATGCCACGGCGACAAAATGATGCACCGCGCGACGACGCGACGCGCGATGGTTTCCGCCGCGGCGGCCGCGCTGCCGCTGTTCGTCGCCTCGGGTCATTCCGCGCTCGCGCTTCCCTCGCCCACGGCCGTAGACGACATGGAGGCGAGGAAGATGGCGCGAGAAGAGGTCCTGAAGGCGGCGCGCGCGAAGGCGGCCGCGGCGGCGGCGCCCGCGCCGGCGCCGCCGCCGCCGAAGGAGGACTGATGACATGACGTCGACGAGTGTCGTCAACTCGCGCGACGTGATGCGTCGGAGAAACGGTCGCGTCCCCGTCGTCGCCCCTCGCGCGCCGGCGGTCGGTACTTTATGATGTGTAACGTGTGAACTTTACGATTACCTCGGATCGTCGCCGTCTTCGTCGTCCTCGTCGTCGCGGACGAACCTTCCCCCGTCCGAGCCGGACACGACATGCTGCGGATTCAGCCGCCGTGCCAAAACTCGCTTCGACGGAAAATGTTCGCGTCAACGAGAAGAAGAGAGCGCCATCAGATCGATCACACGTCTCGCGCGCCGAGCCTCCCCTCCCCTCGGCAGCTCGGTGACGGGATCGACCGCGCCGACCGTCATGGGCCTCTTCACCGGCGAGGTCGTCTTAAACCCGAAACCGCGCTCGCGGACGCTCATGGACGCCGTGCGCGACGACGACCGAAACCTCGTGACCGAGACGCTGCACCGCGGCGAGAGCGTGACGCAGACGAACGCGTACCTGCGCACGCCGCTCCACAAGGCGGCGTACTACAGCGGCGATCGCGACGTCGTCGCGTCGCTGATCGACCGCGGCGCGGACGTGAACGCGCGAGACAAGGGCGACTGGACGCCGCTGCACCTCGCGACGAGGAACGCGCACCTCGGCGCGATGCGAGCGCTGTTGGACGCGGGCGCGGAGATTCAACGCGTCGACGCCAAGCACGGATGGACGCCGTTGCACGTGGCGTGCGTGGCGGGGCACGAGGACGCGGCGAGGATGCTCGTGGAGGCGGGCGCGGACGTCACGGTGAGGGATAAGTCGACGGCGAGCGCGATCGACTTGATGCGCGAGAGCGGGATGGACCCGGGGAGGGCGGGGGTGAGCGACGAGGCCGCGAAGCCGCGGGCGCGGACGACAGACGGCGGAGGGTAGCATAGCGGGCGGTATTTTTTCGTCCCCTCGGTAAAGAAAGTTAGCCGACGTAGTTCTACTCCATCCTTCTCTTCCATCTCCTCGCTTCTTCAGTCACTTGCTCAGCAACGACTTCACGACGCTCCGCACGTTCAGACGCTTCAAGTCCGTGTACGTCTGCCCGCACCCGACGAACATCACGGGCGCGCCGCTCGTGTACACCATCGACAGCGCCGCGCCTACTTTATCGTCGATGGTGTCGAATTTGCTCAACACGACGCCGTCGATCACCCTCCTCTTCTTCGCGTCCGTCGCGAGATCGCTGAGGCGCTCGTTAAACTTCGAGAGCTGATCCACGGCGTCGTTCCCCACGAGCGCCTCGCCGACGAACAACACGAGGTCCGGCTCGTTGACGTTGATGAGCTTCGCGAGCGCGCGCATCAGAGGCTCGTTGTCTTGCATCCGACCCGCGGTGTCCACGAGAACGACTTCCGCGCCCGTCCGCCGCGCCGCCTTCACCGCCTCGGACGCGACGGACGCGGGATCTTTCTCGTACCCGCGCTCGAACAGCGGGACGCCGAGTCGTTTGCAGTGCGTCCGGAGCTGCTCCACGGCGCCCGCGCGGAAGGTGTCGCACGCGGCGATCATGACGCGGACGTCGTGTTGCAAGAGCCAGTACGCAACCTTGGAGAGGTTCGTGGACTTTCCGACGCCGTTGACGCCGACGAAGGTGATCACGTACGGCCGCCCCGACGCTTTCGCGGTCTTGACCTCCCGCAGGACGTCCACGGAGCGCGTCGGGGTGAGGATGCGCGTCAGCGCGTCCTCCATCGCGCGTTTGACCATCGCGCTCAGCGACGAAAACGACGCGAGCTTTCGACCCCTCAGCGACGCGGCGACGGATTCGCACAGCCGCTCCGCGATCTCCTCCGCGACGTTCTTGTTCATGAAGTTCGTCTTCAGCGTCTCGAGCACGGGCGCGAGGTCTTCTTCCTCGAGCGCGCTCTTCCCGACGACGCCGCGGAGCATGGGCGAAGCGTTCAACACGCCGGAGAGCCACCCGCCGCCGTTCTTCTTCGTCTTCTTCTTCTCATCCGCGGGTCTCGACGTCGACGCATTCATCGCCGCCGCAAGAGAGCGCGCCTCCTCCTCGTCGTCCTCGTCGTCGTCCTCGGACGATAACGCGTCGTCGTCATCGTCCGCGTCCACCCTTGATGGCGCGGAGATGTCCACGCGCTGCACGTCGGGACCCTCCGTCGGCGCGTCCCCGCCGTCCGCGCCGTCGCCGCGCGCGGAAAAGTCGAGGTCCTTCGCCTTGCCCTTCGTATCCGCCCACACGCGCTTCTCTTTCGGTCGTTTCGCGTTCTTCTTCCCGCCGCCGCCGCCGCCGTCGCCGTCGTCTCCCCCCGTCGCCCCCGAGAGGTTCCCGCTGCTCCCCGGCTGCGACCCCCCGCCCTTTTTCGACTTGAGCTTGCCCTGGATCTTCGACATGTCGAACGCGCCGTTTGGGACGTCGTCTTCGTCCTTCTTCCCCGCGCTCGTCGACGACGTCGCGGGCTGACGCTCACGCTCGCTCCGGGCCCCGTCGGAGTCGCCGTCGGCGTCCCTCGCGCTCGCGCTCGTGGCGGCTTTCCCGGAGGCGTCGTTTCGCTTCGCCGCCTTCTTCGCCGCGTCGAAAGCCTTCGGCGCCGCCTTGGGCGCTCGCCGCGACGCCGCCGCCGCCTCGCTCTCTCGCATTATCGCCTCGAACGGCCCGACGAACGCGTCGTTGTACCCCGCCGCGCCCAGGCCCGGGCCCAGGACGTCCGCCGGCCGCCCTCCCCCTCCTCCTCCATCGCCGCCGCCGAGGTACGGCCCGTCCGGCGCGCAGAACGCGTCTCTCGTCCGCGCGAGGAGGTCGTCCACGTGCGTCAGGCGTAAGATGCGCTGGTGCACCGCGACGAACACGAGCGCGAGCTCGTTGTGCGTCGTCCACTTGATCGTGAGCGAGGCGCCGCCCGCGGCGTGCGCGAACTCGTCGGCGCCGCCTCTCTCCTCGAGGAGACACTCGCGCACGAGCGCGTCGATCGGATCGCCCGCGCCCGCGCCCGCGCCTCGCGTCGCCGAGCCGGAGCCGGAACCGCCGCCGAGGGTCCCAGATCCCGTCAGATCCCAGGCGAAGAGCACGACGCCGCCCTTGGTGAAGATGCGCACGGCGTCGAGCATGACGCCCGGATGATCCCTAGAGAGGCGATGGGAGGGAGGGACGCGCGCCGTCGCGTGCCGCGCGCCGGTCGTTGTGGCCGGTCGCGGAGAAGACGGGCGGCCGGCCTCGCCTCGGAAACTCGAACGCCGAAGAAGGCGCACGCGCAGGCGCGCGAAAAATTTCCGGCGTTCAGAATTCCCAAACGAATTAACACGTCGCGTCGAGGGTTGCCGCGTCGCCGCGGGCTCCGCACACCACGCCGCGCGCGACACCGCACCGCACGCACTCGATCCGCGCGCGCGACACCGCACACGTCGACATGTCCGGCTACAGAGGCCGCGACGACGACCGCAGGGATTCCTACGACAGGAGAGATTACTACAGCTCCGATCGCGATCGTCACGCCGCGCCCGGATCGCGCGATCCGCCGCACGACCGCGACCGGCGCGACGCGTACGCGCCGCCGGGGGGCGATCGCGACCGGCACCACCCGTACGATCGCGACTCGCGAGATCGCCGCGACGATCGCGGGCGCGACTACGGCCGCGGGCCGCCGCCGCCGAGCCGCGGGTACGACGATCGAGACTCGCGCGACCGCGGACGCGACGATAGACGCGACGCGCGCGGCGGCGGATCCGGAGGCGGAGGTGGAGGGCGCGATTATTACGACGCGTACGACTCTCGTACTACTGACCCGTACTACTCCTCGCGCGGGCCGCCGCCGCCGTCGCGCGGGCCGCCGCCGCCGTCCGCCGGCGACGGGTACCGCGGCTACGACGATCGCGCGCCGCCGCCGCGCGAAAACGATCGCCGCGCCCACCCGCCGGGGCCCCCGCAACGCGGGCCGCCGCCGAATCGCGGAAACAACGGCGACGACCGCGGCTCGGAGGACTTCTTCATGGAAGTCCCCGCGGAGGTCGCGAAGATGATCGTCGGCGCGGGCGGGAAGGCGATCCAGGCGCTGCAAGATCGCACCGGCGCGCTCGTCAACATCGACCGTCTCGAACGCGGCGCGGTGGACAACGGGTACCGTAAGGTGGCGGTGACGGGCCCGTCGCGGTGCGTGGACGCCGCCGCGGATGAGATTCGCAAGGCGGTGAACCAGTGGGAGATGAACCGTCAGGAACGATTAAGCGGCGGCGGCGATAGAGGCGGCGGTCGCGACGGTCGAGATCGCTACGGAGATCGCGACCGTTACGATGACCGTTACGGCCGCGGCGGCGGCGACCGCGACCGCGACCGCGGGTGGGACGACCGCGACCGCAGGGGAAGCGGCGGCGGCAGACCGGGCGAACGCGAAGAGATCGTCGACGATACCATCGACTGCCCCATCGACTGCCGCGGCCTCGTCATCGGCAAAGGCGGCGCGCGCGTGAAGCGCATCGAGGAAGACACCGGGTGCAGGGTCGAGTCCAAGAAGGAGCTGAGTTACCTCAACCTGAGAGGGACGCGTCGAGCGATTCGCATGGCCAAGGAACACATCGCGTCGTTGCTACGCGTCACCGAGCTGCCGCCGATGCCGCCGGCGCCGCCCGAGGGCGCGCCGTGCGCCGCGGAGGTCCCGGTCGCGATGGACGTCATCGGCAAGGTCATGGGGTACGTCGGCGCGAACATCAAGAAGATTCAGTGCCTCTCCGGGTGCTACATGAACTGGGACCGCGCCGGCGGCGTCATGCGTCTCTTCGGCGAACCCGACGTCGTGGCGCGAGGGAAGAGCATGCTTCTCGACGCCATCGAGGCGGCGCCGGAGGGCCGCGGCGGCGGCGGCGGCGGCGCCGACGACCGCGGAGGCGAGCCCGCGAACGCCAACAACGCGTCCGGAGAGCCGCGGGATGCGAGCGCGGAGGTTCCCGTGCGAGGCCAAGCCGGATTCTTGATCGGACGCGCCGGGGAGACGGTGCGACGCATGGAGGCGGACACGGGCGCGTCGTTGCACTTGGACAACCACTCGCAGATCATGCAGATCACGGGGACGCGGGACGAGGTCGAGAGGGGGAGAAGGGCGGTGGAGGATTGCATCGAGCGGGGGATACGCGCGCAGGAAGAAGCGCGCTCGCGAGGGCCGGCGTGATGGAGGCGCAGAGCGGGGGGGTAAATGTCAATACGAACAAAACTGAACGAACAGAAACCTTTCATTTCCCGTCGTCGCCTCCCTCGCGAGATCTCGCGCGCGCGCCGCGGTCACCGTTCGACGCGCCGAGGGCGAGAGACGCGCCCGACCGTCGCCGTCATGTCGGGCGTCGACGTGGACGCGATGTCCGTCGGGCAGCTCAAGCAGTACCTGCGCGACGCGGGCGCGGACACGACGGGGTGCCTGGAAAAGGTGCGCGAGCGACGGCGGTCGATCGATCGACGGACGCGCGTCCTCCTCCCCCCCGCCCCCGTCCGTCCGTCGTCGTCCTCGCCGCGCCGTCGTCGCGCCGCTCACCGTCGCCCCGTCCGCCCTGCCCTCCTCCCTCTCCGTCCGTCCCCGCGCTCGCATCGCAGGTGGACTTCCAGAGGCTCGCGAAGAGAGTGCGCGCGTCCGGCGCGCGCGCGAGCAGCTCGTCGCGCGCGTCCACCTCGTCGCCTCGCGCGACCCCGAACCGCGATCACGACCCGAACGCGGGGCGATCGACGGCGACGCCGAAGCAAAGAGAGCTCGTGTCTCGAATCATGCGCGTGAAGGACTTCTACGAGCTCTTCGGCGTCGCGCGCGGGGCGTCCGAGTCGGAGATCAAGAGCGCGTACCGAAAGCTCGCGCTCAAGCTCCATCCGGACAAGAACACCGCGCCGGGGGCGGAGGACGCGTTCAAGAAGGTGAACAAGGCTTGGGACATCTTGAGCGACCGGAATAAGAGGGCGACGTACGACGCCTACGGCGAGGCCGCCGCGGACGGGCAGCGCGGCGCGGGGGGGTTCGGCGGGGCTGGGGGGAATCCGTTCGCGGGGGGGGCCCCGTTCGGACCGGGGGGGATGGGGGGGATGCACGGGATCAACTTGGAGGAGATATTGCGGCAGTTCCAAGCGCAGGGAGGGATGGGCGGGTTCGGTGGACGGCCGCGGGGGGGGGCGGCGGGCGCGGCCGCGGGATCGGGATCGCCGGGCGGGTTCAACTTCAACCTCGCGAACGTCTCGCCGCAGACGCTTCTCTACGCGATTCCGTTTCTACTCATGGCGTTCAACGCGCTGACGTCGCTGTTTTCGCTCGTGACGAGGTACTGGTACGTGCTCGTGCTCGTTCCGGCGCTGCCGCCGCAGCACCGGAAGCGGGCGCTGATGATGATTATGATGTACGTCACGATGGGCGGGATCATGTTTTAGGGCGTCGGCGGTCGAGTAGACGCGAGGAGTTGAGGTTTTTACCACCCTCTCGCGTGAGCCCGTGTTTTACAAGCGAGGCTAGGCTAAGAAAAGAAAGCTTCTTCGCGCTTCGCTTTGATAATCGTGATTATTAGAGTCTGTCGACGCGCGCGTCCACGAGAGACGCCGCGGCGCGCGTGGCTAGTACGTCGCGCGCCGTGCGGCTTCGCTCTCGTCGCGGTTCCGCCGCTCGTCACGCCTCCGCCGCCGCCGCCGCGGACGACGCCCCGCCAAAGTCCGCGCCGCCCGGGGACCCCGGCGGCGACGGACCGACGGACCCGCCGTCCACGCTCTCCGCGTCCGACTCCATCCACCCGTACAGCTCCAACAGCGGCAAGCACGCGAACTTGTGCTGCAGCCGCCAGTCCAGCGACTGGCAGCTCCGCGAGCAGTACCGCACGCGACCGCAGCACGAGCACCGTCGAAACTCGTGTCTTCGCGTCTCCACCCGCCCGCACAGCGGGTGCGAGCACGCGTGCATGCCGGGGGGTAACACCTCGCCGCACACGTCCGGATTGAACCAGTCCAACAGGAAGCGGTTCTCCGGCGTCGCGTGGAGATGCTCCCTGGCGGCGGCGCGCGCGGCGTTCGAAACCTCGCGGCTGGCGGTCACCGCCTCTTGCAGCGTGTTGATGTCGTTGCGCTTGCGCAGCCGTTCCTCCACCGCCGCCGCCGCCGCGGTCGCCGCGCTCACCGCGATGTCGATCGCCGGCGTCTGCGTGTCCTCCGCGGCAGCCTCCACGAGGAGCTTCTTCCCGAGCGCGACGTCTCGCTCGACGCCGAAGCCGTCTTGGAGGCAGTGCCCGAGCTCGCGCTTGGCGGGGACGCTGTTGAAGAGGATGTTCCCGCGAGCGCACAACGCCGCGCCAGCCTCCGGGTCTTTATCCTTCCGCCGCCCGCCGCTGCCGTTGAAGTGCATGATCGCGAGCGTGTGGTGCGCGTCCGGGGAGCCGTTCACCGCCGCCTTGGCGAGCAGCGCGGCGCCCGCGGTGCGCTCCTCTTTCGTCTTGGCAGCGTAAAACTTGACGCTGCCGACGAAAAACGACGCGAAGACGGAACCCGCGGCGACGGCGGCGTCCGCGAAGGCGCTCGCGCCGTTGTTCCAGTCCTTCGCGCGCGTCGCGAGGACTGTTTGGGGGGGGGGGGGGTTGGGGGGGGGGGAGGAG
>NW_003315888.1:893231-926230 GCF_000151265.4 Micromonas pusilla CCMP1545
TTTTTTGGGGGGGGGGGAGGAGAAGAACGGGGGGAGATCGCGCGGCGAGGTGAGTCGACGGCGGATGGAGTGGAGGATAGAGCGGCCGGATAAAAATAAAACGTCGTGACGTGACAGCTGTGCGTGACAGCAGCGCGTCGTGGTCCTGTCGTCGCGACGGCGGCCGCGGGGGGCGGGAGGGCGCACCTCGCTCGCCCGCGTCGGACAGCGCGCGCTTGCTCGTGCCCGCGTCTCGGAACCGCTTACACCTGATCGACGCGACGCGGCGGGACGGAAGCGCGCGGGGGGAGGGAGCGCGGGTCAGCGAGGGCGCGGCGAGGGCGAGCGCGACGGCGAGGGCGGGCGCGCGATTTTCAAGCCGGGCCGGGCCGGGTCTCGTTCGAATCGCGACGAGCGAAGAGTGACGAAGGGCTCGGAACGCACGTGAGCGTGGCGTCGTGGTACTCCCGCGGGGTCGAATCTCTCGCGAGATGCCCGAAGATGACCTCGAGGACGTCGTCCTGCGCGCGAACGTCGCGACGGGGTGGGGGTGGGGGGCGGGGAGGATGGACGTCAGAAAGCGCTCTCGCGGGCGACGTCGACGGCGGCGCGACTTGTCGACGTCTCTTATTCGTTCTTTCTTCTGTGACGTGAAAAAGCGAGCGCACGCGCGCGAAGGGACGCGGACGCGACGGGGTCGCGAGGACGCACCGGCACGGCGTCCACGGGCGCGGCGGTCGCTCCCGCGCGCCGGCGGGTCTTGACGCGCTCGAGAGCGTCGCGGCCCGGCGTCTCCGACGCCTTCCGCTTCGCTCGCGCGACGGTCGACGACGGCGCGGCGACCGCCGGGGAGTCGGTCGCCGCCATTTTCTCGTCGCGCGCTCTCCCCCTCTTCTTTTCTCCTCCGCGCTCCGGTTCTTCCGCGCGCGGACCCACCCTCTCTCTCGCGCCGCGTCGCGTCGTCGCCCCGGCGACGTCGCGCGCGCGCGCGTTCCCGAACCCATCCCCCCTCCTCGTCGCGACGCCCATGTCGCGACCTGAGCGTCGCGCCGCGACCTCGAATGGCCTCGCTCCGACACTGAAAATCACGCAAAATATCTCCTCGTCTCGACGCGGAGCCCTCTCCATCGTCCGTTCGCTTCAGGGTCTAACAGACCGTGATTTCGCCCGACTGAGCGTGACCGGTTTTCAACTTTCAATCGCGCGCAGACTACTCGTAACAACCCACTAGTAGCTAGACTAGCGTACCTCTCGCGCTCACGCGAACTCCCTGACGAGCTCCGCGGGTCCCACTCCCCTGACCGCGCGCCCGAACGCGTGCACGAGCTCGCCCAAGCGCAGCGCGCCGTGCGGCGGCGCGCGCGTCGCCACCGCGCGCGCGAACGCGTCCACGTCCGCCGCGCCCGCCGCGCCCGCCGCCGTCGCCGGCGAGCCGCGCTCGGCGAGACCCTCCCCGGTCGTCACCGCGCGCGAGAGGACGCGCGCGAGCCACGCGGACCCGCCGGCGGCGGGCGCGGCGCCGTCGCTGCCGCTATCCCGTCGCCGCGACCACTCGGACGCGGCCCAGAGCGCGGCGCCGATTGGCTCGCACGCGCTCGGAGAGGTCCACCCCGCGGCGGCGACGGCGAGCGACGCCGCGAGCGTTCGCATCGCGTCCAGGGTGCCCTCGGGGTCGTCGATGAAACTCGCGGTAGACGTCGACGTCGACGTCGACGTCGTCGCGCGGAAGCACGTCTCGATGAACGTCAGCGCGGGCGCGGCGCGGTCGGCCGCCTCCGCCGCGCGGCACTCCAAACACGCGGCGCGGAACGTCTCCGGGGACGCGACGCGGAGGGCGCGCGACGCGTCGACGCCGATCCACGACGCGTTCAGGACGTCCGCGCACGTCTCGAACAGCGCGCGCGCGAGGGCCACGTCGTCGTCGCTCGTCGGTAACGTCCGAGACGCGGCGGTTATGACCTCCAGGATCGCCTCCCGCGTCCGAGGCGTCGCGCCCGCGCCGACGTCGCGCGCGACGGCGGCGGCGACGGACAACGCGGCGACGGCGAGCGAACGCGGCGTCGTTCCCGGCGTCGTTCCCGGCGGGAGCGGCGCCCCCGCGTGGTGCCCTCCTACGAAGAGCCCGCGCGCGGCGGCGAGCGCCGCGGACTCGTGCGCTTGCTCGCGCGCGCGCGGCCGCGCGCGCGTCAGCCCGATCCAGAGGTCGCGACACCCGCGCACGACATCCTCCGCGGCGTCCCTCGCGCCGCCGCCGCCGCCGCCGAGGGTCCCGCTCGCGATCGCGTCCCTCGCCATCGCGGCGACGCTCGTGGACGTCTCCCACATCGCGCGGAGCGCGTCGTCGGACGCGCGCGCCAGCGCGCCCTCGGCCGCGAACGCGCGAGACAAAACCTTCAGCTCGAGAGCGCACGTACGCGCGTCGCCCGCGGCGACGGCGGCGCCGAGGCGACGCAACGGCGCCGCGACCAACGCGTCGACGACGCCGCCAACCTCTTGGCCGAGTCGCGTCGCGACGACGCACAGCGCGGAGACGATCGCGACGCGGTGCGGCGTCGGCAACGCGCCGCCGCTCGACGCGATCGAAGCGGCGCGGTCCAAGCACGGCGCGACGGCACGCGCGGCGTCGTCGCCGGGCGCCTCCGCGGCGGCGCGAATCGTCGTCGCCGCCGCGTCCGCCGCGACCGACGCGACGGCGACGTCGTCCGCGTCCGGTCCGGAGAACGTCTCCATCGCATCGAGGAGGAACTCGAGCGCGGGCGCGAGGAACGGCGCGCGTCGCTCGCGCGAGACGACGCGCGACAGCGTCGCCGCGACCGCGACCGCCCTCGCGGCGACGAGCGGCGCGCACCCTCGAGGGCCGTTCTATACGAGCGAATGTCGGGGTGGAGTTGAAAGGCGTCAGTTGAAGTTGAAAGGCGCGGGGGGCGGGTATTGAAAGCGAGGTGTGGGAGGAGAGAAACGACGGCAAAAGTCCTTAAGGATCGGCGTTCACCACGCCGACGCGGTCGTATGGGAACCAGTGTGAGATAGAACGCGCCTGACATCCAGCGGCGCCGGCGCGGACGACCGTCCACCCGATCGGAGACGTCACGAGCGCCCTCGTAAGCGCCTCTACGTGCGCCGGCCGGCCGGGCGCGACGTCGACGTCGTACTCCGGCTCGGACGCGAGCGGGTACCCGCAGCACGCGAGCGCGACGAGCGCGGCGCGCGCGTTCTCCCACCCGCGATGCTCCGGCGGCGGACCCACCGCCGCCGCCGCGCCTTCCAACGCGTCCACGACGACGCGAAGGAACGCGGGGGAGCCCATGGCGTCGTGCGCGGCGGCGATCGCGGTCTCGAGCGGACCGCGCGCGCGCGCGAGATCGAGCGCGTCGTCGTCGTCGATGTCGCACGTCGGGCCGAGGGGCGTCGCGTCTGAGTCCGTCGCGGCGGCGGCGGCGGCCAACGCGGCGGCGCGCCAGCTCGCGCCCGCGGTCCTCGCGCTCCGACGCAGGACGCTGCCGAGCACCCTCTCGCACGCGGTTCGCCCGCGCTCGTCCCCGAGCGCGCTCGCGAGCCCGCCGCGCCCGGGGCGCCACGGCGCGAGCGCCGCGGACGCCGCCGCCGCGTCCCCTCTCTCCGCCGTCGTCAGAAGCCACTCCAACGCGTTTCCGAAGGAGGAGCCTATTCCTCCTCCTCCTCCTCCTCCTCCTCCTACTCCTCCTCCGGCGCGCGCCGCGAACGCCGTCGTCTCCGCGCCCGCGACCGCGGACGCGATCGCCGTCGCCGCGCGAATTCGCGCCATCGCGTCGTCGCCGTCGTCGCCGTCGCCGTCGCCGCCCAGGAAATCCCAGCCGGCGTCGAGCGCGCCCCCGGCGGTAAGAGCGCCGCACGCGTCCTCCAGGACGTCCATCACCGCGCGGACCGCGTCCGCGCGACTCGGGAGAGGATCCGTCGCGCGCATGAGCTCCTCGAGCGCCTCCGTCGCCGCGCGAACGACGCGCGCGTCGCCGCCCCACGCGCCGCCGACGGCGCCGAGGACCAGCGCGTTAAACAACGCGCCGCGGTCGGCGAAGAGTTCGCTCAGCGTGACGCCCGCGGGGTGCCACGTCCGCAAGCACGTGAACGCGCTCGATACGAGCGCCACGACGACACTAAATTCGTTACCATTAACGTCCGACGCCGCCGCCGCCTCGCCGCAGCTCGTCAGGATCGCTTCGAGGACCCACAGCACGTCCTCGAGCGCGTCTTGCATCGCGCGCGTCGTCGCCGACGCGTGCGCCCTCGGGCGGTGGAGCCCCTCCTCCGCGGCCGCGACGAGCAACGCCACCGCCGCGGGCGCGTCGACGCCGACGCCCGCGGCGGTCGCGTCCTCGCCGCCGCTCCAGCCGCCGTCGCCGTCCGGCGCGGCGACGTCGATCGCGCGCCGGACGAGCGCGGCGAGCGTCTCAGCGCCCCCGGCCGCGGCGACGGACGCCGCGAGCGCGGCGAGGTGCGGGCCCATCGCGGGGTCCCATCGCGACGTCGCGGGGTCGCTTGGCAGCATCATCGCGAGGAGCTCGCGCGTCATCGCCGTCGCGTCCGCGGTGGAGAGCGCGAACCCGTCCGAGCGCGCCTTGGCGCGCAGCATCGACGCGCCCATCGCGCGGACGCGCGGCTCGTCGGATCCGACGACGAGGAGCGCTCGGCCGACGCGCCATCCGTCGGGCGACGCCTGCGCGGCTCGCAGGTGCGCGTCCGGCGGCGGGCCCACGACCCGGGGTCTGATGACCCGGGGACGGCGCAGAGGACGCGCGCGGCGGCGACCGCGGCGGCGACCGCGTGGTCGCCGCCGACCGGCGCCGCCATGCGCCGCGTGCGTCGATGTGACGCGCGCGACGTAACAACGCGGTTTTTTTTAGAGAGAGCCTCTGAAGTCACAGATCCTCGCGCGATGGCGGCCGCGGCGACGGCGGCCGCGGCGTCGGCGCCGTCGACGCGGCCAGGGCGTCGAGCGGCGACGCCGCGCGCGTCGAGCGCGCTCGCCGCCGCGCGTCGCCGCGGCGCCGCGCTCGTCGTCCTGACGTGCTGCCTCGCGTCCGCGTCCGCGGCGGACGACGGCGAGCGATGCGAGTCGTCGTCGTCGTCGTCGTCGTCGTCGTCGTCCTCCTCCTCCCCCGACGTCTCCAAGTCCGCGCCCCGCGCGGCGCTCGCCGCGGACGACGCGACGACCGCGCTCGCGCTCGTGGAGAAGAACGCGCTGTCGCCTCTGATGGACCGCCTCAGGACGCCGACGCGCACGTTCATGTATCCCTCTCTCGGCGACCGCGGCGTCGTCCTCGCGTTCGATCAGCGGTGGGACGAGCGCGGCGCGGGCACGGGCGCGGCGGTGTGGGAGTCCGCGGAGAGGCTCGCGACGTACATCGCGTCCTCCGGCGCGGCGTCCGCGCTGCGCGCGCACCCGATGCGTCTCCTCGGGAAAAAGGAGGGCGACGACGGCGACGACGACGACGACGACGACGATGACGCGACGGCGACGACGTGGTGGACGGGCAAGCGCGTCGTGGAGCTCGGCGCCGGGCTCGGACTCGCGTCCACCGTCGCCGCCGCCGTCGGCGCGTCCGCGTACTGCACGGACGGCGACGCGAAGGTCGTCGCGATGTGCGCGGCGAACGCGGCGAAGAACGCGGCGGCGGTAAAGGGAGCGGTGAAGGGCGGCGGGGAGGTGACCCCCGCGCGTTTGCGATGGGGCGACGCGAAGGACGAGGCGGCGGCGGTCGCGTGGCTCTCGCCGGCGCCCGCCGCGGACGTCGTGCTCCTCGCGGACGTCGTCTACGGCGAGCACCCGGACGCGTGGGACGCGCTCGCGGGGACGCTGGCGAAGCTCAGCGGTCCGAGGACGGTCGCGATGCTCTCGCACACGCGCAGAGGGAACGGACGCGGACAGCGCGCGTTTTTCGACGCGTTGGAGACGCGCGGGTTCGAGACGAAGGTCGTGGAGCGGTGGCGCGGGGACGAGGACGGAGGACTCGCGTCGCTGACGGTGCTGTACGCGATGTGGCGGCGCGCGTAGTGTGGTTGGTTTATTAGAGTTTCTTTATTTAGGGGGTTTCTTTTAGGGATGACAGACCTGGTTGGTGTACTGTACTACTCGTCCGGCAACTCCACGCCGCTCGCCTCCGCTTGCCGCGCCAACTCCGTGTACGACACCCCCCGGCGCGCGGCGAGCTCCCGCAACATCTTCTTGGTCATCACCTGCGCCTCGACGACGTCGTTCTCCGGCGCCGCCTCCGCGTCGACCGCGTCCACGCTCGCGCCCACGACCCCGGACGCCGTCATCGGGTTCGGTCGCGAGCTCGGCGGCTCGTCGATCGGCGGCGGCGGCGGCGGCGCGCGCTCCGCGACCGCGGCGGGCGGCCGCTCGAAGATCCCCCCGGGCGGCGCGGGCGCGGGCGCGGGCGCCGCCGAGATGTTCGAAGAGAAGTCGGCGGCGGACTGTGACTGTGACTGTCGCGCGGACCACGCCACGGGGTCAACCTCGCGCGTGCCGTCCTCGTCGAAGTCGTCGGGCGGGTCGAAGTCGTCCTCCCGCGGCGGTTCTCTCGCTCTCGTCGCCGCCGGCGACGGCGCGTCGCCGCCCTCGTCGTCGTCGTCGTCGTCCTCCCACTCGAATCGCTCGACGCCGTCCTCTGCCTCCTCGTCCAGGCGAATCTCCATCCCGTCTTCCTCAAGGACGTCGCGCACGGTGTCCTCCAACGTCGGCCACCCCGCCGCGTCCGGCTCCGGGGTCGCCCCGCCCGACACCGCCTCCGCCGCCGCCCTCGCCCGGGCCTTTCGGACGTACTCCTCCTTCAGCTTCTCCAGATGCGCCTCGTTCAGACGCACGCGCTCGTCCCTCGCGCGCGTCGCCGCCGCGTCGTCCGCCGCGGCCTGGTCCTGGCGCTTGATCTCTCGCGCGACGATCTCCTCGACGCTCAGCCCCTCCCTCCGCGCTTCTCTCTGAAGCTCGCGGAGCTCGCTCGCGACGCGCTCGCTCGGGAACTGCTCGCGGAAAGTCTTCCTCCGCCTTTTCTCCTCGCGCGACTCCTTCACCGCGGTCGCGAGCGCCTCCCCGAGCGTCTTCTCCGCGTTGTCCGACGTGATCACCGCGGTCAACAGCCTCGGGAGCCCCCGGCGTTCGATCGCGGAGACGACGCACGCCATCTCGCCGCGGTCGAGCCCGCTGAAGATCACCGCGCGCTGCGACCCGAACTCGCCGCCCTGGTTGAACCGCTCGCTCACGCGCGGGGACTCCCAGTCGGGTTCCGGGAGCGACAGCGCGTCGCTCAGCGGCCGCGCGAGGTGCGCCTGCGGGACGGGGATCACCGGGACGTCGTGCCCGCCGAGCTCGTCGAGGAGCTCTCGCACGCGCGGCAGCTCCTCGGCTCTGAACCCGGCGAGCATCACCGCGGGCGGGCCCTCCGGTTCGCCGTCGACGTCCAGGTACGGATCGTTAAAGCCGAGTCGCGCGGCTTCTTCGGACGGCGTCAGGTCCGCGGCCACGCTGGCGCGAAGCTTCGGATCGTCGTCGTCGTCCCGAGAGAGATCCTTCCTCGTGTCGTCGAGGTCGAACACCTCCGCGGCCACCTTCGCGGTGATCTCGTCGACTTCGATCCCCTCCGGCGGCGTGTACGTGAGCCGCGCCGTCTCCTCCCCGTCGTCGTCGTCGTCGTCGTCGGAATGATGACTGCGATTCCACCCGGGCCCCTCGAACGAGTCCGCGAAGACGTTCTCCTCGCCCTCCTCCTCCCACGTCACGCCCGACTCCTTCCACTCCTCCTCTTCCAACACCGCGAACGGATACGTCGGCTGCGCGCTCTTCAGCGCGGCTTCGATGTCCTCCTGCGTGGCGTTCGGGTTCTTCTCGAGGTTCGTCTCCCAGTCGTCGTCGAAGAATCGCTCGTCGTAGCCGGTCGCCGCCCACTGCTTTTCCATGTCCGCGACCCACCCGTCCTTCGGTGGGTCGATCGGCTTCCCGTTCGCGCCGATGATGCGCCCTTGGTCGTCGCGCTTGAACTCGAAGAAGTCGCCCGCGGTCTCGGAGTCCTTCTCCGAGGAGGAGGAGGAGGAGGAGGACGACGACGACGGTTTCGGCGCGGCGGCGGGGCGGATTCTCGACATTCTCCTCGTTCGCGTCTGGCGGCGGATCGACGACGTCGTCACTTCGCCGCCGCGTCGCGAGGGACGACCGCGGGGGAGGACGCGAGGGGCGCGGTGCCCCGGCGCGAGCGCGAGCGAGGCTGTCGCGCTCGCGGCCATGATCGCGATGCGCCGACGCGGGCCTTCTAGCGCGGTGCTGTGATGACGACGGAAAGCGCAAAAAGCGAACGAAATATCGCGAAATTGCCGCCGGCTCAGATGCGGTCAATTGATGTTTTTCACCCACCTCTCGGTTTCAATATTTGATCGCGTACCTTTTCAACTGACCGATGAACACGTTCGTCTGGTCACCCTCACGCGTCCAGCCCCCGCCCCGGTGCCGACCGCGGCCGTCGTTTCGGTCAACGACGACGATCTATCAGTCTGTCCCTTCATTCCCGCCGCGCGCGCGCCGAGCGAGTCGCCCCCCCTCGGGCGCGATGGCGATGAAACGCAACCGCGTCCGTCTCACGGACGACGAACGACGGAAGTTCGACGACGTCGGGCTCGACGACATCAACGCGATGACCGACCCCGCGACGCTGCACAAGCTCATGCAGTACATGGAGTGCGTCCGCCTCCGCGTTCTCCCGCGCGAACCGATCGATTTCGATCGTCGCCGAACGAAGATCTCTTCCGTCTCGACGCCTCGCTGACCATCCCTCCCTCCCTCCCTCCCTTCCTTCGCCGCCGCAGAGAGGAAGGGTTCCCGCAGACCGCGAGCGTGGTGAAGAACCGCCTGATCGCCCTGGGCGCGAAGAAGCCGGACGCGGTCGTCGATTCGGAGACGGAAGCGGACGCGGCATCGTTCGCGGAAGATCTCGTTCGATGGACGAACGACCTGAAGGCTGCGGACGTCGCGGACGCGGCGGAGCCGACGTTCGTGCGCGCGCGCGACCGCGACGGCGACGGCGTCGCGCCGATCCGCTGCATCCCGACGACGACCGTCAACCCCACGGGCGCGGACGAGGCGGCGAAGAAGAGGGCGAAGGACGACGCCGAGAAATCGGACGATGGAGAAGGTCGGACGCGTTCTATCTTCACACTGGTCCCCATACGACCCCGTCCGCGTGGTGAACGCCGTTTCTTAAGGACTTTGCCCGTCGCATCTCTCCGCCCACCCCTCGCTTTCAATACCCGGCCTCGACGCCTTTCAACGCCGCTTCTGACGCCATTCAACTCCACCCCGACGTTGGCTCGCGTAGGACGTCCGGTTCCCGAGGAGCTCTCCGAAGCGGAGTCGATGCTGTTCGGCGCGTCCGGTCTGACCCCGGATGACTCCGAGGACATGTCCGTCGCGAACACCGCCGTGGACGTGAAGAGGACGCTGAGAGCGATGGAGGGCGCGACGGCGCGCGAACGGCGTTGGGTCGCGACGCGCGAAAAGGAAAAAGGCAACGAGCTGTTTAAAGCGCGCGAGTACCGCTCCGCGATCGAGGCGTACGGGCTCTCCCTCGCGCTCGACCCGTCCTCCGCGGCGACGCGATGCAACCGCGCGGCGGCGTACATGAAACTGAAGCGATGGCACGACGCGATCGCGGACTGCGACGCGGCGATTAAATCGGACGGCGCGTATTTCAAAGCGTACGCGAGACGAGCGGCGGCGGCGCTCGAGACGGGCGCGGACGACGACGCGCGAAGGGCGCTAGACGACCTCGCCGCCGCGGACGCGATCGAGCCGGGGAGCAAGGAGATCGAGAAGTTGAGGCAGCGCGCGCTGCGCGCGGTGAACGACGCGGACCGGGGGAAGATGAGGCGGATGACGATCGCGGAGGTGGAGGACGACGACGACGACGCCGACGACGAGGAGACGACGACGACGAAGCGATCGTCATCCGCCGCCGACGCGGGCGGCGACGACGCGTCGTTCATTCCCAGCGAGACGTTCGCGGGCGCGAAGCCCGGGTACTACTTCCGCGACGACGCGCGAGGCGCGGGGTACTACCGCGACGAAAACGGAAACAGAGCCGAAACCGAACCCAAAACAACAACCAAAACCAAAACCAAAACCAAAACCAAAGCCGCCTCCGCGGAGAAGCCGACGACGAACGCGTTCTCGTTCGACAAGAAGAAGAAGACACCGACGCCCGCGACGACGGCGACGACGCCCGCGGAGGCGGCGAAAGCGCGCGGGAACGAGCACTTCAAGAGGAAGGAGTTCGCGCGCGCGAAGGCGGCGTACGACGAGGCGATCGCGTCGGACCCCGGCATGGCGACCGCGTTTTGTAACCGCGCCGGCGCGAGGCACCACCTGCGCGATTACCAGGGCGCGGAGGAGGACGCGACGAGAGCGATCGAGATCGAGACGGCGTACAGCAAGGCGTATCACCGCCGCGCCGCCGCGAGGAGGGCGCTCGGGAAGAACGCGGACGCGCTGAGCGATTACGACAGCGCGATTGAAACCGCGAGCGCCGGCGGCGGCGGGTCGAACGTCGCGGATTTGAAAGAAGAGAAGGCGTCGCTCATCGACGACATGAAGTTCGAGAAACTGAAGCCCGCGCGTCAGGGCCCGATGGTTTTCGAGGAGATCGAGGACGAGGCCCCGGAGCCGGTCGTCGAGGAGGAGGACCTCGCGCCGCCGCCGCCCGAGCCGTGGCCGACGTCGACTCTGACGGACGACGACGACGACGCCGCCGCCGCCGCGGAGACGACCGCGTCGTCAGAGACCGAAACCGGCCGTCGAAGGCTCGCGATCGAGGAAGACGACTCCAGCGACGACGAGGACGACGCGCCGTCCGCGTCTGCGGCGCCCGCGGCGCCGCCGAAGACCCCGGACTCGAGCTCGCGGCGGAAGATCCCAATCGTGGAGGACGAGGACGACGACGACGACGACGAAGCGACGACGACGACGACGACGACGGAGACGCGGGGGAAGAACGGCGACGGCGACGGCGACGGCGCGGACGCGGACGCGGCGGCGAAGATGAAGCGCACCGCGGACGACGCGTTCAAACGCGGGGACATGCGCGCGGCGTGCGACTTATACACCGCCTGCCTCGCGTCCGCGTCGGCGTCCTCTTCGTCCGGCGGCTCCAGCGTCGCCGCCGTCAAGGTGGCCGCGCTCGCGAACCGCGCGGCGGCGAGGTTAAAGCTGGAAGACTACGCCGGCGCGGAGAAAGACGCGAGCGACGTGCTCGAGATGGACGGCGCGCACGTCAAGGCGCACCACCGCCGCGCGGCGGCGCGGGTCAAGCTCGGTCGAGTCCACGACGCGTTAGTCGACTACGCGGTCGTTCGAAAAGCGTTCCCGAGGCATAAAGGGGTCCTGGCGGAGATCGAGGAAGCGGAGGCGCTGGCGGCGGCCGCGCCGGCGCCGACGCCGACGCCGAAGCCGAAGCCGAAGCCGGCGGCGGCCGCGGAGCCCCCGTCCGCCTCCGCCGCGGAGATCGCGGAGCTGAAACAGAAGGGCAACGCCGCGTTTGTGCGCGGGTCGCACCGCGAAGCGATCGAGCATTACGCCGCCGCCGTCCACCTCGCGACGAGAGCGAACGACGACAAGACCGCCGCGATCCTTCTCGCGAACCGCGCGGCGTCGCGCCTCAAGCTCGGCGAGTACGCCGCCGCGCGCGAGGACGCGTCCGAGGCGATCGCGCGCGATCCGAAGTACGTCAAGGCGTACCACCGACGCGCGGCGGCGAGGAGCGGCTTGAAGGATTTCGAAAACGCGTTGGAAGATTACGAGGTCGTCGTCAGGGCGAACCCGGGGAGCGAGACGCTGAGAAACGAGGTCAACGCGTGCATGCAGCGCGCCGCGGAGGCGATGCTCGGCGGGATGGACCTGGGGTCGCTGAGCGGGGGAGGCGGCGACAGAGCGGCGTCGAGCGCGAGCGCGAAGAAGGCGGTGGTCGTCGAGGCGGACAGCGACGACAGGCGCGTTCTATACACTGGTCCCCATACGACCCCGTCGGCGTGGTGAACGCCGATCCTTAAGGACTTTTGGCGGCGTCTCTCCGCCCAGGGTCCCTCGCTTTCAATCCCCGTCCTCGACGCCTTTCAACTCCAACCGACGCCTTTCAACTCCACCCCGACGACGACAGCGACGACGACGAGGATCCCCCGCCGCTCGCGGCTGAGGCGCCGACGCCGACGCCGGTGGAGACGACGGATCCGGATCCGCCGTCCGCGAGCGGACGCACGCGCATCGCGATCGTCGAAGAAGACTCCTCGGACGACGACGACGACGAGACGACGACGACGACGACGGAGGAAGCGTCGAAGACGACCACCGCGGACCCCGCCGTCGCCGCGGAGGCGAGCAAAGACCGAGGCAACGCGCTGTTTAAATCCGGCGACTTCAAAGCCGCGGAGGCGGCGTACACGGAAGCGATCGCGGCGGTCCCCGCGAGCGCGGCGTACCTCGCGAACCGCGCCGCCGCGCGCCTCAAACTCGGCGACCACGTCGGCGCGGAGCTCGACGCCTCGAGCGCGATTTCCATCGACCCGGCGCACGCCAAGGCGCGGCATCGACGCGCGATCGCGCTCGTCGCGCTCGGACGTCACCGCGACGCGTGCGAGGAGTACGCGCACGTCGTGAAGGCGTTCCCGGGGCACAAGGGCGTAGAGGCGGAGGCTGCCGCGGCGAGAGCGAGCGCGGACGTGGAGGAGATGACGGAGAAGGCGGCGGCGATGAAGTCGCTCGCGGAGGAGAGCGCGTCGAAATTCGCCGCGGCGACGGCGACGGCGGCGGCGGCGGCGGAGACGACGACGAAGGAGACGAAGAGAGAGAAGAACGCGGAGGAGGCTACCGAGTCGCCGAAGCCGAAGCCGAAGGCGTCGTCTCCGAAGACGAAGACTCCGGTCACGAAGGACGACATCGACGCGAAAGCCGCGGCGGCGGCGGCGCTGCTTCGAGAGAAAAAATCCACGCGACGCGGCTCCGGAGGCGCCGCGCCCGCGAAGACCGCGACCGAGTTCGAGCGCGGCTGCCGGACGTTGCGAGGCAAACCGGAGGCGCTCAGCGCGTTCATCTCCGCGCTGTCCGTCGCGGACGTCAAGCGCGTCGTGAAAGAGAGCGTCTCTAACGTCATGCTCGGCGCCTTCGCGGAGGCGGCGGACAAAGTCTGGATACCGGCGGGCGACGTCGAGAAGTTTAGCGAGTACGCCGCCGCGGTGGCGGCGTTGCCTCGGTTCGCGTTCAACGCGCTGCTGATGTCCACGGCGGACAAGGCGGCGATGACCAGGGCGTTCGACGCCGCGGGCGCGGACGAGCGGACCGCGGAGACGCGGAAGCTGTGGAAGTGTTAGAGGTATCGAAAGTATGGTATCTACACAGTACCTTCAACCGACCAGACTGAACGCCGCCCACCCAGCTCGCGTCCACCCGTTTCCGTCCCCCCCGTTCGTTCGTTCGTTCGTTCGCCGTTCGCTCGTCTCGCCACCGTCGCTCGTTCGCACGCCGCCGCCGCCGCCGCCGCCGCCGCCGTCGCGTCCTCTCCTCCTCTGTGCTCTCAACCCGCCTCCCCTGGCCCGCCGCCGCCGCCTCCGCCTCTCGCGCGCCATCCATCATATCTCTCACCCGGGTCTCTCCGCCGCAAGTCTCTCTCACCCGAGCATGAACACGACGAACCGCATCGCGTACTCCGCGAACGTCACGGGCAGCAACAGAATGTTCAGCGGGAACGGCAGCGAGTACCCGGACCAAAACTGCGACCAAAACCCGACGAACGCGAGCGCGAAGACGCACGCGTTGAACACCCGCCCCTTCTCGTCGATCGCCGTCGGGTTCAGATACCCCCGCCTCGTGGCGTACGTCAGCGACCCTCTCGCGAACATCTGCGCGCCTCTCGTCGCGCTGTGGAACGCGCTTATGGACATCTGAAGGAACCACGCGATGACGAAGCCGCACAGCTGGCAGCCGTACCGGAGCCCGCACGGGACCCACTTCTTGTACTCCGACGGCGTGAGCTCCAGGAGCGCCGGCTCCGCGTGCGTTTGCACCGCGTTGTGCGCCATCTCGCCCACCGTGGAGCCGATCGTGACGCACGCGGCGAAGCGCACGCGCAGCGTCGCGACGACGGCCATCAGCCCGCCGTTGATGGCGACGAGCGCGTCGGTCACGAGGTCCGGGTCCACGGCTTTCGCGACGACGGCGGCTTTTCGAACCGCGAGCGCCCTCGCGTCGATCTGCTTCACGTCCGCGACGCCGTCGCCGTCCGCGTCGACTTCGTCGTCCTTCTTCGACGCCGCCATCGCGACGTCGTAGGAGTGCTTCAGCTTCTTCAGCGCGATCTTCGTGTCGTCGAAGCCGATGAGACGGTACGCCTCCACGGCCGCGCAGAGCGTGAAGAAGTTCCCTCCGAAAAATACGAGGACGAAGCCGCACATCGCGGGGAGGAACTCCTCCGGGTGGTACGGCTTCAGGATCGTCGCGAGGTGGTTGAAGTACGCGACGAGCGCGATGACGTACGGCTCGATCGTCGCGATCGTCTGCGAGAGGAGCGCGAACAGCGGCGTCGTCTTTTCGAGCATCGGACGCATCAACGTCGCGAAGCGCGTCGCGGAGATCGCCGCGGCGCCGCCGACGGGCGCCGCGGATTTCTTGCCCGCGGTGTCCGGGGTCGAGCCCGCGGCGGCGGTGGAGACGGGGATCGCCATCGCGGTGTTCGACGGACGGCGAGCGCGCGGCGCGTCGTCCGAGTTATGCGAGGAAGACGCGCCTCCTCGGATCTCACGAAGGGCCGCAGGGATCGTAAAAATATCTCGCGTGCTGATGCTGTGATGTCCGTTTCAACGCGCGCTGCGAGAGCGACCACATCTTAACATCGCTCCGCGCGCCGCGCTCGAGGACCCCGCGCCGCGCCGTCGCGATGCCGCCTCGGAAGCCGCCCTCCGCGCGCGCCGCCGCCGCCGCCGCGAGGCCGAAGTCGCAGTACAAGCAGATCGACAAGCGCAAGTACGACAGGCGCGCGCTCGACCTCGCGGACGACGCGGAGCGGACTCGCGGACGCGTGCACGCGTCGGACGCCGCGCGCGTGTGGCACGACGTCCACGACGGCGGTCGCGTCACGGACATCGAATACGCGACGCTCGCGAGGATCGCGATGGACGGGATGTACAAGATGACGAGGGGCGTGACGACGTTCTTCCGCGACAAGGTGAGCGCGCATCGGCGATGGAGAACGCTGCGGCGGACGGTCGAGTTCGTCGCGCTCGCGAAGGCGGGCGCGAGGCGCCATCGTCGAAACGAAGACGAAGACGAATTCGAAAACGAACGCGAACGCGAACGCGGGGGCTGGGAGCCGACGTCGACGCCGGCTCGCGCCGCGCGCGCGGCGTGGCAGCGGATCCTCCCCGCGCTCCTCGCGCTCCTCGCGACGCGCGCGATCGTGACGGCGACGGCGGCGACGGGGTCGCCGCCGCGCGCCGTCGCGGGCGCCGCCGCCGCCGCCGCCGCCGCCGCCGTCCTCGTCCCCGCGTTGATCGCGACGTGGGTGCGTTCTATATCACACTGGTCCCCATACGACCGCGTCGGCGTGGTGAACGCGATCGATTCCTTAAGGACTTTATCTCCCGGCGCATCTCTCCGCCCAGGGTCCCTCGCTCACAATCCCGGCGCACCTCGACGCCTTTCAACTCCGCTTCTGACGCCTTTGAACTCCTCCCCGACGACGCTTTCTTCGTACGGACCCTCGACCCTCAGGCGCTGGAGTTCATCAGGCTGTCGCCGTGGAGTCCGGTGAGGTTGCCGCCGGGGAGCCTCGCGGCGCGCGTCTGCGACGTCGTCCTCGTCGCGGACGAGCGGGAGCGCGTCCACGGTCTCGCGCGGTGGACGCTCGCGGCGTGGCTCGCGTGCGTCGCGTTTCCCGCGGATTGCGCCGTCGCCGCGGTGGCGATTTCTGGATCCATGAAATGCCTGTTCGGCGGAGACGAGGGAGGCGCGTCCAGGAATCGGAGACTCGCCGTCGCGTGCGTCGCGTTCGCCATCACGTGGGCGCTGCACGGCGCCGTTTTCGTCGGGATGCCGCGATCGCCGCCTATTCCGCCGCAGCCGTTGCCGCCGGCGCCGCCGCCGGCGTCGTTCGCGGACGCCGTCGCCACGAGCGCGTGCATGCTCGTCGCCGCGTCCGTGGGCGCGGCGGCCTCGATGACGTCGGGAACGACCGGGGTGGGGGGAGTCGCGCGAAACGCCGGGATGGTGATCGAAACGCCGGGCGCGTGGGCGTTAGCGGCGGTGTCCGGAGTCGTCGCGGCGGCGGCGGCGGCGGGCGCGGACGAGGCGGCGGCGACGGTGCGAAATTCTAGATCCATGCGTAGCGTGGTTCGCGACGCCGCGAGCCGCGACGCGGTCGCTCCGTTAGTCATCGCGGGAGTGGCGTACGTCTCCAGGGGGGTCGTGCTCGGGTGGGCGTGACGAAGGACGGAGGGGGGCGAGGAGGTCAGACTATGACGCGGCGACGGGCGAAGAAGCGGCGACGATCGAAGAGAACGTCGCGAGCGGGCCGCTCGCTGTGAGTTGAACACGACTGGACGACGAGACCGCCGCGAGTCTAGCTATAAGAACATACACACTACGTGTACTACGAGTACACGAACACGTACGCGTCCACTCAGCTCGGCGGGTTAGTTAGGTCAACTTCTTGAACAACAGAAACCGCCGGTCCAAGTAGAACCACGGATCCTCCGAGTGAAACGCGTACCCGGCGCGTTCGTACAGCTTCTTCGCGCTCGGGTTGTCCACGTTGACGTGCAGCCATAACTCATCGTACCCCCACATCTTCGCCACTCGCTCGCTCTTCTCGATGATCGCGCTCGCGACGCCCTGCCTCCGCGCCTCCGGCGCGACCGCGACGTTCGCGAGGTAGGCGCGGTAGGGACGCGACGTCGGGAACGGCGGCGGGAACGGCGCGTCCGGAACGCACGCCTGCAGTGTCGCCGACGCGACGATCTCCCTCCCGCAAAACTCGCCCTCGCCCGCCGACGGCGGCCTCTCGCTCTCGTCGTCCGCACGCCCCCCGCCCCCTAAACCCCCTTCCTCCATCACGAGGCCGGTCGCGACCCCCCCCGGGACGACCGCGTCGACGACGATCTGCATCCACTGCCGCGCGTGTCGCCGCCGGCGATACTCCGCATCCGGCGCCCGGCGCGCGTCCTCCATCGCCGACGCCGTCTCGTCCGCGATGCGCGATCGCATCTCCGTGAGCTGCTCGGTCGTCAGCGCGTCCACGCTCGTGCGCGTGCGCTGCAGCGCCTGAATCTCTCGCGCGGTCGCGCGCGCGCGCGCGCGGCCGAACTCCGCGCGCGTCGCGTTCGCCGCGCGGCGTTTCTCGCGCTGGCACTTGACGACGACGCCGTTCAGGTCTTTGATCATCGCTCGCTCGTAGGACGCTTCCAGGAGGTCGCCGATCGCGAGAAGCGCGGCGCCAGCCTCGGTGGGGAGCGGGATCGCGATCTCTTTGAACACCGCGGCGCACAGCGTCGCGATGCGCGGGACCTCGTCCTCGTCCCTGAGGATTCGCACGCGCACGTCCGAGATGTAGGAGGACGACGGCGACGGCGCGACGACGGCGTCGCCGGCGGATCTCTCGGAAGACGACGACGACGACGACGACGACGACGACGACGTCTCCGCCGCGCCGTCGACGGACGACGACGCGCGGAGGCGGCGGACGGGAGGCGCCGACGGCGCCATCACGCGCGTCGTCGCGCGCGCGCGGCCGCGCGCGATCGACGCGCTCGGCGTCGGCGACGGCGCGGCGAGCGGCATGGCGCGCGTCGATGTACTGCGCGACGACGCACCGCAGCCGCAGCGCGCGTCGGCACGACAGCTGGCACTCGTGGACACGACCGTGACGTCGCCCGGCCGCGCGCACATCGCATCGCCCACGCGCGCTTCCTCGTCGTCGTCGTCGTCGCGCGCGTTCGGGGTTCCTTCCAGACCCCCACCGCGATGGCCGCCGCGATGGCCGCCGCGTCGTCGTCGTCGTCGCTCGCGGCGTCGCGCGTCGTCGCCCTCGCGTCGACGTCGTCGTCGTCGCCTCGATCGTTCCTCGCGCCTCGCGCCTCCGTCGTCGACGCGTCGGGTCTCCGTCGTCGTCGTCGCGTCGCGGAACGCCGTCGCGCCGCGCCGCGTCCTCTCCATCGCGACGCGGTCGCCGCGTCGTCGACGATCCGGACGTCGCCGCCGCCGTTCCCGCGCGCCGTCGCGCGTCGCGGCGGCGACGACCGCGTCGTCCGCGTCCGCGCGTCGTCGTCGTCGTCCCCCGGAGACGACGACGACGGTTCGAGCGCGTCGTCGGATGAGAAGACGCCGCCGTCGCGCCCCGCGGGCGCGGAGGTCGACCTCGGCGCGGTCTTCTCGCGGTTCAAGACGGTCGCGACGCCGTTCTGGGTGGACGATACGTCGTCGAAGAACGCGCGATGGCTGCTGGCGGGAGTCGTCGCGCTCACGCTCGGCACCACCGCCATCTCCGTCGGATTCAACTTTCTGGGACGCGACTTTTACAACTCAATCGCGGAGAAGAAACCGGACGATTTCGATCGCCTCCTCAAGACCTACATCGCCGCCATCGCGGGCGCGATCCCCGTGTTCGTGCTCAGGGACTACTACCAAGAGGTGCTCGTGCTGAAGTGGCGCGGGTGGATGACGGAGCGGTACGTGGAAAAGTACCTGGACAAACGAAACTTTTATCACATCCAAACCGGAAGCGTCATCGACAACCCGGACCAACGCATCGTGGACGACATCGCGTCGTTCACGTCGACGTCGTTGGGTCTGACGTTCACGCTCCTGAACGCCGGGATCGACCTCGTGAGTTTCAGCGGCATCTTATTCGGGATATACAAACCCCTCGTCGCGGTCCTGTTCGTGTACGCCGCGGGCGGCACCGTCGTCAGCGCGAAACTCGGGAAGCCGCTCGTGGGTCTCAACTTTACGCAAGAAGCGCGAGAGGCGGACTTCCGGTACGGCCTCGTGCGCGTCCGCGAGAACGCGGAGAGCATCGCGTTCTACGCCGGCGAGGCCGCGGAGCGAAGCGCGCTCGTCGGACGCCTGAGACGCACGCTGGATAACTTCGGCGACCTGCTCGTGGCGACGCGAAACGTCGACTTTTTCACGTCGTGCTACCGGTTCCTCATCCAGGTGCGTTCTCTACAAAAGCTTTTCACCCATACAGTAGCTCGGTTTCAACACTTGATTGCGTCCCCTTTCAACTGACCGATGAACTATTTTTGTATGGAATCGCCCTCAGTTCCTCCCCGCCGCGGTGGTCGCGCCGCTGTTCTTCAAGGGCGAGATCGAGTTCGGGGTCATCAACCAGAGCAGCAGCGCGTTCTCGCACATCCTAGGCGACGTCTCGCTGGTCGTGTATCAGATCGAGCGGCTCGCGTCGTTCAGCGCGGTGACGGATCGCCTGGGACAAATGACGGAGGTGCTCGACATCGGCGCCGCGGAGATGGTCTCCGCGCCGGGGGAGATTGGCAAGCGACGCATCACGCGCACGCCAGTAGTGGTGACGCCGCCAAGCTTGGGAGCGTTCGCGATGGGCGGCGCCGCGAGCGCCGCGGGCGTCGCCGCGACCGCGCTCGGCGCGGGACCGGGCGCGAGAGGAGGAGGAGGAGGCGGAGGAGGCGGCGGAGGAGGGCTCGACGGCGACAGCGGCGCGAGGTTGAAGCTCAACGCGTTGACGGTGCGTGCGCCCGGGCGCGCGGGCGCGGAGCGTCCGCCGCTCGTGGAGGGTCTCGACTACGAGCTCCCGAAGAGAGGGTCCGTGCTCGTGATGGGCCCGTCCGGCGCGGGGAAGACGTCGTTGCTGCGAGCGGTCGCCGGGTTGTGGGAGCAAGGCGACGGCGAGGTGATGTGGCGGAAACCGGAGACGACGACCCGGAAACAGGATCGGGAGCGCCTGGATCCAGAAAAGGCCACCACGTCCACCGCGGCGTCCATCGCGGAAAACAACGGGATGTACTTCGTCCCCCAGCGCCCGTACTTGGTCCTCGGCACGCTGCGACAGCAGCTGCTGTATCCGACGTGGGTGCAGACGACGCCCGCGCCCGGCGTCGGCGCCTCCAAGGTGGGCAGATTTCCGTTCGAAGAGAAGGCGTTGGAGATCGCCGGCGCGGACGACGCGGCGACGACTATCGCGTGCGGGATCGAGGGGTGCCCGCCGGAGCCGAGCGACGACGAGCTCCGCGCCGCGCTCGATAGGGTGAACCTGGGGTATTTGCTCACTCGCGGCGCGAACAACAACGGCGCGGGCGCGGGCGACGACGTCGGCGAAAACGTCGGCCTGGACGCCACCGGGGACTGGGCGTCGATCTTATCCCTCGGCGAGCAGCAGCGCCTCGCGTTCGCGCGGCTGCTGTTGACGGCCCCGCCCGTCGCGTTGCTCGACGAGGCCACGAGCGCGTTGGACGGGGATAACGAGGCGAAGATGTACCGCTTGCTGAGAGAGCTTCCGGACACAGCGTACGTCAGCGTGGGGCACAGGGCGTCGTTGTTGGGGTTCCACGACGAGGTTCTGAGGTTGGGAGGGGACGCGTCGTGGAGCGTGAGCGCCACGGACGCGGCGAAAGCGAGGGAAGCGTTAGCGGGCGAGCTCGAGGAGGTTTAGGGTCGAGGGGAGAAGACGTGAGGCGTACGCGCCGCGACAGATAGATGATTCAATTTTTTCATCTCATCGTCGTCCGCTCCGTCGCGCTTCAGCTCGGAGTCGTTCAAACTCCTCCGCGGTGATCGGATCGTCCACGCCGCCGTCGAACATCCCTCCTCCTCTCCCCCCGTTGAAGAACTCCCCGAACGGGTTCCCGCCGCGCTGCCGCGGCGGCGGCGGCGGCGGCTGGTCGTATTCGTATTCGTAGTACTCGTATTCGTCCCCGGGATACGGATACGGCGGCGGCGGCGGCGGCGCGCGTTCGCGTTCCCGGTACCGCCCCGACCGCGCCTCCTCTCGCGTCTGCTGCATCGGCGGCGGCGGCGGCGGTGGCGGCGGCGTCCCCCACCCCCTTCCTCGCCCGTCGTCGTAGAAGTCCTCGTCCAGCCAGTCGTTGACGCGTCGCGTCGCGCCCGCGAGCGGGCGGAACAGCCAGCCGTCGAACGTCTGATCCCTCCCGTACCGCTCCGTCCCCCCCCGCGGCGCGAGGGACCCCGATGGTCCTCCTCCGCCGCCGTCGCCGTTGAATCGCCGCGAGACGTTCTTCGTGAACTCCTGGTCCGCGCGTCTGGACATGTCGCGGTACCGCGCGAGCGACGCGCGGCGCTGCTCCGGCGTCACCGCGCGTCGACGCGACGCCTTCGCCGCCGCAATGCGCGCGCGCGCTTCGTTCTCCACCGCGGCCATCCGATCCCACTCGTTCCACCGCGACTTCTTCTCCTCGCGTCTGCGGTCGTACGCGTCGCGCCACTGCGCTTCCTCGCGAGCCGCGCGCGCCTCCTCCTCGGCGCGCCACGCCTCTTCCCGGCGCCGATAATCGTCGTCTTCGTCGCGTCGGGAGAAGAACGCCGAGTCTCTCGTCGTCGCGCCGCGCTCGCGGCCGTTCGCGGGGGGGTATCGCCCGCCGCCGCCGGCGCGGCATCGCGTCGTCGACGCCGCGCGGTTCGCGCGCGCGTTGGGCCGCGCCGGCGGCGCGACCGGCGCGACGAGTCTCGACGCGAGGCGCTGCATCGTCGCGCCGCGCGGAGCGCCAGTAAGTGCCCTCGACCGGCGGTGGCGGGGGTTTCCGGCAGAGGCTCTCAGCTCGAACTGGAAATCGCCGCACTGCGAGTCGCAAAACAAATTCGCGAGAGCGCGCGAGGCACCGCCCCGCTTCCCTCGTCCTCAGTCTCGCGCGCACCGCCGCAGACGCGCGTAAACCACCCACGGCCACCATGGGTGACATCCCCCCGTGCCCGACGATCTACGTCAACAACCTGAACGAGAAGATCAAGAAAGAGGGTGCGCGCGGACCGCCGTCGATCGAACCCTAAATTCGATCGACCGATCCGTCGAGACGACGAAGCGCGAGCGATCCGATCCGTCCGTCGTCGTCGTTCCGATTCGATCGCGGCCGCGTCCTCCCTCCGCCCGATCTGACGCCCCCCCCACCCCATCGTCGTCGTCCTCGTCGTCGCAGAGCTCAAGAAGTCCCTCCACGCGGTCTTCTCGCAGTTCGGAAAGATCATCGACGTCGTCGCGGTCAAGACGTACAAGCTGCGCGGCCAAGCCTGGGTCGTGTTCCAAGACGTCGCGAGCGCGACCGCGGCGATGCGCGCCGTACAGGGCTTCCCCTTCTTCGACAAGCCGATGAAGCTCGCGTACGCCAAGGCGAAGAGCGACGCGACCGCGAAGCTGGACGGGACGTACGACCCGTCCGCGCGCGACCCGGAGGCGCGCGCGAAGCGGAAGGCGGCGAGTCAGGCGGAGGAGAAGGCGTCGCAGGCGGCGAAGGCGGAGGCGGAGGCGAGAGGGGGCGGATCGGCGCCGATTCGAACGGATCCGTCCGCGCCGCCGAACGAGATCCTGTTCGTGCAGGGGTTACCGGGTGCGTGTTTTCGATTTCGTCTGTCCGTCGCGACGCTTCTCTGTTCGATCTCTTCCGCGCGTCGCCGCGAGGTCCGCGGCTGGCTCGAGCGACCCTCTCTTCGCCCCCGTCCGGTGATCGACCTACGACAACACCGATAAAACTGTCGGATCGAACGGTGACGAAAACACGCCGTTAGGACTGAGGATGGAAGGAACCCCGGAGGGGGATCCTCGGCGCTCGAACGCGGCGACCGACCGGACCGTCGCTTTTCTACCGTCGTCATCACTTTCGCTGACCACGCGCTCACCACTCACGCTCGCCAACCACCGCAGAGGCGACGACGGCGGCGATGTTGTCCATGCTGTTCCAACAGTTCCCCGGATTCAAGGAAGTGCGCATGGTGGAGGCGAAGCCCGGGATCGCGTTCGTGGAGTTCACCGCGGAGACGCAAGCTTCCGTGGCGTTACAAGGGTTACAAGGGTTCAAGATCAACCCCACGCACAGCATGACGCTGTCGTACGCGAAGAAGTAAAGCGAGACGAGATCGAACCGCGCGCGAGTGCCTATATACTAGCACGTTTAGGAGCCTTCCACGCTCGCGAGTCGTTCGTTTTCATCCGAGATCTTTCCTTATTACTTCCTCACGCAAAGGACGCGCGCGCTGCTGTTCCCGCGCACGCCTCGTCACTCACTTCAAGTGCTTGTCGAAGAACGCGATCACTCTATTCCACGCGAGCTTCACCTGCGCGTCGTTCCGCGGAGGAAACCCTTGCGTCTTTTCGCGGCTCTCCCAGTCGTCGTACGGCGCCGGCAGATCGTTCATGAACGCGTGACCGACGCCCTCGTACTCGATGACCTCGAAGTCTTCGTTCCCCGCCTTGGCCAAGTTCTCTCGCAGTCGCGTCGCCGCGGCCGGGTCGGAGAACCCGGCGAGGTTATCCAGCGCGCCGAAGTGCGCCTGGATCGGTTTCGTGATGGTCTCCGTCTGAGGGTCGTTCCATACGAGCGAACGTCGGGGTGGAGTTGAAAGGCGTCAGGTGGAGTTGAAAGGCGTCGAGGTCGGGGATTGTGAGCGAGGGGTGAGCGGAGAGAGACGAAGGCGAAAGTCCTTAAGGATCGGCGTTCACCACGCGAACGCGGTCGTATGGGAACCAGTGTTAAATGAACGCGCCTGACAGATCCCCGCGTCGGGCGTCCCGTAAAACGGCGCCGCGGCGGCGACGTCGTCGGCGTGCTGCGCGGCGATCAGCGTCAGCGCGCCGCCCATGCAGAACCCGATCGCGCCCACCTTGGGCGAGCCGGTCGTCTTCAGCCACGTCGCCGCGGCCGCGATCTCGTCCTTCGCTCTCGGCCAGTCCAGGTTGGTCATGAGGTGGTGCGCCTACGAGCGAGTGTCGGGGTGGAGTTCATAGGCGTCAGGGGTGGAGTTGAAAGGCGCCGAGGTCGGGGATTCAAAACGAGGGGTAGGCGAAGAGATGCGCCGGGAAAAGTCCTTAAGGAACGACGTTCACCACGCGAACGCGGTCGTATGGGAACCAGTGTGAGATAGAACGCGCCTCCTCGACGTTCACGCCGAGCTTTCCTCGGTACAGGTCCGGGACGAGGCATCGGTACCCGCCGCGCTTCGAGAGGTGCTGCGCTTGGAGCTTGATATTCTCGGTGACGCCCCACCACTCTTGGAGGACGACGACGCTCGGCGCGTTCGCGTCGCCGCAGACGTACCCGGTGATGGGCGCGTCGGCCGGGCCGAAGGACACGGACTCCATGATGCTTTTTTCGCTCTCGTCGTCGTTGTTAGCTTCTGGAGGTGATGGAAGTAGACGATCGATCCTCCTCGAGCGTCGCGCCGGAACCTTTTCGGCGACGGCGCGGGTCGCGGACGCGCGACGCGGGCGGAGCCGCGGGCGCGGGAGAGAAAGCTGCGGAAGAGGCGAGGCGCGCGCGATCGCGCGACGCTCGCGAGCGTGGAAGTGACGACGCGTCGCGCCGGTCGACGAATTCTTTCGTCACGAGTTCCGAGGAATATGTGAGATAAATCCACGCCACGTCAGCGTTCACTCCTCGCCCGCGCGCGACGCACGCCGCCGCGTCGAACCCGGGAGCGTTCGCGATCGCGCGCGCGCTCGTTGACCTTCGCGCGAGTTACTGTAGACACCCCGCCCGCGAGAGCATCCTTCGCACGTCGCGCGGAACGACTCGAAGAAACAAACGACGGAAACCATGGCGGCATCGAACGCCGAATCTGATAACGCGCCGGTAACGACCTCCGCGCCGCCTCCGCCTCCTCGCGTGCAAGCCCCCGCGAGGAAGCCGCCGCCGTCGACGGGGCCCTCCGCGTCCTTAAAGAATGAAGGCAAAGGCAAAGGCATCGCGGGGAAGATCTTCGGCTTCGTCCTCGGGACGTCGTCCACGACCGTCAGGCTAGACATGCAACGCCCAGCGTTCACGCGCGACCGCGCGCGACAGACCAATCACAACGGATGGGGCGACGGCCCCGCGGACGTCCGCGGCGAGAAGTCGGACGGACCCGTGCGTCACAACTTCAACGTCGAGCAGACGCGACTCAAGGTGACGCAGAAGTGGGAGGCGGGCGCGTTCACGCGCCTCGGCGACGGCGGCGCGAAGAAATCGCGCGTCGACCTGGGCGTCGGCCTCGACGTGAGCCTCATGGAAGCCGAGGCGCGTTCTATACCTGATGACACTGGTCCCCATACGACCCCGTCCGCGTGGTGGACGCCGATCCTTAAGGACTTTCTTTCCCGGCGCGCGTTTCTCTCCGCCCATCACCCCTCGCTTTCAATCCCGACACGCCTCGACGCCTTTCAACTCCGCTTCTGACGCCTTTCAACTCCGCCCCGACGTTCGTCGCTTCGTACGGACCCTCGACCCTCAGGTGCTCCCCGAGTGCCGCGTCCGCGTGCGGCTCGGGAACGACAAGTACTCCCCGAACATCTACCTCCGCGCGCTGCCGCGCCAAGAGATCGTCGCGCGCGGCCGCGTCCCTCTGCTCAACACGGACTTATCCCTCGGCGTGCGCGTGGAGGTGAGACTGGTCCCCATACGACCCCGTTCGCGATGTGCACGCCGTTCCTTAAGGACTTTTACCGTCGTCACTCTTCACCCGCGCTTCCCTTTCAACGTTTGACCGCTAAGACGTTCGACTGACCGATCGCTTCACCCCGTCCGCGTGGAGGTGCCGTTGCGGTGGTTGAACGGCGACGGGGATTACTCGCCTCGGATATCCGCGCAGCTGTTGCGACCGCCCGGGTTTGGGCTGAGTCTCAACACGAGCGGGTTGGAGTTCGACGAGCGCGTGCTGCGGATCGGCGACGACGCCGCGGTGCGCGTGGCCGCGACGGTGGACTTCCCGCGCGAGTTTCCGGTGACGGACGAGTCGCCGTTGCGACTGAGCGTGCGGAAGCTCGGCGCGAAGAAGGTGTTTCGATGGTACGGCGGCGGCGGGGGCGCGGAGGACGAGAAGCGAGAGGCGAGCGCGTAGACTTATTCGTAAATCGTATCGTGTTTCAGTCGTATCGTGTGCGCCGCGCGCGCGTTCGTTGAAGTCGCGAAGATCGAGCGAGCGTGTTTAGACATGCCAATAGCTTCCGTGTGCCCTCGCGCGGCGGACTTTTCGAACCACTCGAACGCTTCGTCGGCTGCGAGGAAACGGAAACGCGCACGCGATCTCGGCCCTCGAGAAAATTCCCTCTCGGAGAGCCCTAAGTCGTCCGCCGCCACTCTTCAGGCGCGCGCCGTCCCCTCCGCGACACGCGCGCCCGGACCCTACTCGCCGCGCGCGCGGCCCGAGGCGTCCCGATGTCCCGCAAGGTCACGATGAACGACCTCTTCGCGGACCCGACTGACGACGACGGCGGGTCGTCGTCGTCAAAGGCGGCCACGCTCAACAAGAAGTTCGCCCACGGCACGCACACCAAGTCGCAGGTCACCATCCAGAAGACGGCGACGCAGGGCGAGTTCGGGGCGAAGAAGTTCATAAAGCCCTGACGCACGGGGACGAAGTCCCAGCAGCAGTACGCGCCCAAGGGCTTCAAATCCGGCGGCAGGAAGGTCGGGTAAGCGACGACGACGACGACGACGACGCGGCGCGCGAGTGAAATCCGCGCACGCCCGAGCGTCGATCGATTCGGTTCGATTCGTCCGTCGCGTACGCCCGCGCCTAGCCTAGCCGCCGCGACGCGCGGCGCCCCGAGAACACGCGCGACACAGATGACGACCGACGCTCAAAGCGCACTCCGCGCGCTGGCGTCGGTTCGAACTCGCACGCGCCCTCGAGGGCCCCCCGCGCGCCCGCAGCGAAGAAAACCAATTTATCTAATTCCTAGTAGCCGGCGACGACGGCGCGCGACGCGCCGCCGCCGGACGGGGTCGTCGCCGAGCGGCGGCGACCCCGTCGTTAGCAGAGAACGCGCACGACGCGTCTTCATGTAACACAAATCATCAATCACATCGATCGTCGTCGTCTGCGCGGCGTTTGAATCCGTCGCCGCGTCGTCCGTCGTCGGCTCTCCGAGGTTCGTTCATGTTCACATTCACACATCATGTCACGCTCGTCTCGAAGCTGCCGAGACTTCTTCATCTTCATCTCGTCGCGCGCGCCGCCGCGCTCGCCCCACGCGCGTCGCCATGGCGGAGGACCCCCCGCCTCCCGCGGACAAGATGACGGACGACGACGCCGACGCGCTCCGCGACCTCGTGATCGACCTCCGCAGGACGCTCCCCGACCCGACCGCGCGGGACATCGCCGACGCGATCGCGTCCATCGCGGAGGACGACGACGCGGACGGCGCGACGCGGCGCGTCGCGTCGCTCGCGACCGCGAACCGCGTCAAGAAGCTCAACACGAGGCTAAACAAGGAGACACGCGAGAAGGAGTCGCGCGACATGCTCGAGCCGGACGAGACGGACGGCCCGCTCGTCCTCGAGGAGCTCATTGAGTGGCCATCGGAGACGTCGCTGCGCGAGCACCTCGCGGAGGATCTGAGCGCGAACGTCTTCCGCGCGAGCGAGCGCGCGCGTCGCGTCGCGGCGGACGGCGAGGGCGAGGGCGAGGACGCCGCGACGAGCACGTCTCTGGAGTACAGGCGCGCGCTGTGCGAGCTCGCGGGGTTCCACGACGCGAAGTACGTCCTGTGGACGCTCACGGACGAGGACGAAACCTCGGAGGTGCGTCCCATGCACTGGTCCCCATACGACCGCGTCGGCGCGGTGAACGCCGTTCCTTAAGGACTTTTCCCGGCGCATCTCTCCGCCCAGGGTCCCTCGCTTTCGTTCCCCGCCCTCGACGCCTTTCAACGCCAACTGACGCCTTTGAACTCCACCAGCTGATGCTGGTGTGCGACGGCGTGCGACGGTGGCGTCGCGACGGCGGCGGCGGCAAAGCGAAGGGCGGCGGCGACGGCGACGGCGCGTCCGAAGTCCGCGCGGTGTTCGTCGTGGACTTTCTTCGCGGGAACCCGCGCAGCGGCGCGCACAAGAGGGCGCTCGCGGCCGCGAAGGCGAAGCACGCGGGGGAGATGGGCAAGGCGCGCGCGAGCGCAGCCGCGCAGGACGTCTTCGAGACGCACCTGAGGCGCAACCGGCACTACGACGATAAATATGCCGCCGCCGGGGACGCCGCCGGGGACGGCGCGAGAGACGCGGAGACGCCGCGGCGGTCGTACGTCGTGACGCCCGCGCCGGAGTGGTTCCGATGAGCGATCGGGCGGTGCGGTGCGGTGGTAGATTTGAAAGGAGCGATACCGGTAGCGCGATGGACTACGTACAACGTAGCTACTAGGACTCGCGCGTCGCCTTTACCTTCGCGCGCGCTTGCCGTCGTCGTCGCGGTCGCCGTCGTCGCCGTCGTCTGGTTTCCGCTTCTCGCGGACGTTCCGGTCGCGCTCCTCGCGTCGCGGCGGCGGCGACCGCTCGCGGTCTCTCGAGTCTCTCCGCGCGCCGCCGCGATCGCGGTCCCTGTCGCGGTCCCTGTCTCTGTCCCTGTCGCGGTCCCTGTCTCTGTCTCTGTCTCTGTCTCTGTCCCTGTCTCTGTCGCCGCCGCGGCCGCCGCCGCCGCCGCGCCCCGGCCTCCGGACGACGACGACGCGCCTTCTCTCTCCACTCCCCGGCGGCGGCCCGCCGCCGCCGCCGCCGCCGCGCCTCGGCTCCGGCGACTGCGTCCGCTCCCTCGCGCCGCGCTCCGGCCCTCTATCGCCGCCGCCGCCCGCGTCGCGGCGACCCCTCACGCCCCACCCCGCGTTGGGACAATCCCTCGCGATGTGCCCGGGTTCGCCGCACGACCGGCACGTCCGCACGTCCTTGTTCGTGCCCTGGTTCGGACAATCCCTCGCGAGGTGCCCTTGCTGGCCGCACACGTGGCACGATCGCGTGTCCACCGCGCCCGTCGGACAATCCCTCGCGATGTGCCCTTGCTCGCCGCACAGGTGGCACGCGCGATTGTCGGGCCGCGAGCCGGGCGCGTTCGGGTTGGGGCAGTCCCTCGCGAGGTGGCCCTGAAGACCGCACCTGTGGCACGTGAAGTTCGGGCACTCCCTCGACATGTGCCCGAGTTGACCGCACTTGTGGCACGCGGTGTCGGGGCACTCTTTCGCGATGTGGCCGGGCTGGCCGCACACGTGGCACACGCGATCGCCCGCGGACCACGCCGCGCCGCCGCCCCCGCCGCCGCCCATGCCGTCCCACATCCCCATCCCGCCGCCTTGCATCCCCATCCCGCCGCCTTGCATCTCCATGACCGCCTGCTGAAGGATCATCATGCGCTGCTGCCCCGCGATGGCTTGCGGCTGCAACGTCGGTTGCATCGCCGGGTTCGCCATCGCGGTTTGCATCAGTCGCATGTGACGCATCTGCAGAAATTGCATCTGCTGCGCGACGACGGGCATCGGTAGCTGCTTCGCGTCGTCCAGCGTGAACGGCGCGTCGAGGTCGAGGTTCATCTCGCCGTCCGCGCCGCCGCCGCCGCCCGCGTCGGCACCCTCGGCGCCCTCGGCACCCTCGGCGCCCTCGCCCTTCTTCTTCTTCTTCTTCTTCTTCTTTTCCTCCTTCGGCGGTTTCGGCGCCGCGTCGTCGTCGTCGTCGCCCGCGAGGACGATCGCGTCCTCCTCCTCCTCCTCCTCGTCGTCATCCTCCTCGTCTTCCTCCTCCTCTTCGCTGTCTTCCTCCGCGTCGTCCCCCGCGGGCCCCCCGGCCGGGGGTGTCGGCCCGTCGACGCCGCCCATCGCCATCATCCCCATCATCCCGGGCATCCCTCCCATCATGCCTCCCATGGGCCCTCCCATGCCCCCCATGCCTCCCATGGGCCCTCCCATGCCCATGCCTCCCATGGGTCCTCCCATGCCCATGGGCCCTCCCATGCCCATGGGTCCCATACCCATGCCCATGCCGCCGCCCATGGGTCCCCCCATCATCCCGCCGCCGTACCCGCCCATCCGCTGCCCCGACGGCGGCGGCATCGACGGCACCGGCGGCGCGCCGTGCGGGTACGTCGCCGTCGCGTGCCCGCCGGCGCCGGCGTCGTCGCCGTCGAACGTCTGAATGCTCTCCTGCATCGTGAGCTCCAAACGAGCTTTTCGAACCTCCTTGCAGTACCGCCGCCACGTGTGCTCGTCGAAGTCGTAGTTGAAGTACGCCTTGAGATCCGCGCCGGGGAGCCGCCACGGCGCGCAGTCGACTTCGTCCAGGTCCAGGTCGAAGACGCCGCCGTGCCCGAGGTTGAGGAACTCCTTGTACTCGTCCGGCGGGATGAACCTCGCGCCGCCGCCGCCGCCCGGGAGCATGACCTGCCCTCGCTCGTTCTTCCTCAGGTTCGGCGGCTGTCGGTTGTACGTGCACCACTCGCCCGTGTCCAGCTGGAGCGACGGGCCGTACTCGACTTTCGGTCCGCGGTACGGCGGCACCGTCGGCGCGCCCGGCGGCGGCGCCGGCGGCGGCGGGCGGCCTCGGCCGAGATCGGTCGCGAGGACGCTCCCGTGCGGCACCCCCGCGGGAGCGGTGTTTAGGGTTTGGCCGGGGCGGCCTGGGGGCGGCGCCGGCGGGGGCGGGCCCCCGGAGGGGCGGCCGGGCGGGGGCGCCGGCGGCGGCGGGCGACCCCCGGGCGCGCCTTCCCTGACGTACGTCTTGCTTCGGTAGTGGATGTCCGCCGCGCGAGGGTCCGAGGGTCCGGCGCCGCCGGCGCCGGGCATCCCGTCCGCGCCCGCGGCGCCGTCGCCGCCGCCGCCGCCTTCGCCGTCGCCGCCGCCGCCGTCGTCGCCCGCGCCGACGCTCGCGCCGACGCCGTAGAGCTCCTCGGTGTCGTCGAGGACGATCTTGAAGTCGTCGGGATCTTCCGGATCGCCCTCCTCCGGCTCGTTCAGCGCGATGTCGAAGTCGTCGTCGGAGTCGTCGTCGTCGCCGTCGCCGTCGCCGTCGCCGCCGTCGCCGCCGTCGCCGCCGCCATCGCCGCCGCCGATCGCGTCGGCGGCGGGCGTCGGCTCCGGCGTCGGCGCCGGCTCCGCCGCCGGGGCCGGGGGTTGGAACTTAATCACCGGCTTGGGCGGTGGCGCGGCGGGAATCGCGACGTCGTCGTCGTCGTCGCCGTACAGCTCGCCGTAGAGCTCGTCGTCGTCCGCCATGATGGGTGGCGACGCGCCGCGGGTTCTTCTTCCTCGCGCGGCGATCGACGCGCGCGCGTGAAGCGCGTGAGGGGGGGGATCGGATGGATCGCGCCCCGCGGAATGGCGCGGGGGGCGGCGCGATCCGAGGATTCCCGATCGCGGTCAGGTCGCCTGCTCGCGAACGTCAACTCGAGCGCGCGCGCGCGTCCGTCGTCAGAAGAGCGTCGGTCGTCAGAAATTAATCCGTCGCGGTGGGTGCCCTCCCCCGGCCGTCAGAGATCTGAGCGCGCGACAGCGTCATGACGTCGTACGCGCTTCGCGCGGAATGCCGCGGACACGAGGACGACGTCCGCGCCGCGGTCGTCCTCTCCCCCGCGTCGTTCGCGACCGCGTCGCGCGACAAGACGGTCCGCGTCTGGAGCGAAGCGATCGGCTCCGACGTCTCGTTCGCGCAATCCGTCGTCTGCGTCGGCCACGCGTCGTTCGTGACGTCGCTCGCCTTCGCGCCGCCGGGGCGCGTCCCCTCGTTTCCCCCACTCGGCGCGCTCGTCTCCGGGTCGCGCGACGCGCGCGTCGTCGCGTGGGATCCCGCGACCGGCGACGCCGTCGCGGAGATGCGCGGCCACGCGCTCGACGTGACCGCCGTCTGCGTGCTCGCCTCGGGGGTCGTCGTGTCGGGGGCGATGGACAAGAGCGTTCGCGTCTGGGATCCGAAGACGGGCGCGTGCGCGCGCGCGATCGAGGACGCGCACGGATCGTCCGTCCTCGCGCTCGCGGCGCTCGCGGACGGCGGGTTCCTCTCGGGCAGCGCGGATCGAAGCGTCAAGCGATGGGACGGTCAAATGCCATATGACGGCGCGTCGTGGAAGCCGACGACGACGATGACGGGGCACGCGGACACCGTCCGCGGGATATGCGTAACGCCAGCGGGTGATGCGTTTCTCACCGCGTCGCACGACTGCACCGCGCGCATGTGGAGCCTGGTCACGCACGAGACGGTCCTGACGTTCGTCGGACACACGGCGCTGGTGTACGCCGTCGCCGCCGCCGGCGACCGCGTCTTCACGGGCTCGGAGGACAACACGATGCGGATATGGCGCGCGCGCGACGCGTCGTGCGCGCAGACGATCGCGCACCCCGGGTGCGTCTGGTCCGTGGCCGCGTTTCCGATCGGTGGTGATGGTAACGGCGGTGGTGGGGACGTTATTTCGTGCTGCGCGGACGGCGTCGCGCGGGTGTGGACGACGGACGACGCGAAGAAAGACGCGGCGGCGGCCAAGGCGCGTTCTATTCATGACACTGGTCCCCATACGACCCCGTTCGCGTGGTGAACGCCGATGCTTAAGGACTTTCTCTCCCGGCGTTACTCTCCGCCCAGGGTCCCGCGCTTTCAATCCCCACCCTCGACGCCTTTCAACTCCGCTTCTGACGCCTTTCAACTCCACCCCGACGATGCTTCGTATGGACCCTCGACCCCAAGGCGATGGACGACGCGATGACCGCCGCCGCGGAGGCGAGGGCGAGAGCGACGCTCGCGGAGGAGCAGTCGAAGATAAAGACCGAGGACCCGAGCGCGCTTCTGCAGTCCGGGCACGGCGACGGCGTGACGAAGGTCATCAGAGAGGAGGGCGGGACGATCGCCGCGTACGCGTGGTCCGCGGGGACGGCGAGCTGGGAACGCGTCGGCGAGGTCACCGGCGTCGGCGGCGGCGGAATAGGCGGCGGAAAGAAATCGTTCCAAGGCGCGGAGTACGACTACGTCTTCGACGTGGACTTCCAGGACGGCGTCCCGCCGCTGAAGCTGCCGTTTAACGTCGGGGATAATCCGTACACGGCCGC